>NC_058131.1:426217547-426438729 GCF_016433145.1 Gracilinanus agilis | reverse complement strand
GGAAGGAAGGAAGGAAGGAAGGAAGGAAGGAAGGAAGGAAGGAAGGAAGGAAGGAAGAACAGCTGGGTAGGGAAGAAGACAGAGCACTAGTCTAGAGTCAGAAAGACCCTTAGCAAATCACTTGACCTTTTTCTTCCTCAGTTCTCTCATCTGTAAAATGGTGATAATAATAGCACCTAACTATTAGAGCTGTGAGGATCAAATGAGATATATGTAAAGCACTTATATAGTCACTTGGCATACAATAGGTACTATATAAATGTTAATTATTATTATTATATATCCACTGCACAATATTTAGTCCACATTTATGCAACTAAAAATGGGCCTTTCATTCTCCTTGCCTCAAAATGTTTCATTTTATGTCAGAATTTAACTGTAAGTAGGCATTCCTCTATTACCTACTACCCATGTATTTTTTTCTATCTTTTGGTATAAGAATGAACTGTACGGGGGGGGGGGGGGGGGGAAGGCATCTGGGTAGCTCCGTGGATTGAGAGCCAGACCTAGAGATGGTAGGTCCTGGGTTCAAATCTTACCTCAGACACTTCCTATCTGTGTGACCCTGGGAAAATCACTTGACCCCCATTGCCTACCCTTACTACTCTTCTACCTTGGAGCCAATACACAGTATTGACTCCAAGACTGAAGGTAAGGGTTTAAAAAAAAATGAACTGTATGCTATTTATTTATTTTTTTACTTGTGTAACTGAAAAACTCCTCCTTAAAAATAGTGATAAAGGATTGAAATTTTATAGGATAACAAGAAAAACTAACCTGTCCTAGGCCTAGAATCAATAGGTTGTTGAAGTTATCAACCAGAAAGTGCCTCTGGGACCCACCTTGGACCAGGACGAGATTGGTATGATTAAGCTCTTTTCATTCTTTTCTTCTATCTTTCAGGATGCTAGTGTCAGTAGGTTACTTTGGTCTTTCTCTCAACACTCCTAATTTGCATGGAGATGTCTATCTGAATTGTTTCCTGTCTGCTGCCATTGAAGTTCCTGCCTATGTGATAGCTTGGCTTCTGCTCCGAAAACTTCCCCGACGATATACCATTGCCGGGACGCTATTCCTGGGTGGAGGGGTTCTCCTTTTCATTCAACTGGTACCCATTGGTAAGAATTTTAATCAATGTCATACACTAATTTTACAGAAAGAAAAAAAATTAAACCTTTTTTTCAGGTCATATCTACTATACACCCTCACAACTTTATAGTCTTTTAACCTCCTAGAAAAAACAAATGAAACTAATAATATCCTTTGCCACCATGAAGTTAGTCTTAGTTTTAAATATGTGAATGATTTAATTCAGTTCAATTGTATTATGTTTATTATGGATCTATTATGTGCAAGTTAAGGACAACTAGGTGGTAGAGTAGATAGAGCGCTGAACCTGAAGTCAGAAAGATCTGACTTCAAATCTGGCCTTAGAATTTACTAGTTGTGTGATCTTGGGCAAGTCACTTAACCCCTATTTGCCTCACTTCATCCTCTGAAAAATGGGGAAAGATTGGAGAAGGAAATGACAAATCATTCCACTATGTTTGCCAAGAAAACTCCATAGACAATGCCAATGGAGTTACATAGAGTCAGACACAACTGAGCAACTGAACAACATGAGCAAGTGTCTGAGGCCAGATTCAAACCAAGCACCATTCATCTCTGTGCCTGACTCTCCATCCACTGAGCCATCTAGCTGTCCCCTGCCTTGTTAAACTGGTTAACTCTAAGTTTATGGTTGAAAGGAAGAAAGTGAAGACAGAACAAGATGATGGACTGGGAGAACAGGCAAGGATAGGATTATCAACGAAGATGACAAGCAAGTTTAGAAAAGTAAAACAGTGGGAGAGGAGAAAAGGTGAAATTATTATCAGAGGAAAGAATTTCAGGAATTCAAAACCTAGGACATCTAGATGGTACAGTGGATAGAATGGCCACCAGGAGTCAGAAAAATTCATCTTCCTGAGTTCAAATATGGCTTCAGATACTTACCAGCTATGTGACCCTGATAGTCACTTAATTTGCCTTAGTTTCCTCATCTGTAAAATGAGTTGGAGAAGGAAATGGCAAACCACTCCAGTATCCAAGAAAACCCCAAATAGGGTCTCAAAGAGTTGGATATGACTGAAATGATTGAACAACTAACAAACAATCCCTCTTTTTTATTTATTTTTAAAAATTCTGTCCTTAAGCAAAAAATACATTTCCATATATGCAGCAAAATGCCAAAAAAAAGTTCTTTTAAAGTTTTTTATTTTGAAAATAAACACACAAAAGAATATTTTATATATAGCAAAACACAAAAACACATATTGTACATGAAATCATCAACCAATATAGTTAAGCAAAACAAATCCATACAGTGGTTGTGTCTCAATGTGTGCCTCTTTCTGTATCTTGTGTCTGTCACCTGTCAGGAGATGGATAAGATGCTTTATCCAAGGTCTTCTGATGATATAATTAGGCATTGTGTTGATCAGAGATCTTAAGCCTTCCAAATTTGTTTTCTTTACAAGGTTGCTACTGTCCATGTATAGTCTTCTAGTTCTGCTCATTTCATTATACATCAATTCACACTACCCAGGATTCTCTGAAATTATCTCTTTTGTATTTTTGATGGTGTAATAATATTCCATTTCATTTATATAACACAATTTCTCCTCCAGCTATTTCTCAGTTGTCTGTAAGGCAATCTAAGGCACCCTCTTCTCTTTAGATTATAGTTCTTTGATTTTTTTCTTTCCTTCACCCCTTTAACTCCTTCTTTAAGATCAAAAAGTTTGTCATATGGCTTTCCTTCTCCAGTATTAACCTCCTTCTTAACTCTTCTGCCAGATCCTAACTTGTTTCCCTGTTGAATATGATATATTTTCACACAAAGTTGCGGGAAAAGTGGGTTCAACTCTCCTTTTTCCATTTCAGATAAAAGTAAGACTGATCTCATGCCTGCTTCTCAACCCACTCCCCCCACCCCATCTCTTCCTTTATGCTTATAAACTCTTCTTCTCACTCAACTTAACTGATATATAGCAAGTTATTCCTTCTTAACACACTATTGCCTTCTTTCTTTTACCCTCCCTTATCTTTGTTCTCTTAAAACCCTCAGAACAAAACCAATCTACCCTTTCAGGACTTCCATCTAACAGTAACTGCCCTCATCCACACTGTCTGAGAGTGATGTGTTTTTAAATTCATCCCTCCCCCAGGGGTCTCCAGTAACCATAAGGAGGTCTGGAAGGTGTCAGTGGGGATCTCCAAATTTTGAGTTCCCTTGTGCCTCATTTCCATTTAACCATTTTGTGGTAGGTTTAATATTTACTTCAAGTATAATAAAAACAAAAATACAAACATCCCACCCTAACAGTAGGGGAATAAATTGCTTCATGTACCATCTCAGTCCCTGGGAAGGACAGAGGGATCAAATTCAAAGCTTAGGTCAGTTTCTATTTTGACACAGTTCCACCAGGTTCTAATTTCAAAGCCCCCTTTGGCTCAAGTTCCAGGTCTTCTTTGCTGAGGGTCAGAAGCAACAGCCAGCTTAGAGTGCTGCCTCCAAAGTCACCATGATTTGAGCCTGGATGCTAGAAATCTACTGCCTGTGGCTATAACTGAAAAGGGCAAACAAAATAGAACAAAATCCCAAGGCTGTGTCTCTCTGGATCCCATGGCCTAAAAGAGAGGAGAGGCTGATCTTCCCTCAACTCAGCTCAGGTCACTGCTGTAAATGAACCGAATTTTACCCCACTTTCATCCCATTGACACTTCCAGAAAGAGATAAAGAGATTGTGCCAGGTTGGTGGTTAGAAGACCATACATGAAATAATGCAGAATGAACTGAGCAGAACCGAGAGAGAATTGTATGCAATAATAGCAGTTCGTTTGAAGAGTAACTGAATAACCAAGATCTGAGCAATATGATCACTAGAATAGCTACCAAGGACTTATGAAGGAAAATGCTATCTACCTCTAGAAATATGGAAGTATGTGTTGTTATGTTCTCACATGTGTGTGCATGTGTATACCTGTGTGTGCATGTTTGTATGTATAAATGTTGGATTCCTCAAATGTGAGTTTGAGAGGGAAGGAGACAACTCAAACTCAAAATGTAATAAAAAAAAAATACAGGGGCAGCTGGGTAGCTCAGTGGATTGAGAGCCAGGCCTAGAGACGGGAGGTCCTAGGTTCAAATCCGGCCTCAGACACTTCCCAGCTGTGTGACCCTGGGCAAGTCACTTGACCCCTATTGCCTACCCTTACCACTCTTCCACCTATGAGTCAATACACAGAAGTTAAGGGTTTAAAATAAAAAAAAAATTTTTTTAAAAAAATACATAGTTTGGAGGGAGGGTGGGGGAAGGGAGCAGCTGGATGGGTCATTTGATTGAGAGCCAGGCATAGAAATGGGCCTTCTTGGCTTCAAATCTGGCCTCAGACACACCCTAGCTATATGACCCTGGGCCCTTAACTTAACCCCAATTTATTTTTCTTCTGTTTTGGAACCAATAAATAGTATTAATTCTAAGAGAGAAGATAAGAGGTTTTTTTAAATAGATATGTATCTATTTTTTAAAAATATCTTTTGCCTTTTAGAATATTATATCCCAAGATTTCCTCTTATCTTTAGCGGAAGCTCTGCCATGTCTTGGGCGATTCCCAATCATAGTTTCTTAAGTATTTGAACTAGTTCTGATTTTTTTTTTAAGGAAGCAACGTTGGATTTTGCCTATGACATTCCTAGGAGTTTTTTGGGGGGAGTTATGTTCAGGAAGTGATTGGTGGATTCTTTCTACCTTTACTTTGCCCTCTGGTTCTAATAGATCTGGGTAGTTTTCATTTATGATTTCTTGAAATATATCATCCAGACCTTTTTTTTGATGAGTGGAGAAAATCATAGTTTTCAGGAAGTCAAATGATTCTTAAATAATTTTTACCTAATTTTTAGCTCCATTGTTTGTTTATAACAGATATCTTACATTTTATCCAATTTTTTTCAGCCTTCTGATTTTATTCTCAGAATCATTGGTTTCTATTCAGCATAATTTGGTTTTCAGTCCATTATTTGGGCAAAGTTTACTATTTTCTGTTCTAAGTAATTTTTTCTCCTTCCAATTCCTTCCTCCAGAGCTCATATATATGTATTTTTATCATTTGCTTCTTTTCATCAATTCATATAGTCCTTATGGGAAATTCATTTTTTTTCCTTTAAGTCTCTGCATTTATTTACAGTTATTTACTTCTTGTTTAAGGAGATTTACAAATCTTTAACAATATTTAATTGTGGTCAATGTTTTATTTGATTTACTCATCTCTCTAGCTTTTGGTCTTGCTTGATCTTGCTATGAGTGACCTGGGATCTTATGTTGATCTTCACCTCCCACAGTAAGGCTTCCCTGGATCTTTGGGGTTCAGAATACTGAACCTTTAGTATGTCAAGATAGAGTGCTAGGAACCTTGGAGTCCAAATGCAGAGACTCAAAGGAAAAAAATGAATTTCTCATAAGGACTATGTGAATTGGTGAAAAGAAGCAAATGATAAAAATAAATATATATGAGTCCTAATCTGAGTCCTTCTATGCCACTCCTCATACCTTCCAAGGGCCTTTCCCTCAAGCCTTTTCAGGGGGAGCCCTCCACTCTTTTTCATCTCAGGATATAGAGCCCTGCAGACTTCATGTGTCTCTGGGTACTGGGAGGCTATTGGCTTATTGTCCACTTTACACTCATACTGACTTTGCTGCTAACCCTTTTCCTATCGCTAGTTTCTTATTTGATTTCCTGATGACTATTCAGTTTGGTGCATGTTTCAGGGTTTTGCTGGAATAGGTATGTGAGAGCTGGTCTGTCTGCCTTCCATTCAAGCAGACATCTTTGTGACCATTCCAGCTTGGTGGCTGAGATAGAGAGGAGACAGGAGTCATAAGAATTGAAAAGTTCAAACTGAGATGCTAGAATATTCAAAAGGACATCAATGTGAATACTGAAATCTGGCCTCACTGAAATCATTAGGGATAAAGGTATGGACATTGGACAGAAAAGAATACTTTGGAGTCAAGGATTGAAAGCACTGAGGTAAGATGGAAGCTAGACTGGAGTTAAAGAGACAACACTAACACCTGGACAATGTGATAAAGACAGATGGAGTAAATTAAAAAGATCAAGAAGTGACTGAATTCGATAGTAGCAGAAGGAGAGTCTCAAAGTGACAGTGGAGAACAAAGAAAAATGTCCTCTTGGTCCATTATGTTGTTGGGTATGAGAGAAGGATGAACCAGCACTAAAGAGAGCAGAAAGAGATGTGGTGCCTTAAGCAGAAAGCCAAAATTCTATGAGCATTACAATCTAAATCAACAAGCTTTTGTTGAGTATCTACCATGTGCGAGGCATCATGGGAGGTACTGAGGACACAAAGACAAAAATAAAAATATTCACTTTACTCAGGAGCTTACTATCAGATTCATGAGTTATGACTCAGAACTCTTTTTGGTCAGCATTGTCCAGAACTCACTAATCCCAAATCAAATCACTTTTTGGTCCTGTTTGAGATCTCTGTGTCCTGCACAGTGTTCATACTTCTTGGCTAAAGCTCTAATGTTCCTTTCAGACATACTTGGGAGCCAGACTCAACCTACCCATCCAGGACTCACTATCCAAAACTTGGGAGCCTCAGCTTCCCAAGAGCTCTCAAAATTCAAAGACCCTTCCAAAAGAGTGTGAAAGAAAGACATCTAGGATAAAGGGAAATTTTGTTAATGCTAGAGTGGAAACACCAGTGGACCCTATGGAAGAGAAGAGCAAAGGAGGAAATAAGGATTGCGAGGGATACGTATGGATTGAATAAGGATGAGGGTGCAGAAAGAAAATAGCAAGGGGAAGGGTTTTTTGCTCCAGAAGATCGCTACTCTTAATCTCAGGGACTAGAGAAGCAGAAAGGAATTTGCTCACCTTGGGGCAGAGACAATACTAAATATAGAGAAGGCTGTAGTCTAAATAAACATCAGATTTTTGTTAAAAATTTAGATGTGAAATTGTTTCTGCTGCTGGTATCTTCCAAGTGGAGCCCCCTGGTAGATTTTATGAGGCATAGAGGAGTCATTTGTAATGATGATCTGGAAGGTCTTGTGGTAAAGAAGGCCTTTGAGGCCTTCCCAGGTGGCTACTTCAGTCCTCTTGCCACCAACGGATATGCCCTTGGCAATGTGATGGTGAAGGTACCTGGGACAGTGGCAGCCAGTTCACTTCAGCCCTGCTTTGACAGGGACCTTTTAGGCTAATTGGAACAGGGACAGGGACAGGAGAATAAATTGTAGTGACAACTAGAAAGGCTGTATAGTGAAGGGCCTTTAGAACTACCATTTTTATTGCTATAGAGTTGCAAAGTCTCTCCCTTCATGCATTTATTTTTTTTAAACCCTTACCTTCTGTCTTAGAATCAATACTGTGTATTGGTTCCAAGGCAGAAGAACAGCAAGGGCTAGGCAATGGGAGCTAAGTGACTTGCCCAGGGTGACACAGATAGGAAGTGTCTGAGGACAGATTTGAACCCAGGACCTACCATCTCTAGGCCTGGCTCTCAATCCACTGAGCCACCCAGCTGCCCCCTCCTTCATGCATTTAGATAAAACAGTCTCTCACAGGAGGAGAATCTGATTGGGAAAACATGAAAGTGCCTAATGGAGATATTATGCACACAGCTACTTGGCTCCATGGGGGTAGATATGGAGCTCCCTGAACTCTTAGGTGTACTCTGGGAATCAGGAATGCAGAGTCCTAAAACCTAACTTTTTCGCTATACTTGTTTCTCAGAGATATGTATTATAGCATGGTATAGTAAAAAGAAAGCCCAATATTTGAAGTCAGAGGACTTGGGTTCTGCCACTTGCATGTTCTATGACCTTTAGGAAACCATCTTCCTCTCAGGCCTCAGTTCCCTTATTTGTAAGATGAAAGAGTTTGACAATGGGAATTCTAAGTTCCTTTTTAGCCCTAAATCTATAACTCACGATTCCTGTAAAGGTAGTTCTAATCCTGTGACCTCCTAGGGCATGGTTTTATCAAGCAGTAATAAAAAAAAAAAAGCATTTAAGTAACGTGTGGATAGAACAGTGGACTTGGATTTAGGAAAACCTGAATTCAAATTCCGTTTCATATACTTGTTAGCTATATGACTCTAGGTAAGTCATTTAACTTGTCTACCTCAATTTCCTCATCTGTTAAGCAATAATAATAGCACCTACCTCCCAAGGTTGTTTTGAGGACAAAATGAGTCTTCTGGACTTACTTGTCACTGGTCATGACTCAGGCATGGCAAAAGAAGATTGCTTTGTACTTTGTACTACTCTTGTCCCAGATCCCTTATGATTTAGGACAAAAAGAGATTATATATACATATACATATATATGCATGTATAATGCTTTGTAAAACTTAAAGCATTAAATAAAATGCTAGCTATGATCATTAATGTTATGACATTAATTGTGAGAGGTAATAGGGCATACTGCCTGGGTTCAGTGATTCTCAGGCCAGAGCTAAATATCAAATACAACAAATTTCGATGGCAAGGATTGACCCTTTGGGTTTTTTCATGTTGTACAGTTATGTACAACATTCAAATGTTAAGACTTTAAAGAGTGACATGATAAGCACACTATATACTTCCATCCTTAAAGCCAGCATAGAGAAAGAATGCCCTTATCTTTGGGAGCTGTTGTTTGTTTAACTAAATTAACTTGATGATGGCTTAGCCTGGAACTATTTGTGACAAATGCACAGACACCGTGCAAAGGTCACCTAAATTGTAAGGGATCTGGGACAAGTACAAAGTACAAAGTACAAAGCAATCTTCCTTTGCCATGCCTGAGTCATGTCCAATGACAAGTAAGTCCAGAAGACTCTACTGTATAAAAAGTGACCCCAAATTCCTTTGGGACATCCTGTATTATTTGTTGTCTTTCAACATGATGGAAAATACCAGCTGGCTCTCCAGACAGACAGGCATATATGAAAAGTGTCCTTAGGCAATAGGAAATCTATAAAAGCAGCTTCAAATAGAAGGGAAAGGAATTTGGGGTTAGATAGACAATTACTTCTAAAACTCACATCATCTCATTGGATCTGTTTTCCAGAATACCATTTCCTGTCCATTGCCCTAGTGATGCTAGGAAAGTTTGGAATCACCTCTGCATTCTCAATGCTGTATGTCTTCACAGCTGAACTCTACCCAACCCTTGTCAGAAACATGGCTGTGGGCGCCACTTCCATGTCCTCCAGAGTGGGTAGTATCATTGCTCCTTACTTCGTTTATCTTGGTGAGATTTTTACTTACAACTTATTCATTCTTTCTAAGCCAAGAAAAATTCAAACGTACATTAAAACCTTAAAGTGGTTCATTTCTGAGAGGTTGTTTTTTGTTGTTTTTTTTCTGTTTTGATACTTTAAAAATGTTTTTATCTATGACTTTTGTTTTTTGCAGCAGTCATTTTTGGAAACAACTCACATTCCACTTCCAGTATGAGCTCTCCCTTTTTAAAGAAAAACAGTTAAAGCCAAAATATCTGATACAATCTATGTCTGATAATGCATACAACATTTCACCCAAGTTACTCCCTTACCTCTGGGCCATGAGGAGTGGGTGTGTTTTATTATGTGTTCTCAATCAGTGCCTTCTGTTTTTATATCACAGTCTTTTCTGTAGATCATCCTCCTCATAGTAAGCCTTTCCTATAACAAAGTAGTTAACCAAAAGAAATCAACACTATGGCTTTATGAGATCGTGTATACAAGATTCTGTATCCATAGTCTCTCATATGTCTCCAACAAAAGGAAGGAAATGTATTTTCCTTTTTTTTTAAACCCTTACCTTCAGTCTTAGAATCAACACCGTGTATTGGTTCCAATGCATATGAGCTTCAAGGGCATTTTACTTCCTTTATTTTAATGTTGATTTTCCTAAACAACATTAGATATTGGATTCTCAAAGCTACAGTGCCTATAATTCAGCAGTCCTGTCAACTGCTTTCCCCTCCCCTAAGTTCTCTCACCTCCTTGCAATAAATGGAAGACTGAGTTAGCTCAAGTTCCTCCACTAAAAGAACAATCTGTTTCACATGGATGACTGAGTCCAGCTGACATGGAGGCTCGCAAGGGAATGCAAAATTGAGCAAGTAAATGATTATGGAAGTCCAGAGGTTCCATTGAGGCTGCCAACGTGGAAATGACATTTCATACCTTCTTCCTGGTTTTTGAAGAATTTTAAATCTGAAACTATAGCCTCAAATTCTACTGATGTCTTAGCAAAGAAATCATAGCCACAGATTATTACAGGCAATTTCCTTATATCAAGCTATATTAGGAGGGTTGTAAAAAGGTTTCTTGCACTGGGTGGAAGGTGAATCTAGATGGGTTCTAAAGCTACTTCTTAATCTAAGGCTCTGGTTTTATGATTCTTATTTTCTACCAGGTGCTTATGACCAAATCCTACCCTACATTCTTATGGGCAGCCTAACTGTGCTTATCGGAATCGTTACCCTGCTTTTCCCAGAAAGCTTTGGAATGGCACTACCAGAAACCTTTGAACAAATGCAGAAGATAAAAGGGTAGGTAGGTTTGATCTAGCCTCTACTAAAGTCAAAATAAAGCTGTTATCACTCAGAAGTATTTAAAAAGAAACACATTAAATAATAATGCCACAAAAAGGACTCATTTTTTGTTTTTCTTCATTCCTTTCTTCCTTTTATAAGAATATCTGGCATGGTTAGTGGTTGGAGAGAGGTTTCAGGATGGTGATTTCATTAGTGTTCAGAATACCCAGCATAGAAGCCTCCTTTGATGCCAATTAGCAATTCCTCAGCTCCTTATCGTCTTTGTTGACTGTGGTACTGGGTGGCTAAGCAACTTACCATTGAACCCCCTTGCTAGTATGTGTCAAAAGCAGAACTTGAACCCAGGTCTTCTTGACTCCAAGTCTGTCTTTCTGTTCACTATACCAAACCATCATAACATTTATTCAGATGGTTCTCATTCATGAGAGGCAAAGAGGTTTGAAAGGTTAAATCTCATGATAACAAAACTACAAAGAAGTTCATTGTAATTTACCACATCTTAGTACCTAAAGAGATGCATTACCTGGATATTTCTTCTTTCATTGAACGTTACACTCACCTATTCCTTCTCATCCTATGAAATTCCTCTTCATGTCCTCTAATTAATACTCCCTGGAGAATCCACTCAACCACAGAATATCTTCCTCAAAGTCTTTAACATTCCTAGAATGCCAGTGTAGCACTTGAGCTTCCATCTGTTTGTATACAAGCCTCACATCTTTGATAATAACAAAATGAACTGACATTTGATATCTTTATCAGGTGGGACCACTGGATATGTATTCTTCACCAGCTACAGTTATAAAGGCTAAGTGGAGTTGGGATAATTCTTTGCTTAATTGATTGACAATAGATATATAAAAGCATTTTGCATCATTAACTCAACTAAATAGCACAATACGGGACATATTTTAAGGACTTAGTAAATGTTTGTTGTTGAGTTGTATCTGACTCTTCATGATCCCATGGACCATAGCATGCCAATTCTATCCATGGGATTTTCTTAGCAAAGATACTGGAGTAGTTTGTCATATCCTTCTCCAGTAGATTAAGGCAAACAGAGGTTGAGTGACTTGCCTAAGATCACGTAGCTAGTTAAGTATCTGAGGCTAGATTTGAATTTCAGTCTCTTTAACTCTAGGCTCAGTGCTCTATCCACTGAGCCATCTGACTGTCTCAATGTTTATTGACAATCCTCATAAGGTCCCTGTCAGGTAAATTTTACAGGTATTATTTTATTTTATTTAACTGAAGCTCAGAGAGGTTGTGACTTTTCCACACTTAAAGTATAAAAAGCAGAAATCAAATAAAGGTTCTTTCTGAGTCCTATCCATTATTCCATGCATCTTTTTAATAACCAACTGGCCAATTTCCTTTTCCATACAGTACCTGGACACCATCCATTATTCTACTTCTTACTTGCAAGTCATGTTGGATGACCTAATCACATCCATGCTATGATCCATTGTTTATTGAGTCACTCACAACTTTGATTCATCTAATGGAAGACTTTCAAAGTTGAAAAGTTACCAATGATCTCTGTCTCTGTCTCTCTCTGTCTCTCTGTCTCTTTGTGTCTGTGTCTGTGTCTCTCTTTTCTCTCTCTCTCTCTCTCTCTCTCTCTCTCTCTCTCTGTAACAACTCTAAGACAAAAAGACAAGGGCTAGGCAGAAGGGCTAGAGTTTAAGTGACTTTTCCATGGTCAAACTGCTTGGAAATGTCAGGTCAGATTTAAACTCAGAATCTCCCAACTCCAGGACGGACACTCTATCCACTGCATGACCTAGCCACCCCCCTAAGATCTCTTAATTGTTCAATCCAATTACTTTTTCTCAATCTTCAGTCTTTTTTATCTTTCTGAAGCTTTTGACATTGTCACCCTCTTCTCTTTGATACTATATATCTGTAGTTTTTCGAGATACTCCTCTCCTGTTTCTTCTACCTATCTAATCATTTCAGTCTGTTTTGCTGGATCTTTGATCTACGTTATGCCCACTAACTGTAGGTGTCCCACAGGACTCTTTCCTGGGTACTCTTCTCTTATCCCTACGTCCTATTTCACTTGGTGTTCTCATCAGCATCCATGGATTTCATTATCATCTCTTTGCTAATTATTCTCAAATCTACTTACCTAGACCTAACTTCTCTCCTAACATCAGTCTCACATCTCCAACCTATTAAACATTTTGAACTGGATGTTTGACAGACAACTTAAACTCAACATGGATAAAACTGAACTCATTATCTTTCCCCCAAAACCCTCCCTTTTCCAAACTTCCCTATTATTGTTAAAGACACCTTCATCCTTCTCCTAGCCAGCCTCACAATCTAGGTATCATCCTTGATGCCTCATTGCTTCTCACCATCTATATCCAATCTGTTTCCAAGTTCTATTAATCATACTTTTGCAATATCTTGAATATGGCCTCCTTCTCTCCTCTGATACTATCATCACCCTGGCACAGGCCCTCATCACTTCAAGCATGGGCTGTTACAGTAGTCTGTGGTTGCCTCTCTCTAGTCATTCAGTAACCAAAGTGATTTTCATGAAGGTCATGTTTGACCTGTTTGGTCAAAAACCATCCAATCTGTAAGAGAAGTCACTGTGATAGAACTCCAAGCATGATCAATCAATTTATTGAAGATTCTGGAGATTCCTAATCAACTGGATCCAAGATGCCTAGAGAGAATGAAACCACTACTTCCTAAAGTAGTCCATTCCATTTTTGGATAATTCATTTTAAAAGTTTTTCCTTATATAATACCTACATCTACTCCTACAGTTTTGACCGAGTGCTTATACTTCTCCCTTAACAGGATGGGTACAATTTACAGAATCACAGAATATCACAATCTCCCCATTTTTCTTGAATTTCAATTCCTAGTAAGCATTTTTGTTTATCTTCACATCCCTGAAGGAAAAAATAGAGCAATATAGTGATGGAATAGTTCTAATTTCTTCCCATAATGCACTGTACTCAGTCCATCCTCTATAGACAGGAGATATATCTTTTCTTTGATCATCTTTTCCCCCAATATATTTGAAAAGGTCTGTTTCGTTTTTCTTAGTTTCTTGAGCTTCTCTGCTCTTCATATTATACCCTCATTACCACATCTTGTTTTTTATATAACCTTATCTACCCTGCCTTCCATCTTCTATAAATGTCTTTTTAAAAATCTAGGTGATCATTGCATTCTTATGCTTCCCCATTCATCCCTTTAGACAAGTCTCTTTTTTTTCCTCACCAGAATTGTTTCTCGTTCAGAAATTCATTCTTTATTTTTTTATTATTTTTTTAAACCCTTACCTTCCGCCTTGGAGTCAATACTGTGTATTGGCTCCAAGGCAAAAGAGTGGTAAGGGCTAGGCAATGGGGATCAAGTGACTTGCCCAGGATCACACAGCTAGGAAGTGTCTGAGCTCAGATTTGAACTTAGGACCTCCTGTCTCTAGGCCTAGCTCTCAATTCATTGAGCCACCCAGCTGCCCCATAGAAATTCATTCTTTAAAGAGCATTAACTTTGCTACAGGGGAGGTATAAGGATAAACTATTACATATATGATCACATATGACTGACATGTGATTGGTTTTCCTGAACTGCATTTTTATTCTTTCTTTTTATAATATTGATGTTTTAAAAACGATAAAGTTTTGTGTCAGGAGGCAAGTCAGGATAATTGAAAGTGCCATACAGTTTCCCAAATACAATCCAGATCATTTTCTTTCCCATCAATCCTTAGCCCATTTTCCAGTTCTCATTGCCTTTCTAAGATACATGTATTGATTGGAGTAACCCAGTGGAAGGCCATTCAACTTCATGTTATAGTCTGGACAGTAGACATCTGTTAGGATTTTCATTCATTTGTTTTTTCCTATGTAGATTTTGGGTTGATCTCCTGAATGGCCCTATAACTCATTAAAAAGACTAGTATTCTGGGACTTGATGCAGGAAGGAGAATGCCATTCCCTAACAAGGACATCTATAGGAATTCACTTGTAAGAGAAGACTTCTTCCATTTGAACCTTTTACAGAACATTGTATGTGAACATTATGAACACCTTTGCAAGTGTTGTTTCATCTCTTGCTTGATACTGATAGCAGATTGCCAAACAAAGTTAGTTCTTTCTGATTTCACACATTTTAAACGTCTACATGTGACAAATCTTATTAAGGGAAAATCTATAAGGCTAAAAGCTTGTTCTATTGAGTGAAGTGTATTTTTGTAATCAGTAAACAATAGCAGTAATTTCCTTCTTGTTTTAGTCAGGCATATGATTATAAAAGAATTATGGCCCTCTGTCAAAAATTATCTACTAAAGCCTGCCTGTGCCCTTCTCATATTGTCATCAAGGATGTTGTCAATATGTGTGTAGAACATTCTCAAAAAGTTTTTACTAGAGGGAAGAATGTAAATATATGGGTTTGCAGTTACTAATGGATTTTTTAGGTTGTTGTAGTTTTTTCCTATTTGATTTTGTCAAATTTTTAAATCTTTTTCCTTCTGAGATATTTTATAATATGATCTCTGAAGGCTTTTGAAATTATTTCACCTAAAGAATAAGTTCCTTTTTTATGTACTTGGTTAGGGCTAACTACTCTAATTCAATTGTTTTCAGTCTATTGGATATTTCCCTACAGTCTGCAAACATCCCAAGTCTCCTCACTTCTCAAAAAATCCTCACTTAATCTATCTATCTCCACTAGCTTATCATTTTATATTTCTTATCTCTTTTGTGGTAACAGTAGTTTCCTCTGCTTCCTTTCCTCCCACTATCTTCTTAACTCTTTGTTAATTTGTTGGCCTCATTGGGGCAACTATTTTACATAAAATAAACTTCTATGTGAAGTGATATTAGGAGCAGCTAGGTAGTGCAGTGAATAGAGTACCCAGCCTGAAGTCAGGAAGACTCATCTATCTTCCTGAGCTAAAATTTGGCTTCAGACGCTTACCACCTGAGTGTCAAGACAGTGCCTCAATAAGCTGGAGAAGGAAATGACAAACCATTCCAGAATATCTGCCTAGAAAACCCCAAAGGGGGACTCTTATAGAGTTGAACATGACTGAAAAAGAACTGAACAAAAAAGTGATTTAAAATCAATGTTTTAAAATTTGTCCATTTTCCATTTAATGATGCCAACAATTTGTTTGAATAGATCAGGTTGTAGCCCTTATAATTGATCTTTATCTTTTGTTGTAATTCATCTTTATCTTTTCTTCCAACATGGTACTGATTGCACATAAACATATTTGGAATAATTTTTGCATCAGTAACCAGTCACATCCAACTGCCTCTACAGAGAAAAAATGGACCCAGGGCACACTTTTAAGTTTAATATGCATTATTAACACTTTACTAAGTCCAGAAATCAATAAATTGAGCCCTGATTTGTACCATTTGCCCATTTGTGAGGTGTAAATATTTTCACTGAAAATTTAACAATCTGGGGAGGTATTCAAGTTGGCTTCAATACATCTCTATTTTCAAAAATCCTTTTAAAGGTAATATTCATGGAATAGAGGTATGAAATTTCTGAGTCTTCTACAAGTCTTCGTTTGGACTCTCATTTATTACTCCCAAATAGTTTCCAACTTTTTTTTGGATCAAAGTTGTCAAATATTATGTTATATATTGATGTATCTTGAATTTTTTTGTGAAGTTCTTCATTGAATTTCTCTACTTATTTTTCTTCTGCCACAGATGTTGATTCATAAAATTGGATTTATTTTCACAGTAATATTTTTGCTTATTCTCACCTTGAGCACTTCCCAGCAAAATGAACCATGAAATGTTTCTCATTGCCTTTACTTGCAGCTCTGTAGACTCCTTTGTTTGCTTATCCAAAGAGAAACTATGATCCAGTTTTCCATTTAGCTGCAACTTTATGTCTTCTAGCTTAATTTACAGTGAGAATAGCAATATTGACCTAGTTTATTTCCTCTAGTAGTCTGGTCAATAGACAAAAGGCCTCATATTTAAGGTACCAAAAATTAATGTAATTAGTGATTCCCAGACTTTAGGTTGGGCCCCAGACCCTTAGAATTCTGAGGTGTTGTTCCATCTCATAAAATGATTCATTATAATAAATAAACAACCATATTCTCTTTAGGTTGGATAAATAACATGTGTTGACATTTTTCAAATGAATTAGCTGCTGCTATGATGAACATAATACAAATTCAATTAAAAGACTGGAAACTCATAATAAACCATTATGGAAGCAGAAAAGGACTGTATAATACTGAAGGCTAGTTTGTCATCTTTCTTCTTTTCTTTGTTCATCTTTAAATACAGAATTCATCACCTCTACTTATTTAATCATCAGTAAATCCACTCAATCTCACATATGGTATCCCAATTATAAGCATATTATAATTTGAAGAAGGAGGGGGAGGAAGAGGAGAAGAAGTAATGATCATGGAAATGTCTTTACCAATTGACAAATCTATAAATCAATATGGCATTCAACTAAACCCAAAGGGACTCATCACCAATAGGCTGGACACTAGGTGATGAATTTGAAGGCACCTATGATGACAAAGGGGATCCTTGTACAGGTTGTTAGATTAGAGGGAGATGGTCTGTAAAATCTCTTCCATCTTTAAAACCCTGTGACTGTGTGTTCATGTTAATATTTGAGACAGAAGGGAAATTAGTTTAAAGAATTTTTTAATTTAACTTTACTAAGCAGAAAAAATTTTTCTTTAGTTTCAGATCCAGGACAAAATCAAGGAACTCCACTGGGAGAGAGGAAAATCCCAAAGTTATCATAACTGCATTCTGACCAACTTCTGTTGCATTTGGAAAAGGAGATCTCTGAGACAGAGGAGAAACCAGAGCATATCCTACCAGAAAGAACTAATTGATGGAAAACATAAAAAGGACACCATTATTATTATTACCTTTGCTATTTCATGAACTAGGGTTCTGTTATTTTTTGAAACCTTGTCTTCTCACCCATAATCAAAATATGTTTTCATAGAGTTCTCAACTGCAATGGTTTCCTTTATGTCTATGAAGGAGGTCCACAATGCTTTTTGAGGACCTGACAGTCAAGAAGTGAAATGCTCAGGATGTCTCATTTATTCTTAGACATGCAAATACCACCCACATCCGAAATGTTGTATATTTCTATCTCAGAAGGCAAGAGTGCAGCTTTGGGTACTGGAAAATGTTTGTGTTTTTTTTTTAATTGGAGTATACTTCAAATGTGGTCATTTCTGAAACAAAACTATCTGGCATTCCCTACAAACCCTCAATATTTGATATGCAGTAATGTAATAACCTTTTATCCTAATATTTGAAGACATCTGCTTCCTTTTGGACACTCCTCTTGAGATGCTAATGACAAAAGAAAGGCATTGTCATCATGGTACATTGTAGAGGTGAAGAAGGTGCTCAAGTGACCCACCAGATATAAGCAACAATGGAGCTAAGGGGATAGTTCTTGGGCCCAATACCAGCATTCTTATACAATATCATGCATCCTCAGGAAAACTCCAAATTTTTTAGTATTTCCTTTGAATATAAGAGTTATCTTATTGTATTAAGCTTGTTTACAAATTAGATATTTCTGTTGTATGTCAAGAAAAGTTTCAAATGAAAAGCGTATCACCAGGTCATCCCACTGGCATAGATATTGATTTATTCATGGCAGTAATGTGGCCTAAGCATATTTTTCAATGAAGTTGCTCAAAGCTAGACATGTTTTGGTTTTTGTTTTTAAATCTTTATTTAAAACATCTCTTTTCCAGAAATAGCTTCTCTATACCTGAGCACTACTGTCCAGGTGTGCCCCTGTGACAGGCATCAGAGTTTCCTACTGGGTAAACTGATCAAGTTTGCACTCCAGTTAAGACTTGGGGGTTTGTTTTTAATGTAGGCTAACCCTACACAATAAACAATCAGTGGAAATACCTTTGCTCTATTCAGCCTTTACATGGCACTGTCTCTGAGAGCTGCTGAAGACCAAATCCTTGCATTATCTAAGTATTGTCTATTACACACATTCCTCTTTAAAATATAGTTTTTGTAAAGAAAAATACATAAGTGCTTAAAGCATCATTGTTATATGCTGACTCATCTTCCTCACACATTGTGATAGAATAAACCACTAATGGCCACTAGTTTGTTTTTTAATATGTCTTCTGTGGTACTGAAAAGAATTTTCTTTGACAGAAAGTTTTCCATGTAATAAACCACTAATGGCCACTAGTTTTTTAATATGTCTTCAGTGGCTCTTAAGAATTATCTTCAACAGAAAACCTTTCAAGTATTTTTCAAAGGAACCTCTGATATAGCATCTAGGCAAGCTCTTTTGATCATTTAAAGATGTTTACCTCAAAATCTTTTACTTTAATAGCTAATTATTAGCCTCCTGAAAAGAGGATTTGTCAGAGGGTACTATTTGTTGTTCTTCTAAATATATATCTATTTATATCTATAAAGTGTTAACACATTGGATCTATTGCACATATTATAAATGTAATTTTAAATATATTAAAGTGTTTTCTAAATCTCATACCCATTATAGAGCAAAAAGAAAAATGGGTGTGCATTTTTCTTAATGTTTGGTATTAGCTGTTTTCACTAATTCGTTTTCAGTCAGTCTCATAGATTCTCCAAGGAAAAAAATCAGCCTCCTCTGGGCTTTATGGCTTCTCTCATTCAATTCAATAAACTTGTATTAAACACCTTTTATAGGGATGAATTAAATGTATAACTGTCAAGGAGGAAAGGATTTATACAGTAACATCCTATGCTACTGTTTCATTTATGAAGTGAGGTTTTTTTTTTGTTTTGTTTTTATAAACTCTTACCTTCTGTCCTGGAGTCAATACTGTGTATTAGTTCCAAGGCAGAAGAGTGGTAAGGGCTAGGTAATGGGGGTTAAGTGACTTGTCCAGCATCACACAGCTGGGAAGTGTCTGAGGCCAGATTTGAAGTGGGTTTTTTTAATTAATGTTTGCTTCCAGAAAAATATACAGTCAAAAATGTAAACTGGAACAATCTCTGAGAAGTATTTTTGGAGAGGTCATAATACATTTCCCTAACCAACAATGACTTAAATTTAAACTGTGTCAATGATTTGAGGATGGGCAATACATAGAATGTATAAGTGCCTTAAATATCCCTGATTCTTCAAAGATCATAAATGTTAAAGCTAGAGAGGATTTAGAGATTACCTAGTCCCATCCCTTCATTTTACTGGTGAAGATACTGACACAAAGAATTGTGATTTGCCTATTGCCACACAGCTCAAGGCTGGCAGAGGCATTAGAGCTCATCCAACCTCTCCCTATTCTACAGATGAGGAAACTGAGGTCTAGAGCTACTGCCCAAGGACTATAGAACTAGTGAGTATCTAAAATGGGATTAACCCTAAACAGTATCTACAACAATGCACTGCTGGCTCAAACTGGGATTCAAATTGGATCTTTTGATTCCTAATGCACTGGAACCCAGACAGATATCACTAAGAAATACTTCATTTCCTCCTCATCTTTTTTCACTTTCTTTGGAAACAGCACATTTGCAATTACAGATTTAGCAAAATGTTTCTATTCCCATTTCTTTTTGCCTGATGCTTTATTTAATCAAATAGCATGCTATTTCCCCTAGGTGGAGGCACAAGCCAAACAGTGACTTCTATGAACAACCTCTCCCACCCAGTCTCTGTAAATATAAGTCCCAGAGTTAAATGTTTTTATATTAGTAGACCAAAGGGTTCCAATAATGTCCTCCAAAGAACAAGTTAGTTCTATGGGAATTTTAGAAGCCTCAATTTAAAGAGAGTCATGACAAATCCAAAGTATATTCCTTTTTTATCTCCTCTATACTCCCAATTTGATCTCATCCTAAAATATCAATGACAAAGTATCAGTGATAAGGCAAATTATTTATTTAGTTATTATTAGTTAGCCTTACAATCAAAAAAGCATCCTTTTCATCAGGGTTTTTAGAATATAAACATTTTCCCCTTCTAAAATGAAAATTGTGTATTTTACTTCTGTGGTCATTTTTAGTCTATTTCAAAATTCTTCATATTATAATTAGTATCTTTAAAGCAAATTATAATTTAGGTAACTGTCTAAAAGAAATCTACTACAGAAATGTTCATTAAAATGATGTTCTCAAAGTATTTGAGGAGGCCACGATGTTTCTTCCTCAGGACGTCACAATCTCTGCAAAGATTTATGACATCAAGAATTCAAACTCCTGGCATACCAGTACATGAGAGGTGCGGCTTCTGAGACTGATCCAGAAGAAGCTATAGCCTCCCTGCTCCTGGTATCAGGTCATGGCTTTTTTTTTTCTTTTTTTAAATCCTCAACTTCAGTTGAATTGATACTAAGTATCAGTTCCAAGGCAGAAGAGTGGCAAGGGCTAGGCAATTGGTATTAAGTGATTTTCCCACGGACACACAGCCAGAAAGTACCTGAGGTCAAATTTGAACCCAGGACCTCCCATCTGCAAACCAAATTCTTTATCAGCTGAGTCAACTAACCACCCCTCATGGCTTTTCTTAATTGCTTCCATCTTCAGAAAACTTCCATCATCTTCATGGTTCTTCCTAGCAATTTCTGCTTGATATATTTTTTTACCTCTGGTGATGTGCCTTGATTCCACTATATTGTGGAAAAGTAAACCTTGTTCCTATCAACTTATGTGTACTTCTCCCACTCTTCCCCATCCACTGTGTGCTTGCCTTTAGACCATTTAATATGTTCTGGAAATTTTCTCCTCCATGCCTGGAATGCTCCTTCCTCCACCCAACTACTAACCTCACTGGTTCCCTTTAAGTCCCACCTAAAAACCCACTTTCAACAGGAAACCTTCCCTAACCCCTCTTAAATCCAGTGCTTTCCCTCTTTTAATTATTGCCTATTTATCCTGTATATAGATTGCTTTGTATATATTTGTTTGCATGTTGTCTCTCTGATTAGACTGTAAACTCCTTGAGGGCAAGTACTGTCTTTTGCTTCCTTTTTTTTTTTTTATCTCCAAGGCTTAGCACAGTATCAGCACTGTAGGTGCTTAATAAATGTTTATTGATTGATTGACTGATCACGTGTGAGCACATCATTACAAGTGAAAGGTATAAGGTAAGACCAATGAAAAATAGAGGAGATAATGGTCTGCAGTCTGCCCAGAAACCAAGGTCATTATAATCAATCACATAAGTATTGATGTGATAGTATGAGAGCCCAAATTGGAATAGGACCAGTGTATTCCTCTGTTACTAGTTGATGTTCTTCTGTTTGATAATGCCCCCTCCCCACAAAAAAGTTTAGGGACTTAATCTTTGTTAATGATGTATTACACTAACTAGAAAGATGCTATGCAATGATGCCTTTCCCTAAGGGAATTAAAAGGAATACCCTCGCTGAAACAAACAAACAAAAAGACATTAGCCATCATTAGCCAAACTTTAAATTGCAAACCTTAAAAAATGATTTCATTCAGGAATAGAGGCTTGGAATTCTTTGTGAATATTCTGATATGAGGAGGGCAGAAAAATCGAGAGTTCTCTCTCTTCTCCCCACTCTCCAACTGGAAACATCCCATCCAGCAAGTCTAATAGTTCTTTGTTTTGAGAGAGCTCAAGGCCCAACAAATAGAGCAGAGAAAAAAAATCAGAGAAACAGTCACTCTAGGAAAGAAGCAGTTTCAGGAACTATAGCAGTCAACTATGGGTCTGCCCTCTGGGGATCAAACTATTGAATATGAGAGAAAATTGGGACAGTAACCCAAAGGGAGTATAACACAGAAATCAATGGCCCAATTCTCTACCCTGGTCTAGCCTCTAGTTCAGAGAAATACACTCTTATTTAACCCTATGATATCCAAATTGAATTCAAATAGTTGCCCTGAAAGATCTCAATTTCCTACAGAATCTGGAGCATTGAATACTTAGGGGACCAAAATATGTTCACCCATACATTTTAACTACATATTTGGTCCAATTTTCCTATTATTTAAGATAGTTTTCTAAGAGGTAACACTCACCAACATCTCCATAAGGAAGTGTGAGCCCTTCTAACAAGCCAAAAACACATTCAGATTTTCCCCATGTCCAGAAGCTATTTTCTAAAGCAGGTTTCTTAAGCTTTATTTTATGTCATGGACCCCTTTGGCAATCTTGACCCCTTCTCAGACTAACATTTTTAAGTGCACAAAACACAGAGGATTATAAAGGAAGTCAATTATACTGACATGACAGTTAAAAAATATATTTTAAGCATTCACTGACAGGTTAAGAACCCCTAGTTTATAGTCATTTATCCCTGGTTTTAGAAAACCAAGGTGCACTAACTCCATTTGTTCAATTTCATAATTACTTCCATGAAAATTTCAAACTGTCTCTTTTAAAATAATATTTTATTGGTGTTTTCTTTTACACCACTGGCACTTCCTGATAAATTACATCACCACCCTCCCTTATTCAAAGAATAGTTAAATTCTCACAGAGACCACATCTAAATAGCAATCTTTACCAAAAGGAGAAGTGTATCACTCTTGGTCCTCTAGAGCCAAGACTGGTCATTGCATTAATCTGAGTTCTAATGTCTTGTGTTGTTTTTATTTATTTTATTATAACTATTGCACATGCGTGTATATATAATCTTTATTTTGCTTTTTACTCTGCATTATTTCATATAATTTTTATCTTGTACATTCAAATTTCTCATTTTAGCATATCTGACAGATTAATAATCCATTAAATCAACATATCATTTTTTTAGCAGTGTTCCAAAAGATGGGCAATTAAATTTGTTTCCAAAGACTACTAATAAGAATATTTTGTGGAATATAGGAAACTTTTCTGTCACTGACCTGCTTGAGAAATATGTCCAGTAGTGGAATTGCAAGGTTAAAAATATATGTTTGGGCTGTATAGTAATTCTTCTTATATGATTCCGAATTGTTTTTCAGAAGCCTTGGAACAGTTGACAAATTAATAGTGTGCTCATGTACCTGTCACCAACTTTCCTATAGCCTTTTACATGTCTTTTAACATGTTTGGAAATTTACTGGTTATGAAATTAAACTTCAGAACTGTTTCATTTGAAATATTTTATATGGTTCCTTACCTCCTACATTTATTTTTTGGCAAATTGTTCATAATCTTTGAAAACATATATTAGGAAATGATTCTTGATCTATATTTGTGTAAGTTTCCTATAGAGTTTGGCTTTCAGACTATTATTAAAAATATCTGATGCAAAATTTTTCTTCTCACTCAAAAATTTTTCTTTGTATGATAGTTGTACTGATGCTAATTGGGCAGGGCAGCTAGGTCTATGTCGCCAAAATTTTTTTTTCCTTTTGCAATCATCTTTATCCCTTGTTTAGATGTGAGTTCTCCCCTTAATCAAAGATTTTAAAGCTGTCTCCTATTTATCACTGTTTTTTTTAAGATGGTCTTTTATATTTAGGTTGCTTATCCATTTGGAGCTTATTGTTATATATGGTGCAAATACTGGTCTAAACCTAATTTTTCTTGCACTCTTCCAGTCATTCCAATAGTTTTATGGGTTTATCAAACACCAAGCTACTGTGCTTATTTGCTTATGGGACTTATTTATCTCTCCTCTTTCATTAATCTCCTTTTCTGTTTTTTAAACCAGTACCAAATTGTTTTGATGATGAATGTTTTGGGTGATATTTGTTGTTGTTCAGTCACGTCCAACTCTTCATGACCCTGTGGGACCGTACTGTTCAAGGAATTTTCTTGGTTAAAAAAAAAAACCTGGAGTGGTTGGCCATTTCGTTTTCCAGTAGATTTAAGTAAGCAGAGGGTAAGTGACATGCCCACAGTCACAAAACTAGTGTTTGAAGATAGATTTGAACTCAGCTCTTCCAGAGTCCAGACTCAGTATTCTATCCACTGAGCCATCTAGCTGCCCCTGATAGCTTTTTATTTGAGGCCTTCTTTATTTGTACATTTAAAAAATTATCTCCCATGAAATTCTCAAACTTTTTTCCTCTAAATAAATTATTATTTGATTAAGTTCTATAAAGAAACTTTTCTGAACTCTTAAAGGTGAATTTGTGATTTTAAATGATCAACATTAGGCCTATTTCCCTAAGTTGTGTTGATTTTTAACTCCATATTTCTCAAACTTTTATTAAAACATGCAAAATCTTTTAAGCCCCACTCTGATTTTAATTAACGTCATGCACTCAGTTGAGCTGACAAACACAATAACTAGATAATAAAATTGCTCAGTTCCTATTGCAGACATAATTACAAGGTACAGTCACCTAGAAAATCCTATTCCATGAGAAGAAAGACAGAAACTAATGAGCTCCAGGAGAAGGAAATAGATTTTAAAAGTGCATATAACTGAGTTTGACCTCTGGACTCAGATCTTTAGAATCTTCTGCTACCTTCCTTCTTCCTGGTTATGTTAGGGGAAAAAAGGCCATGGTAACTCTTTACCTAATTCATTAGTAGGACAAGGCCTAGACTTCTGAGCTCTCCCAACAAATTATTTTTCAGGTAGTTTATGAATTGAAAATTCTAGCTATTGATCTAATTCTAGAATTGTAGAATCATAAAGCTGGAAGGGCCCTTATGACAGTATTTGGACAACTTTGTTGCTTTCAGGCAAATGACTTATCTAAATCAGAGGTTGTTAAACTTTTTTTTTGTGACATAGACACCCTTTAACAGTCTAGTGAAAACTTAGGGACTCTTCAGAACAATGTTTTTAAAATAATAAAATAAAATACATTGGATTACAAAGGAAATAAATTATATTAAAATAAACATATAACTTTTTTTGGTCCTTTCCAAGTTCCCAAACCCCCTGAAATCTATCCACAAGCCTCAGGTTAAGAATCATCTACTATATGAGGTTTATTCAAAATACACAACTTATTAAAGATATATAACTTCTAACAAAATATATATACTTATGAATAATTTCTCATATCCAATCAACATTTCAAATATCTATTTAAACCATAGGTCTTTAATCTGGTGTCCAAAGGCATCTGTGGATAGATTTCAAGAGGATCTGTGAACTTGGATGTAGAAAAAAATTACACCTTTATTTTCACTAACCACTAAATGAAACTTAACATTTTCTTCCATAGGCCAAAAACCCCTTCTGAAGAATAAAATCAGTCTGCCAAAGAGCTCTATGACACAAATCACTCATTTAGATCCATTTCATTCCTCTATTAAAACTTTGCTCTGACACTAGGAAGTTACAGTGAATTCTTGGAGGCTATAAAAGCAGAGCCAAAGTTCTAGCTGGTATAAGCCAAATCAGAAAGTTTTTTTGAGGTTATGAGCCTTTGAGCCCAGAGATAGGTAAAGACCAGCTTAGATAAATTCAAGGCATACTCATCATCAAGTTGGATTCAGGGTGATGAACTTTTGCCCACAAAAGCTCAGAAAGATTACTAATAAGCAGAGGGCTTGTGATCAACACAGCCCTGTAGGGTGCCCACAGTGAGGATATAATGGATGTTTCAACTTGGAAGTCCCTAAGTATTTTTGACTAATCAAGGAAGATAATTGTAAAAAATTGTAAAAAAAAACATCTTTGAAAGAACAGGAATTACAGAAACAGTGAACAGAGGGGCAATGAGCAGTGAAACTTTTTGTAATACTAATGATTTTAACCACTCAGTTTTTAAAAATAAATTTTAGTGATATATTTTGTTTACATTATCACCTACATTTCCCACTATACTGATCCTCCCAGAAAATCATTCCTTTATTAGAGAAAACAAAGAAAAACACAGTTCAGCAAAATCTTACCAAGACATTGGAAAAGTCTGACCTATATGCAGGGTTCTATACTACATTCCCAAGAAGTAAAGAGGCCAGGTCTTCCCATATCTTCTCTGAGACCAAGTTTAATCATTATCATTTCATGGTACTTGGTTTTATTGTTTTGTGCTTGTTTCTTTCTTTTACATTGTTATATCCGTTGCTTTTTATGATTTTCCAGGTTCTATTTCATGGTTCATATAGCTTTCCATACTTCTCTCTATCCAAGTTATCAACAATACTATGTGCCAGGCATTGTACTAAGTACTGAGAATGCAGTGAAAAAAGCCTTGATCACAAGAAACTCAGTCGAACCGAGGAGAAAATATTCAAATAGCTACAGACAGTTCTCGGTTTTCATAAAGGGAAGACCTCTATGAAAAGCAAATTTTTCTTAACTCAAATTTGCCCTGGACATGGGGAAAGGAGGGAGGAAAGGAGGAAGAGGGCTATGTGCTTGAGGAGAGAAGAAACCAGCAAATCATTCAAGAACACATGAGGACCAGAGACAGAGAATTGAGAGCAGGCCTGGCTGCACCAAGAGAAAGAACAGGAGGAGGAGATTGGGAGGGAGGGGGGAACACACAAGTTAGACCAGATACATGATGGCCTAAATAGCCCTGAAGTACCAGAAGCTAGACATATGGGTGGCTGAGCAGAATAAGCAAAGGTCTTCTCTCTCAGCTCCAGAGGTCTCAAGCCAAGTCCCCATCTAGCAGCTGCAATGGTGGTAACATTGGCATCCCATTCTTCTGCTTTCGCCTGGAGGGTTTCTTTTAGGGTTTGTTTAGAGGGGGGCCTGAGGCAGGGAGGCTGCAGAAGATGAATCTGAAGGGCATCAACCAAGATATCACAATACTGTACTGTAAAGGTAACATGGGAGACTTTTAGAATGTGAATTTCTTAGAAAATTCTTTGTGTTTCAACTGCGTGGACACTTGGGTTGATGAGAACATGATTGGGGATGTAGACCGGAAAAGACCACACCCATGTAACTATCAATAATGTGTAAATAAGCCTTGACTGACCACACCAGTGGAAATGCGAATTAGCTAGGGAGGAGGAGGGGGGGAATTGGGGGATGGGGGGTGGTGAAGGAGGTGAAGGGTAAAGTAAAAACATGACTTATATAACCATGGAAATTTTTTCTAAAAATAAAAAATTATTAAAAAAAAAAAGAAAAAAGAAAATTCTTTGTGTTTAATTCAAATTTGTGATTTCTGTAAAGTCAGAACTGTCTATACATACAAACAATCTATATGTAAAAGGTAGAATTTTAGCTGGGAACAGAAGGAAGTCAGGAGGCATCGATAAAGAAGGACCAAATTCCAGGAATGAAGGGCCAGCTACTAAAAATGTCCAGTCAGGGGATGGAATGTATTCATTGGATTTATCCTTTCTTTTAGTATAATAATATTCATATACTACAGTTAGTCATTTTCTGATGCACATGCATCTATCTACATATACTTTGTTCCCAGTTCTTTGTTGCTGTGGAGGTGACCTATAAGATTTAGGGAAACATCTCCTCAGAAAAAGTAACCTTAAAAATCAAAGAAACAGGGGCATCTGGGTGGTTCAATGGATAGAGAGTCATGCCTAGAGATGGGAAGTCCTGGGTTCAAATTTGGCCTCAGACACTTCCTAATTGTGTGACCCTGGACAAATCATTTAATCCCCATTGTCTAGCCCTTACCACTCTTCTGCCTTGGAACCAATACATTGTATTGATTCTAAGATGGAAGGTAAGGATTAAAAAAAAAAAATCCAAGAAACAGAGCTACAAGTTTATATAGACCAATGATGGGCAACCTTTTGAGCTTGGTGTGTCAAAATTCGCCAAAAAACTGAACATAACTCGTGTGGTGTGTCACTTTGAGAAAAAAAAACATAATTTCATGGTATTTATAGTTTAAATAACAAAAATGTATAATTGTAATATATAACTGTATTTAATAAACCAAAGTAGGTAAATTAATATTGGTAGAATTGTCATCTATAGTGCACAGAGTGTCTGCACTACAGCAAATGTTTCATCCTCAGCATGCAGCCCATATCTCTCTGTATGCAGCCACATGCAGCTACGTGTCATCAAAAATGGCTACACGTGTCAGTGCTGATGCGTGTCATAGGTTTGCCATCACCGATATAGACCCTCAAAGTAGCAAGGGCAGGATGAGTTTTAATGATTTCTATCTTGAAGATAAGCCTCTACTTAGAGGCTTAGAGATTTCCTGCCCACCAGAATATTCAAAGGAAATATCCTACTAGAACAAACCTGATATCTGACAACTCCTGAGACCCAGAGATTAAGGTGCTCTAACTGTGAGGTTAATACAGTCAGATCACCTGATCTCCTGTCCTGATTACTCAATGTCTCAAGTTAAGGGGCTGAATACCTTCACCTATGTAAAACCCTCTATCTGTACATCTCCCCTTGTTTTAGGCACTGCTTATCTACCTGGCCATGGTCCATCCACAGAGGCTAATTAAATTGTTTCTCTTCTGGCCTTGCCTCTTGATTTTTTTTAACATATTCTTTTTTTTATTTATTTAAAATATTTTTCCAATATTTTTTCCAAAACAAGATTCATGTTCTTTCCCTCCCTCCTCCCTGAGCTGACATGCAATTCCATTGGGTTTTACATATGTCATCATTCAAAACCTATTTCCATATTCTTCATATTTGTAATAGTGTTCTTCTAAAGCCAAAACCCCAAGTCATATATCCATCAAACCATGTAATCAATCATATGTTTTTCTTCTGTGTTTCTACTCCCACAGTTCTTTCTCTGGATAACATTCTTTTTTAAACCCTTTCTCTCTTAGTAACAACTCTAAGATAGAAAGTCAAAGGGTGCCCAGGGTCACACAGTCAGAAAGTATCTGAGGGACACATTTGAACCCAAGTCCTCTGGACTCCAAGCATGGTGCTCTATCCACTGTCCTACCCCCTTGTTTATTGGTTTATTGACTTGAGACAAATGGACTTAGGTGGAAAGAAGCATAGTCCTTGATGATTTGAGAACCTTTGGGTTGAAGAATTCCCCAACACTACCATAGTGCTGCTATAGATATTTTGGTGTAGATGGAGCCTTTTTTTTTTGGTCACTGACCTGATAAGCTAGACCTAACAATGGAATCTCTGAGTCAAAGGGTACCAGACATTAGTCTTAGAATAATTGCAACTGGCTATCTTGAAAGGAAAGACCAATTCACAGCCTCACCAATTCCTTTCCAGACCCCTTCAAAACTGACTTCCTATTTTTGTCATCTTCATCAATTTGTTGAAGGTGAAGTGAAACTGTACTTTTTTGTAATTTCCCACATTTTATGGAACTAACTACATTTCCTTGTTCCCAAACTGCTAGAATAAATATTGTGAAGCTAAGAGATTTCTTACGTTTATGTTTTGGTACTAAAACTAAAATATATTCCTTCTATATTTGGGTATGATTATGTATATTTTTAAAATATATTCCTTATTTTCTCAAATTTATAAGGAGCTAAATCAATTGTACAAAAAAATTAAGCCATTCCCCAATTGATAAATGGGCAAGGGACATAAATAGGCAGTTTTCAGATAAAGAAATCAAAACTATCAATAAGCACATGAAAAAGTGTTCTAAATCTCTTATAATTAGAGAAATGCAAATCATAACAACCCTGAGGTTCCACCTCACCCGTAGCAGATTGGCTAATATAAAAGCAAAGGAAAGTAATAAATGTTGGAGGGGATGTGGCAAAATTAGGTCATTAATGCATTGCTGGTGGAGTTGTGAATTGATCCAACCATTTTGGAAGGAAATTTGGAACTATGTGCAAAGGGCTTTAAAAGACTGCCTGCCCTTTGATCCAGTCATACCACTGCTGGGTTTGCACCCCAAAGAGATAATAAGGAAAAATATGTGTACAAAAATATTTATAGCCACGCTCTTTGTGGTGATGAAAAATTGGAAAACAAGAGGATGCCCTTTGACTGAAGAATGGCTGAACAAATTGTGGTATCTGTTGGTGATGGAATACTATTGTGCTATAAGGAATAATGAACTGGAGGAATTCCATGTGAACTAGAAAGACCTCCAGGAATTGATGCAGAACGAAAGGAGCAGAACCAAGAGAACATTGTACACAAATACTGATACACTGTGGCGTAAACAAAAGTAATGGACTTCTCTACTAGCAGCAATGCAATGATCCAGGACAATTCTGAGGGTCTTATGAGAAAGAATTTGATCTGCACCCAGAGAAAGAACTGTGGGAACAGAAACACAGAAGAAAAACATTTGCTTGATCACATGGTTCACTGGGATGTTGACTTTAAATGATCACCCTATTGCAAATATCAATAATATGGTAATAGGTTTTGAACAATAATACATGTAAAACCCAGTGGAATTGCTCATGGGCTACAGGAGTGGGGAGAGAGGAGGGGAGAGAAAGAACATGAATCATGTAACCTTGGAAAAATATTCTAAATTAATTAATTTTTTTTAAATGAACTAGAAAAATATATATCCCTTATATTATTTGGTATGATATATAGTTGGTATGATTGCATCCAAATGATAGAATGCTTTTTCTCTTGCCACATTAGCAATATAATACCAAAAGAGTGGTTTAATGTTATCTAATAGTTTAAATTGTCAAGGTTTAAATTCAAATTCCTACCTGATCTTCATCAAGAACTTTCATCCTAAACTGTTTTCCCCTAGTTGTGGGTTCTAGGCCTTAATAAAACTTTAATGAAGCTCCTAGGGCTAAAAAAATGCAAATTAATAGTTAGCTTTGCCTAAACAGTTTTCATTACAAAACCAAATATGAACAATTTCAAGATTATTATGGCCTTTAAGTGCCACTCATCATTTCCTAGGGCAAGGGAATGTTAATTTAAGAAAAATCTCCATTCACAACTTTCTTTTGAAGAAATCAAGGGCCACTTTAAAATTCTTCACCTTCCTTTCCCAAGTCCCCTGGGCAAACCTCCAATTCCCTCAACTCACCTCTGCACTCTTAAAAAAAAAAAAAAATAAGAGCTAGCGCTAAATACTGTACTCAGTAGGTGAAAGTTCAAGTCTATTTTCTTTCTTATTTTTATTTATGCTTATTTTTTTCTCTTTTACGAAATGTATGTTTCTTACATTTAAATGTCAGTTAACTCCCTCCTCCCTTCCCCCCATTGTCATCTGACAAAAAAGTATATGTATATATAAAACTACATCTTCTTATTTCTATTTATCAGTTCTTTCTCTGGCGGTAGACATAACACAAGTTATTCTTCAAACAATATTTATTTTGCTGTATATAACGTATTCTTGTTCTTTATATAATATTCTGCTTGTTTCCCTCTTCATAATTTCATGTAGGTCTTTGCATTGTTTTTCCAAAATTAACCTGCCCAGTCATTTCTTACAGTGCAGTTTAGTATTCCATCACAATCACATGCCACAACTTATTTAGTCATTCCCCAATTGATGGGCATCCCTTCAGTTTGGCAGAGAGATGCTATAAATATTTTAGAACATATAGATTCTTTTCCATTTTTCTTGATCACCTTAGAAAATAAAGGTAATAGTGTTATTGCTGGGTCAAAAAGTATACTCAGTCTGGAATTACTCTCAAAGAGTTATAAACCTCTTATTTTTACATCACCTCCATTTCCATATACTGTATCCTCTCTGCTACCTGGCAAGCCATCCCTTGCAACAAAAAGAGAAAAAGAGCAACTGCAGGGTTCTGAGCTATGCTCTCCAAGCCCCTTCTCTCCAAAGGGTCTCAGAAAGCCTCGTTTTCGACAGCGGAGTCTTGCAGGTGGTCCCTTTAACTGGAGCGTCCCCAGGGACTGGGAGCACTAGGAGCCTCAGCTCTCTCCCGGACCACTCTGTGCCCAGCCAATCGCAGCCACGTCTCTCCAGGGGCTCGACCAGGAAGGTTCCCCACCCCCACACCTCCCTGGAGGCCTGTGCGCGCGGCTCACCCCCGGCCTATGGAGAGAGGCTTCAGCCCTCCAGAGCGGGACGGGGACAGTCCCTTGGGGAAGGCAGGATCCAGAATATCCCGAGCTACCGTGCCAACGGTGCTAACGGCCGGAGGAGGCCCAGGGTCAGTGGCCCCGCCCCCGGAGCCGCCCCACGCCCCAGCGCCCCGCTCCTCCTCCGCCGATCCGCTTTCCCCTCCCCTGCTAGTTAAGGCCCTGGCGGTTCGGCTGCGACCGCTTAGTCTGTCGGGTCGTATGCTCAGCGGGACCGCCCTCCCGCACTCCGCGCACGCGCTCTCCCAGGTCCGGGAGGTCTCCCATAGACCCCGCGCTGCCCGCGACATGCGGGACTACGACGAGGTGACAGCCTTCCTGGGCGAGTGGGGACCCTTCCAGCGCCTCATCTTCTTCCTGCTCAGCTCCAGCATCATCCCCAACGGTTTCAATGGCATATCCGTAGTATTCCTGGCGGGAGTCCCCGAGCACCAGTGCCAGGTGCCCGCCTGGGCAAACCTGAGCAGCGAGTGGCGCAACCATAGTATCCCGCTGCAGCTGCAGAACGGCCGGGAGGTGCCCAGAAAGTGCCGGCGCTACCGGCTCGCCGCGCTAGCCAACTTCTCGGCCATGGGACTAGTGCCCGGTAGGGACGTGAATCTGAGTCAGGTGGAGCTGGAGCCCTGTCTGGACGGCTGGGAGTACAGCCAGGACACATACCTGTCCACCATCGTCACTGAGGTGGGTGCTGGACTGGGGTCGGGGCTGGGGCCAGGGAACGCGGACGCGTGGTGCTGGGTACAATGCCCTGCGTAGAGCTGACCCCTAGAGGTATGTGGGCAGTGTAGACTGGAGTCACCTTTTAGCTCTTCTGGTGCTGCGAGATGCACGGTAGTGCTTTTTGCTAAAGTGCCTGTCATTCTAACCAATTCCTGCTCCTTTGCCTCTAATAACAGCATCACTATAGGAGATACACAAGAAATACAAAACCTAACTTTTCACCGAAGCCTGCTTGGTTCGGGCGTTTTCACTGGTGACTTAAAAGGATTTTTGAAGGGTTTATGACTTTCAGTCTCTCCCATAATGCACCCTTCAAAACACACTCAAAGTGGTGTCTCCAAAAATATACAGAATTTTTCCTAGAATTCTTCAGTTCCTTAGAAAAGAGGTAACTGTGATAGTCATCTACCTCCTTGCTCTATACTGGCATACTTTTTTTTTTTAATCAGGAAGTAATAGAACATTCCTGGAAGGTTAGATCTAGGACTGTTAGAAATCTGCTAAAATAAATGTTGTGATGCTAAGAGATACCTTAAACTTGTGTTTCTCATTTTGCAGATGGGGACACTGAGGCTTATAGAGAGGAAATAACTTGTTCATGGTTACATAGTAGCAGTGTCAGATATAGAAAGATATCCATGTCACCAGCCTTCCCTTTTATCAAGACATGATAAATAAATAGTGTTCATTTTTCAGGAACTTTTATTGGTAACATGAAAAAAATAAACAAGTCTTTAGCAAAATGCTTCTCTTCTCTAGCACACAGAAGTATCCTCCTTCCCTCAGAACAGATTTTTTCCAGATCATTTGATTGAAGGAATTGACTGCATTTTTTACATGAATGGAATGGGGATCCAAGTGATGTTTTCTATTTACTTGCAACTCATCCAATAGTTATCTACAGCCTAGATAACCATATCTAAAAATGAAAAAAATTAATATGCTCCTAATAATCCTTTCTTGTGGTTTTTGCATGCTATAAGTTGAAAGTGGTTTCATGAGTCTTAAATGAGAAAACGAGATAGACTTTGGTAGTTGTTCATATGCTATGATGATGGGAAAAAAAAGTTCTTCATTTAAATTGATATATTAGTGTTCACATCAGGCAAATGGCATAATGAAAGACATTCTGGAATCAGAGTAGGTGAACTCTCTCTAAAGTGTTTTTCCAGTTTTCACCTTCTTTGATACTTTGATTTCTTTTTGCTATGGGGATGGTCTTTAGTGGAAACAACATTGGATTTGGAGAAAGAGGCCCTGGATTTGAATCCTGACCTTACTACTTACTATCCTTGGCACCTTGGGCAAGTCCATTAACTCCTTAAAGCCTCAGTTTCCATCTCTGTTAAAAAAAAAGAGGGTGTTGTTAAGAGCAAGTGATTTATAAAAGCCTTAAACCCTGCATAAGAGTCAAATAGCATAATGGAAAGATCACTAGAGACTGGAATCAGGAAACATGGGCTTGAACTCATGAAGTCATGTTCAGAACTTTGCTACATTTGTGATTTAAAATTTTTGAGTCATACTTGCATAAACACCTGTTCCAACTTGACTACATGAGGAGACCAAGGAAATACATTCAATAGTAAGGCTGCCATTCCTCCAAACCCTTTCCCCCTTCTGTGGAGCCTGAAAGATTTCAGGGCTTTAGACTATACCAGTTTTTTTCTTCTTCCTGAATTGTGCTTACTGATAACTAAGAAGACTTCAACTTGGAGACAGGGAAGGGTTGGTTATTCCTGTTACAGATTTGTAGGAATCCAGTGTGATTTACTTTCCCCATCTCTGGTTTCAGGGTTGTTACAGAATTGTATGTCCTTGTTTCCCATCCAGCTGAACTTCACAGTCAAGTTGGCATATGGTTTCCCTCTCCAGGTAGTAAAGACAAAATAGTTCAGTGGAAAGAATGACAGACAATAAATAGATCAGTTACTTAACCTTTCCAGTCTCAGTTTATTCTTCTATAAAAACAGGGATAATAGTTATCTCACAGAAGTGTGAAGTGAGTAATAATTCTTAAATTGTAGAGTGGTCCATTTTACTTCTACCAGAATGGTACTTCTTATTCAATTTGACAAAAGAATGAAAAAGGCTTATGTTTATGCTTATGTATTCAAATACTTTAGATATGGCAGGTGTCTTATTGCCAGAGATTTTTAATCAATAGAGTTTCAGTTCTTCCATGGAAGGGTGATCCTCTTTGAAAATAAAAACAAACATTTGAAAATACCCTGGGGGGGAGGGGGACTCGGGTAAGGTGCAGAGGGATGCAGCTAGGTATCCAAGCCTGGAGTCATGGAGTTTGTAGGTTCAAATATGACCTCAGACATGTCTTAGCTTTGTGACCTTGGACAAGTCACTTAACCTCAATGGCCTAGCTCATATTGATCTTCTCTTGGAATATTCTAAGACAAAAGGAGGGTTTGTTGTTGTTGCTGTTGTTGAAGAAAAATAGAAACTAGGGGCCCGTAGAAATAAGATTTGAATGACAAAGTTTCCTTTGAAGGGAGGATTTGGAGTTGGCTCATAAATGGAGAGTTGTCTTTGTTCAACAAATATTATTAGGTGCTTCCTAGGCTTTGTGCTAAGGACTGTAAGTGCTTACTGTTAACCTACATGCTTAAGAATAATACCCTTGTTAGGGTTTAAAAGTGGGGGTGGGGTCCTTCCCCAGGTAGGAGAATTGAATTAGATGGTTCTCTTGGACTCAATGTCCCTATTGGTTCTCTCTTGGGCTTGATTCCTCCATTGGTTCTTTTCTCAGTCTGGGATTCTTTCTCTCTCATTCTCATGCTTTTTAAGCTTCTTTCACTACCTAAGACAGATAGATCATTCTGGATTTTTATCCTCTTGCATTAAAATACATTTCTCCCCATTTTTCTTCACTGACTTCTGCTATGGCAGTGCTTTCCCATGGGCTCAGAGCAATGCAGACTGCTGGATTGATGGGTAGTTATTGTTCAGTCAGTGATAATTAGTAACTGCATGCTTGGGGCCTTGCCTTTTTACACACTGGAGTGATTTATGCTGCCTAAGGAATGGCGCAAGAGCTGTGTGCCCTTTCCCCTACTTTCAGGTCCTCTGTTAGCTGGGAGGCAAATCTAGCCCTACCTAAATTTGCTTGAGTATCTGTAGGCCCTGGGCTTATTGTGTTTTTTTGTTCTCTGGGAGGGACAGTCACCACTGGCAGCTGATGGGCCTAATCTGACTTTGCTCTGTTTTTTTGGACCCATTTTCTTTCAATACCTGTGTGAAAATTTTTCTTCTTGGAGTGTGCTTCACCTTGGTAATTGGCCTTGTTGGTATTTAGCCCTGTGAGTTGGTTGGCTAGTTATTGTCCTTCTTACTCGTAGAGAATTAAACTGATGTTGGGACTGTCTAGTTGGAGTTTCTAATGAGGAGTCTGAAGCCTTCTTGGCACTGTTTCCTGGACTTATTGACCTCATTGTACTGCTATGACTAAGAAAACAAGGTTTCTGTGGAATTGGATTTTTGCTGATTTGTCAAGCAGCTTAAAAGAAGGCAGTTCAAATAGAGAAAAGAGAAATAAGGGACTAAGTTTAACAAAAAGAGCACTGCTTGCTTTAAGAAAATTTTTCATAAAAGTTCCCCTGAGTTTTTGTTGGGTACTCTTCTATAGGCTGTTCCTAGATGTCTTAGGGAAATGGCCTATGTAAATTAGGAGACAGATAGATGCAAGTCTGAGAGCTCTGGACCATTTAAATACTTTTTGCTTTTCTCTCCCAGAAGTTCCTGGAACATTGGGAGCCTTTCTTCTCTGATCACCTTCATCAGCTCTCCAGTTTTTCTTTCATCCTGCTATTGACACTGCTCTAAATGCTAGGCAATTCCCAGCTGGATCCTGCTGTTCCCTGCTTCCTTGCATTGGAAAAAGCAGAAAGGTCTGGATTTCAGCACTCCTTGTTCCTTCTTTTCCCCAGGAGTTCCCTCACCCCAGACCATGCAAGGGAAAATCACAGGATCATAGATCTAGATTGGAAGGGAATTCATAGTTTCCTATTTTGCAGAAGAGAAAACTGAAGCCCAGGAAGGTTATGATTTGCCCAAGAACACATGGAAAAATCTTCTAAATGTGTATAATGGAAAGTAGGTTTGGAGTTAAGCCTTGGGTTCAGTTTTTATCTCTGAAACTTACTAGCTGTGTAGCCTCGACAAATGTCCAGTACCCTCATCTGTAAAATGGAGATAATAATAGCATCTTCCTAATGGGGTTGGTATGTACTATGTAAATGTAAGCTTTAAATTTGTTATTTAAATGAGTTCTTTAGTTCTTTAGTTCAACTTCATCTTTAAGAAGCAGAAAGTGAGGCCCAGACAAATTAAGTGACAGTTGCTAGCTATTGGGGAAATCCTCAACACAAATGTCCTTATATCCTTAAAGAGAGAAATCCCTTCCACCTCAGTCCATTTGTTTGTTTATGTGTGTGTTCAGTCATATTTGACTCTTTATGATCTCATTTGGAGTTTTCTTTTTTTTTTTTCTTTTTTAAACCCATACTTTCTATCTTAGAATCAATACTCTTTAAGAATCAGTTCCAAGGCAGAAAAGCAGTAAGGGCAAGGCAATTGGGGTTAAGTTATTTGCTGTGAGAGTCACACAGCTAAGAAGGGTCTGAGGTCAGATTTGAATTCAGGCTCTATTCACTAATACACCTAGCTTGTATTTTGTTCATATACATCAAGTAGCAAGACTAGATTAAAAGTTTAATTAGCATTAGGCTGTTGCCAATTGGATTAGCTAAACTCAGAACAGAGAGAAACAAACATGTATAGGGTTTTACATAGCCTTAGAGGTAGCATTACGTAAGCTGGGCAAAAGGGAAGTATCAGATGAGGATGCTTGGCCATTTTCTTTATTCGAGGGGTTGAGTAAAGTGATTTAGGGGAAAATGTGTTCACCTTGGGGTTAGAACACCCTATCCTTGGATCTTGGGAGTTGCCAAAGATCTGGTTTGTTCCAATGAGATATTTTTCCCTTTAGTAAATCTCATCAGAATATCCTGGTGGGGCAGAAAATCTCATAAGACAGTGGAGTGGAGGTCTCTTTCCAGTTAGAATTAGTAAGCTTATTCTCTTATTGAATAAAATATAGTCTGAGGTTGGTTTCTATTTACATAGCATCCATAGCTCTATTTCTTTTATCTCTAAAATTATGTTTTCTGCAAAGATGTTTCCTCCAAACTCACAGGTTTTATCTAATTCCTCTAAATAACACCGATAAAGTACTAGAACCAGGATTCAAACCTAGGTCCTGTGACTCAAACTTTGCGGTGTCTTAAGACAGGCACAACACTGTTGGTTTAAGGTAGACTTGAGGATGTCTACTCTAAGCATATGAAGACTTTCCCTGGCAGAATGGGCAGAAGAGAACAATTTGTTCTAATGGCCATGAAGGCAGCTAAAGCAGGCCCTCTGGAGTGCTTAGAGCTAGGTTCAGACATTAATACCAGTTATTTTGACTTATGTGCTGCCACTGGACTTCCAACTCTGCCTCACTTAAATCCAATTTACAGGCAAGTCAAGCCATCACTCTCATGATGTCATTGGTCATTTTCAGAAACAAAAAGCAAGCAATAGCCTTAATGAGTGTTTTGGCTTTGTTTTAGGATTGGCTTACCACTGCCTTCCCTTTTCTCTTTCTCTGATTGGCTCCCTTTCCCCTTCAGATGAATAAAGGATCTGGGAGCACCAGAACAAAACACAGACCTCAGAACCTGCAGTCATTCTCAGATGTTTGTGAGAATATGACCATGCATGTCCTAAGATGAAGATGATAATGATAACTAACATTTAGCACTTGAAAACCTGCAAATGATTTACAATAGCTAGTGCTTTAAGCTTACCAAGGGCTTTACACAGATCAGACTATCATTTGACTAACATATTACCTTGGCCAAGTTAGCTAAACTCAATTTTCCCAGCTAGAGAATGAAAATCAGGGTTTCCTGATTGAGCAAGTACCGTGTTCTAGGTACTAGGTTATATGGGATTTTAAAAAATTAAAATAACCAAGTCCCTGTCCTCAAAGATCTTGCATTCTGGCAGCAGGTAGGTTAGGGGAAAAGCCTCCAATAAAACTATAATGCTGAGCAGAATAGAGTCAGTGTGAGGAAATAGAGAGGGAGTTAGTGGAACCCAGATTAACATTCTACCCCTATCATATGCTTGATAATGTGACCCTGGGCAGATGCTACTCTGGACCACTCTAAAACTGTAAGTTAAAGAAAAGGTGTTCACTTGAATTGTTAGAAAAAGTTTCTCACTAAGAGTTCCCAAGACTTATGAAATCATAGGTTTAAAAAAATGGCATCTGTTCTAGGAGAGTACACAGAGGAAGAACTCAACTCTAGCTATGAAGACAAAGACTTAATGCCTCTAAAGCTGAAATCTAAAGATGTCAATCTGAGAAGGACTTTGAAAGGCAGGGAGGATTTTGATAGTTAAAGGTTGACAGAGTAAGACATTACAAGTAGAAAAGAAGCATAAATAAAGGCATTGAGTTAAGAGCTAAAAGGAGGTAGGATATGTCTGGTGAGAAGTTAGACAGACTAGCCAAGGGGAGTCCTGTGGGAGATTCAGGTAAGTTTAGGTCTGATCTGGAGGTTTTTGAATCCTATCAAAGGAATGTGATCTCCAAACCAGTTCAGTAGCTTATAATTTATTCCCAAGTAGTAAAAGAGTACTGGCCAGGGGTTAGGAAATTAAGGTTCGAAGTAATAGCCATTACTTCTCTATGAGACTATAGATGAGTTATAGTTCCTCTCTTAGACTCAGTTTCCCCATCTGTAAATGTAAAAGCTGAAATAGATTGAGTGGCTTACCACTGAGGTGTCGTGTATGCCTATCATCCTTTGGCCAAAATTAATTCATGAGAATGTCTGAGTTATCATCTTGTTAATGGGCAAGCATTAGTAAAACATTAGCTGGAAATGAACAGAGTTTTCATGCTCCTTTCCTCTCCTCCCTAAAAATGTACCACCCACCTCAGCCTTCTTTCTTTCTTTCTGCTTGTCCTCACTTTTTTCCCTACCATTATTTTGGCCTAATTCCTTTAAGGGCCTGATTCCTTTAAGGTCTAGCCTACCCTACCTTTCAAGGTCAAAATTAATTAGTAGTTAAGGTCATTTTACCATTTACACGAATAGCAGATGACAAAGGTCTTCTAGAGACAATGATTTCTTTTTTTTTTACTAATGAAATTATCTACCTAAATTAAATTATTTATAAAATAGTAGTGATAAGATCACTGTAAAATCTCTCTGATACCATTGAAAAAAAGTGTGTGTGTGTGTGTGTGTGTGTAGCAGGGCAGGTAGGTGGCTCAGTGGATTGAGAATCAAGCCTAGAGATAGGAGGTTATGGGTTCAAATGTGGCCTCAGACACTCCCTAGCTATGTGACCCTGGGCAAATATTCTAAGAATGCTTAAAAATGCATAAAAAAGGCCCCTGTCCAATGAAAGGATGCCTATCACTGAACCAGAGGAACCAGATCCCTTGTAGCTCTAACATTGTGCCCCAAATCCCTCTGAAGATCCTTCCAGGATCTGATTGATCCTGGGCCCAAGGAAAGTAAATTCCTTCTGCCTTTTGTAGTATTTAGTCAAATAAAGGTAGATGGATTGTGGCAAGAGGAATTGGGCTAAATACCATATTGGATAAGTTAGTATTACACAAAGGAAAGGTTTTGTTCTAAAGCGTATCTGTGCCTTATGGCATCCCTAACCCAGGCCACACAGTGCACAAGGAAAGAGAATGGAGAGTTTTCTGTTCTCACTACAGAGATACAACACAAAGAATGGGCCCTATTGATGGTACATCAAGAACATTATAGGATCATAGAAAGGAATCATAGAACCAATCTACTTGTTCTAAAATTGAGGAAATAGAGATACAGTTAGATAAAGACCTTATCACAGGTACTGAGGAGTAGAGCTGAACCTTTCATTCATATTCTTGAAGTATAAACCTAGCATTCTTTCCATTATACTAGGCTGCTCCCACTTTTTATGGATGGATAGTGACTTAAGTGAATTTGCTGGATGTGAATTTAAATTTGCTATAGTCCTGATATAAAACAAAAGAAGTGTAGAGTAGGAGTCAGGAGACTTTTGTTAACTTGCTATACCATCATCTCAAAGGTAGTCTAACTGTGATGTGGAAATACTCAGATGGAGCCCTAAACTAATTTGCATAGATATCCTCCATTGGTCCATGGTTTTGTACAAAGCATCCTATAGATGGCAAGTAGCTTCCCACATCTATTGAGATGATACAGGACAATGGCACAGGAACACTCATTCCTAATAAAATCGATTAACAGCTTGGCCTATCTTGTGCATTTATTTATTTGCCTACTGTCTGCCTCTTTGAAGTATGAATTTGGTGCAGGTCCATTGTTAGTGCCTGGACATATCTCAGTGGCCCAGGCTTCAGTTTCCTGTGCTCTTGCCTCTCAGTACTTGGGTTGGCAGGACAGAGTTGATTATTTTAGTATTAGAGAAAAATACCAATGAAGCAAGCCTGAGCACAAGATAGAACTGGAAAGCCAAGATACTTCCTAACCCTAAAATTCTATGATGATATGTCAGTATTTGTCTTTTAAAACAATACAAATTAGTTTCACTGATCTCTCACTTGATAGTACCTCTGTGATTTGAGGGTTACCCTCTTGCTAAAGCTACTATAGTTTTAGTGGTTGTTAAAGTACAGTCATTCTGATGGATTTCATTGTGCTCCATACCCAGAATGTTTTTTTCTATAAAAATCCCAAAATATGGGTTAGAGGGGCTTGGAGTATTGTTGTATCCTGAAGCAGTTTATTTGCCCAGAGTAGAATGTTGGGAGCAGGGCTTGGCTATGCCTTACTAACCTCATTCTTTACTTGGGCCAAGGCATGAAAGTAGAAATATATTAACAAAACTATATTATTTCTGCCTATCACTGGGGAGATAGCTGGAGAGCTTCTATTTGTAGCCAGTCAAGACCCATTGATTCTTACCTAGATCCTTGTCCTGACCTTTATCTTCAAAAGGTACACTAGAGATGGAGTTGGAATGAACTCCATTGAGTCTTTCCCAGTTGGGTAACCTTGTGCTGGTTATAACCCAGGTAATGAATCCAAAGATTGAGCAAGTAAACTGAGATTTGAGCCTGGGGCAAAATAGAGCTCACAGTTTTTACTGAGAACAAGCTATCCCCTTGACTTTTCAGCTCTTTTTTTTCCGTTCTCTGGTACCGCCTTCTTTCTCATTCTCCTATTCCATCTGCTAGTACCTCACATTTTTCTTTTATAAATGAAGAAAATGGCAATTATCTTTGTTATTTGCCAACTGCTTAATATGCCTACATGCCTATGGAAGCTTTCCAAAAGCCTTAAGCCAGTAATAATCAAATCCTGTTATAAGAAATGACCCTAGGCACAACTCCTTTAATATTTACCAGACAGCTATGCTGGGAGCTGGTCCAATTCTTCCTTTGAATCTAGATCTAAGTCAGATCTAGGTTTTCCACACAGGGTAATAGAAATTCAAATCCACTTGAATGACTGGGAGAAGAGGGAGGAAGTAGTGGAGTTGGCAGTCCTTGAATCCTTTGTGGGAATGCTTTTGCAGTGGTGGAACAGGTATTTGGATATAGAGGGTGGCATGGAAGGGAGGTAAACAGGTCCATCTTTTTAAGGCTACTAGTTTACACAGTTGATTGCACACTGGACCTGGAATAAGGAAGACTCAAGTTCAAATTTGGCCTCAGACAAGTATTGGCTCTGTCTAGAGTGGGTAAGTCACGTAATCTGTTTGCTCCATTTTCTTCAACTGTAAAATAACATCTATCTCACAGGGTCGTTGTCAGGATCAAATGAAATAATATTTGCAAAGCATTTTGTACCTGGCACATTGTAGGCCCTTTATAACTGCTAATTCTTTTCCTCTTCCCTCCTGCCTGTAGACTAGTACCAGAAACTCAGAACACAAAGATAAACACAAGAATTCTCCTCTGGTTACTCTGTGTTTATGAGAACATAGTCCTGAATGAACCAAAAAAGTATTACATGATCAGAAACAATAAATGAACTAACTTTACATGAAATCTGTGTGTTTTTAAAAATACAATTCTATGATATCACTCTCTTACCTTAGATAGGACATTTAAGAAGAGTCTCAGTTGGGATTTCAGGGTGGATTAGAGGATGAGAATCAGTTATAGTATCAGCTTCTATTAATCTCAATAATAGAAACTTCAGGAAAATCAGAAAGAAACAAAATATCTAGAAACAGCAACAAGAAAAATAAGAGAGGCCACAAAATAAATAAGATGGAAGACTAAACATTTTCAGATTCTTCTCAATTAGAGAAACAAACCTCTCCAGAACAGAAACTGATGAACCAAAGATAAAACTACAGCTATTTTTGTAATTTAGGACACTTTGAATCCAAAAGAAGGAAATAAAAACCCATGAACTGACATTTATACTGAGTTTACTCAGTACTCCATGCCCACACTCCAGGTTGGGCAGTGGAGCTGCACTAGCTGATCCACATGGACTAGAGACAAAACCCAATAGCACACTCAGGTTCTCCCCACCTCTTTCCAGGGCTATGTAGATTCAGGTCCTTTCAGGTGCCTAGGAGATCCCAGCTTCAGGCTGTGGAAGTCTGCTCTGGCCAGGACAGATAGCTTTCTTGCCTCTTTACCACTCTAGACCAGGGAAGATTCCTGGGACTACCCAGATAGCACTGCCTCAGGCAGAATTCTGTTCAGCAAAAGGTCTCTGCCAGAGAGCCAGGATGGAGGAAAAGTGATAAGACTGGAAGTAGAATTCCATATCACATCCAACTCCACCCCATCCTCTCCAGAGCCACCTAGATCCACCTACAAAAATCAGCCTAGTAGCACTAATGGGGCAGCTCTCTGAGCTGAGACCTAAAAAACAGAGGAAGCTGGATAAGATCCCAGGGTAGGACACAGTATGTGTTGGGGGATGGGGAAGTACAGGGGGAGAGATGCATTAGAGATCCACTAAGACTGGGAGAAAGTGTTCAGCCTCTAGCTGGGACCAGTTCTATCTACCCAAAATTCAATTGGGGCATATACGTAGGCTGCTTTTGCCCATCAATTGCCTCACGTGGCAGGAGGCCAATATGCCAAGATTCAGCTATCCAGACAATCACTATCACAGAGAAGCCAAAAAGTGAATAGGAAAAAATCAAGGGGGAAAATAGACTGAAATTACCAAAGGTATCAAGAAGAAAGAATCCTCAAAGATCATGATCATAAACAGATAAATCAATAGGGAAACAGCAGAAAGAAATATGCCTACCAGATCTAGTTCAGACATCTATGGATAAATACCACAAAACAAAGGGAAATGATCCAGCATTTGATAAGATGCTGTTCTTCACAAGTTTAAAAGAAAAATGAGAAATCTGAGAAGAGAATGTATGGCCCATATATCAAAAATGATGAACAGAATAGAAATATCTGAACTTGTACTGTTAATTCTCACCAAAGAAATAAGAGAAAACATTAAGTTGGGAATGTAAATACATAGAAGTGAAGGAAAATCCAGAAGAGAAGAAAACAATAGCATTAAAAGAAAATATGCTCACTATGTAAGCAAAACATACTGATCTCAAAGATAGGATATATAAAGACCAAAGGATCATAGGTCTCCAAAAAGAAAACGTTAGGACAAAGAAAAATAATGAGCAAAGCCAAGTAAAATTCACATATCATCTTAAAACATCTGCAACATCAGAGAACTGAGACAGTATTATGGTAAAAATATACTGGCTCAGCTATAGATATTAATAGAGAAATTTGGAAAGATAAAATAGAATGGTTAATGGTTATACTGAAAAAACTGAATAATGATGTTGATGAAGTAAGAATTTATAAATTACAGGTAACATGTAGGGAGAAAAAATCCCTGGAAGCAGCAAAAAGCAAATTTTATGCTGTGAAACATTAAGCAACTAATAACATAAACAAATTGATGGTGGGGAAAGAAATCCCACAATTTAAAAGCTGTTAACAAAGATAAATAATGATCAATCTTAAAGATAGTTTATTTTTTTAAAAAAGGAACTAGAGAGAAACAAGTAAATGGTCAAAGATAAAAACTATCTCAAAGTGAAGTACACAAATTTGGAGCTTAATTTTTTTTAATGAATATGAAAGAAATTAAATTAAATTTGTAAAAATTGGAGTGAGCTATCTTTAAAGATATTGCAGGGGGCTGCTGGGTAGCTCAGTGAATTGAGAGTCAAGGTCTAGAGACGAGAGGTTCTAGGTTCAAATCTGGCCTTAGACACTGGGCTTGACCCCCATTGCCTAGCCCTTACCACTCTTCTGCCTTGGAACCAATACATAGTATTGATTACAAGATGGAAGGTAAGGGTTTTATTTAAAAAATATATATATTGCAGGTTCTTCCTCATTTGAGGTCTTCCAATAGGGTTGGATGACCATATGTTAGGGATGTAGTAGAAGGGAATTTCAATCAGGTACAGGTTAAACTTGATAGCATATAAAGGCCCTTTCAATTCTAAAGATTCTGTGATTGTGTGTATGTGATATTTCAGAACAATAAATAAACATTTATTTTTTTTTAAACATTTATTTTTTTAAAGAGGATTAGGGGTAAAGAATAGTGAAACTAAAAGCAGCCCTTCAATTTTTAATAAGGGGAACTCAAACATTAAATAGACATTATTAATAATATTGACCTTGTTTTAGCTTGGTTTCATTAAGATAATTTTCATTACACTTAGAATTAGAAGCATTAGAAAGGTTATACTCTTCAAAATTACAAAGCAAAGGGGCAGCTGGGTAGCTCAGTGGATTGAGAGCCAGACCTAGAGATGGGAGGTCCTAGGTTCAAATCTGGCCTCAGACACTTCCCAGCTGTGTGACCTTGGGCAAGTCACTTGACCCCCATTGCCTACCCTTACCACTCTTCTGCCTTGGAGCCAATACACAGTATTGACTCCAAGATGGAAGGTAAGGGTTTAAAAAAAAAATTACAAAGCAAAGAATGATAGGAAACCAAGAGTCACATTTATATTGTTATATGATAATACTCCTATAAAAATAATTCCTCCTATAAAAATAAAAAGTTATCATTTAGATTAAATAAAAAAACAAAACTCAAATGATGGTTTACTTAGAAAACCCTAAAGAGGCAACTAAAAAGCTAATCAAAACAATAAACAACTGCAGCAAAGTTGGAAGATATAAAAAAAGTCCACATAAATTGTCAGCATATTGTGTAATACCAATAAAACCCAGCAAGACAAGATAGAAAGAGAAATTTCATTTAAAATAACTCCAGACAACATGAAATATTTGGAAATCTGCCTACCAAGATACCCACTGGAACTATATGAACACAATTATGAAGCATTTCATACAAATAAGAAAAGACCTAAATAACTGGAGGAAAATCAATTCCTCATGAGTAGACAGAGCCAACATAATAAAAATAACAATGCATCTAAAATAATTTATTCAATACAATACCAATCAAAGAACCAAAAATTTACTTTCTAGAGCTAGAAAAAGTAATTCATCTGAAAGAACAAAAGGTCAAGAATATCAGTGAAAAATCAAACATGCAAAGGAAGGCGTCCCAGCACTATTGGATCTCAAACTATATTACAGAAGTAAATTAACACAATTGCCATGCCAGTACTTGATCAATTGAAAGATCTCAATAGTTGGGGCAAAAATTACAGTTTGACAAAAACTTTTGGGAAAACTTTAAAGTAGTCTGGCAGAAACTAAGCGGAGAACAATAATTCATACCATATACCAAGACTGGCTCAAAATGGGAAATGATCTAGACATAAAAGATGACATCATAAGCAAATTAGTAGAATAGGGAAGAAATGACTGGTCAGATCTATGGGTAGGGGAAGAATTCATGACCAAAAATAGAGACAGGAAAGATCACAGGAAATAAAATAAATAATTTTATATTGTTGTTCCTGTTCAATTTTTTCAGTCATATGTGATTATTCATTTGGGGTTTTCTTGGCAAAGATACTAGAGTGGTTTGCCATTTCCTTCTCCAACTCATTTTATAGAGGAGGAAAGTGAGGCAAACATAGTTAAGTGACTGGCCAAGGTTCACACAGCTAGTAAATGTCTGGGGTTAGACTTGAAGTCAGGACAATGAATCTTCAGATTCCAAGTCCAACACTTGATCCATTGTGTCACCTAGCTGCCATAATTTCAGATTACATAAAATTAATACCATTTGGCACAACAATATTAAACTGTGTATGCCTTTTGACCCAGAGATACTGGTACTAGATCTATACCCCAAAGAGATCAAGGTAAAAGGAAAAAAGACTTGCAATTCCAAAATATTTATAGCAGCCCTTTTTTGTAATAGCAAAGAATTGGAAAGTGAGGGAATGTCCATCAATTAGGGAGTGACCAAACAAGTTATGATGGAATTATAGAATGCTATTGTGCTATAAAAAATTATGAAGGATAGAATTTCAGAAAAACTTAGGAAGACTTGTATGAACTGATGCTAAGTGAAATAAGCAGAACCAGGGGAAAAAATTATATGGAATAGAAATACTGTACAGTATGGGAAGACTAAGTAACTGTAATCAAACCTAACAGCCAATCACAATTCAGAAGATTCATGATGAAAATTATTATCTACCTCCTGAAATAGAGCTGATGAACTCTGAGTCCAGACTGAAGCATTTTTTTTCTCTTTTTCTTCCTTTTTTTTCCTGGGGAGGGACCTGGCTAATAGGGAAATTTTGGGGGCATGACTAAATATTTGTAATGGGTTTGTGTTTTCTTGCCTTCTTTTTTTAAAATTTTACTCTTTTTAAAAAAAATTTCCAATTTTTGACATTTGTTTTCTGAAATTTTGAGATTCGAATTCTCTCCCTCCTTTTCCCCCAAAGCAGTCTGATATATGTTATATCAGTGCTTTCATACAATACATATTTCCATAGTCCTCATACTATGAAAGAAGACACATATTGGCTTGGCCTGTCCATGAGCAGTTGTTTAGATCTGACTTTATTTGTGTGATTTTGGTAAGTATACTTCCTGTGTTTTATATTGTCTACAGTTATTTTAAATGGAATTTCCATTTCTATCCCTTACTGTTGAACTTTGTTGGTGATAAGTAAAAATGCTGATGATTTATGTGGGTTCATTTTGCATCCTGCTGGGAAGAGAAACACAGAAAAAAAAAAACAACTGCTTGAACACATGGGCTGATGGGGATATTACTGGGGATTAGACACTGAATGATAACTCTAGTCCAATTACCAATATATGGAATTAGGTCTTGATCAATGATACATGTAAAACCCAGTAGAATTGTGCGTCAGCTAAGCGGGGTTGGAGGGTTCAGGGGAGAGGGAAAGAACATGAAATATGTAACTAGGGGGAAATATTCAAAATTAAAATTAAAAAATAATAATTATTATAATATTTTGCAATCTGCAACTTTGCTAAAGTTGCTAATTGTTTCTATTAGTTTTTTGGTTGATTCTTTTTCTTCCCTTCTTAATAAGTAGGGCAGGGAGATGGAGGAAAAGAATTTGGAATTGAAAACAAAATAAAATTGAATCTTTTAAAAAAGACAAGCAAAACTCAACAATACATTACTTACTCTTGAAACTTTAAGCTGGACAGAAATATAATGTGCTCTACCAGTTCAAGAAATGCAAGCAAAATAGTGAAGGTATCACTTTACCAGAAAGCTTCAAGGAGAGGCAAGGATTAAATCATATTTTAAAGTAAATGATTTTAAAAAAAACAAATGTTAAACTTATATGTTCTCAAATAACAGGCAGCTAAATACATAAAAATATGACATCATTGTAAGAATAATCAGAAATTGAATAATACTAAAAGATGAACCTAAAAGATAAATAAAAAGGAATCATGGAGCAGAAAAGGCTTACTTTACAAGTTGGAATCAACAGAAGATAAAATAGACAATTCAATTTTGATTACATAAAATTGAAATTTTTGCACCAAAACAATGCATCTAAAATTGGAAGGGAAACAAATTTCTCTGATAAGGGTTTCATTTCTCAGAAATATATGGATCTGGTTCAGATTTATAAGAAAAGATATTCCTCAATAGATAACAATCAAAGAATATGAACAGGAAGTTTTATTTATTTGTTACCAATTACGTATTATAACAAATTACCACACAAGTTTTCCTAAGTTATATGATCAAACATCTCCCTCCCTCCCTTCCCGCTGTGCTGGCAGGCAATTCAATCTGGGTTATACATGTGTAATCATGAATAACAGATTTCTCTCTTGTTCATTTTTGTTAGTAAGTCATCTTATAAAACCAAAACATAAATCCAAATAAACAACTGAAAAACTGTATGATTTCATCTGTATTCTGACTCCAACAGTTCTTTCTCTGGAGGTGGAGAGCATTCTTAGACATAAGTCCCTCAGAATTGTCCTGGATCATTGTATTGAACAGGCAGTTTTCAAAGAAAGAAATACAAATTATGAATAACAGATGACAAATACTCCAAATTCAATCATTAAAACATGTAAATTAAGTAACTCTGAAGTTCCACCTCAGGGATCAATGGAATAGACTTGGGGTAAATAACCTCAACAAGCTAGTATTCAATAAACCCAAAGATCCCAGCTTTTGGGAAAAGAACCCACTATTTGACAAAAACTGCTGGGAAAATTGGAAAACGGTATGGGAAAAATTAGGTTTGGATCAACATCTCACACCCTATCCCAAGAGAAATTCAAAATGGGTAAATGACTTTAAGGAATGACTTAAAGAGGGAAATTATAAGTAAATTAGGTGAACATAGAATAGTTTCCTTGTCAGATCTATGGGAAAGGAAAGAATTTAAGACCAAGCAATAAATAGAGAACATTACAAGATGTAAAATGAATAATTTTGATTATGTTAAATTTAAAAGATTTTGTTCAAACAAAACCAATGCAACCAAAATTAGAAGTGAAGTAACAAACTGGGGGGAAATTTTTATTAAAAAAATCCCTGACAAAGTTTCAAATTTATAAGGAACTAAGTCAAACGTACAAGAAACCAAACCATTCCCCAATTGACAAATGGTCAAGGGACATGAATAGGCAATTTTCAGATGAAGAAATAAAAACTATCAATAATCACATGAAAAAAGTTTTCTAAATCCCTCCTGATTAGAAAAATGTAAGTCAACACAACGCCAAGGTACCACCTCATACCTGCAGACTGGCCAATATGATAGTAAATGAAAATAATAAATGTTGGAGGGGCTGTAGCAAAATTGGGACACTAATGCATTGCTGGTGGAGTTGTGAATTGATCCAAACATTCTGTAAGGCAATTTGGTATTATGCCCAAAGAACTTTAAAAGATTGCTTGCAATACCACTACTAGTTTGTACCCCAAAGAGATAATAACAAAGAGTTATACAAAAATATTTGTAGCCACGTTCTTTATGGTGGCAAAAAATTGGAAAATGAGATGGTGTCTATCAATTGGGGAATGGCTAGACAAATTGTGGTATATGATAGTGATGAAATACTATTATGCTGTAAGGAATGATGAACTGCTTGATTTCTATATGAACTGGAAAGACTTCCATGAACTGATGCAGAGCAAAATGAGCAGAACCAGGAGAACATTGTACACAGAAACTGAAACATTGTAGAACAATCAAATGTAATTGACTTTGCTACTAGTAGCAATGCAATGATCTAGTCTAGGACAATTCCAAGGGACTTATGAGAAAGAATGCTATCCACATTGAGAGAAAGAACTGTGGGAGTAGAAACACAGAAGAAAAACATATGATTTATCATTTGTTTAGTTTTGGTTTTAAAAGATGGTTACAAAAATGAATAATATGGAAATAAATATTAAATGATAACACATGTATAACCCAGTGGAATTGCTTGTCAGTTTTGGGGGGAGAAGGGGAATGAAAAGGAGAGGGAGAGAAAATGAATCATGTTACCATGGAAAAATATTTTAAAATATAATTAAAAATAAAATAAAATGTATCTTACCAATGCTTTCCCCACCCCCCCCCAAAAAGAATTAAGTTCCACCTCACACCCATCAGATTGGCAAAACTTGATAAAAAAGAAAATGACAAGTGTTGGAGAGACTGTGGAAAAATAGATACATTAATAGACAGAGTTATGAACTGGTCTAGCCATTCTCAAGAGCCAAAAGAAATTATCAAAATGTGCATATCTTTTGACATAGTAAAACAACTGCCAAGCTTATATCCCCCAGAGATCAAAGAAAAAGGGAAAGGGGACCCATAGATACAAAAATATTTATAGCAGTTTTTTGTATTGGAAAAGATCTGGAAACTAAGGGATGCTCATCAATTGGGGAATGACTGAACAAATTATGTTATTTGAATGTGACAATACCTTTGTTCAATAAGAAATTATGGAGATTGTTTCAGAAAAACCTAGGAAGACTTATATGAACTCTGCAAAGAGTAAAGGTGATGAACTCAGGATGCAGAATGAGACTTGTTTTTTTTAATATAGCCAATGTGGTAACTTGTTAACATTTATTAGAAATATTTTGTTTGTCTTTTTCAATGGGCAGGGGCCAGAGTGAGGAGGGACAAAGAATACAAATTTTTATTAATTAGAAAAACATGATTTTAAAGTAGCTAGGTTTTATACTTCATAAGAGAATTATTTTTAAGCCAAAAAGACTATATCAATTTCTAAATATAAAAAAACCTTTACCTCTCGTGAGACAGATTAGCTAGGTTAGGTGTTGATCCTAAAACATGGTAAATGCAACACTAAAAAAAAACTATAGACTTTTCCCCCTTAAATTTGGTCACAATAATGCTAAATAAAATATTAGGTCACATAATACACCAATACATTTTTAGTTTCTGTTAGCTAAATAGCACCATGTTGCTAATCATCATGCTGTGAGCTGAGGATACAAAGATGAAAATTAAACCATTCCTGCCATGAAAAAGTTTACATTCTATTGGAAGAGACCAAAAACATACCCATATATCAAATATAGAGTCTGGGCCTATGATTTGTAATTTGGAATTTCTGAACAAGGTAACTCCTCTACAAGTACAAATAGGAGTAGATGCTCATAGGGGAAATCCAAATCTACATATCCAGTAGGGAGATGATAGTATGGGACTGGTGCCCAGCAGAAAAACTAGGGCTAGATATGTAGATCTAAGAATAATAAGCATAGAAATTATAAGTCAACTGGAAGAGCTGATAAGATCACCTAGAGAAAAAAAATTTTTAAGTGTCAGGAAAGACAAGAGCTTTGGAGAACACCCATGGTTACTGAATTTGACATGGATGAAGATGCAGCAAAAGATACTGTAAAAAAGAATGAAAACCAAATGTAAAAAATCTTAGAGGGAATTAAACATTTAGGAGTAGAAGATGATCAGCAATGTCCAATGTCACAGAAAACAAGAAGGAAAGAGATTGAGAAAAGGCAATGAAAAAAAGCAGTTTCAGTTGAACAATTATGAAGTTGGAAACCAGACTGCAGAGGTTTAGAGAACAGAAATTCTTGGAGGATCCTAAAAGGATCTGAGGATAGATTTCTGAGAGTCTATGAACTGAGGAAAACAATTATATCTTTATTTTGATTTATCTGTAACTGAAATTTAGCATTTCTTTCAATTGTTAAAAAAAATTATTCTGAGAAAAGTACATAGGAAGTTTCACCGGACTGCCAAGGAGGACCATGACACCAAATAAAGGTTAAGAACCCTTGGTTTATAAGAGAATGAGAGGAAAGGAAGTGGAGGCACAAAGTATAGATGAACTTTTCAAGTCAAGTTGAGAAGGGAAGGTAAAATTTAGAATGGAAGTAAGTGAAAATAGTAGAACCAGCAGGGTTTGGTTTTGTTTTTAAAGAAACCAAGTAGTATGTTAAATGTCAAAGAATTCAGATGAAATTTTTTAAAAATATATAAAAATGCAAGAAAAACTTTAAAAATGCAAACTAAAAAATTACTAATAAGGGATTCAAGAAATAACAGCAAATAAAATTAATTGAATAAGTAAATTAAAAGACTGAGCAAAAAAAATTTTTAAGAGTTTAAAAAATAGAATTAAAAGCATAAGTGGAAGCAGCAAATAGGATACAGTAAAACAAAAAGATCAATGGAAAAGGAAAATCAAAACAAAAACTAGAATATAACAGGTAATTAATGAATTGTCAAAGTCATAGCTTTAAAAGACAAAACAAAAAATATGATCCTTGGACTAATTAGAATTCTTTTTTTTTAATGGGTAGGCAATGGGGGTCAAGTGACTTGCCCAGGGTCACACAACTGGGAAGTGTCTAAGGTCAGATTTGAACCTAGGACGTCCTGTCTCTAGGCCTGGCTCTCAATCCACTGAGCTACCCATCTTCCCCCTTAATCAGGATTCTTTAAAAAGTGTCAGAATTTTTTTTTTTAATTAGGTATCAGATCCTTGGAACCAATCCATGAAAACATCCAGAGTGAGAAAGAATAAGAAAGACTGCAAGTAGAAAATTCCCAAGACACCAATATGAAGAAAAGAAAAGAAAAATTGTCTAAATACATAATTGTAATATTTTAAAGATAAAGGTTCATTCAAACATCAAGAAATAAGAAAATTACCTCAATTAGATTATCATTGTGTTATATGTTATCCACAGAAAGATGAAAGAACTTGAAAAAATTAGATTTGTCCTTATTAAAGGTATAGGAGAGTAAACTATCATTATGTGTTCTATAAACTTTAAAAACCACCTGAAAACAGAAGAACATATTTTAAAATCAGTAAGACTTCAAAGAATTCATAAAAAATGTCCGTAAAATTTTAAAATCTCCACAAGTAGTAGGAAGGAATCTAAAAAAAAGTAAGTTCTTAAAAGGAATGACATTCTTTAAACTTTTTGCTGAGATTATAAAATAAGCAATGTTAGTTATTGCTACTGCTTTTTAATATCAAATGTTAGGGAAAATAATCATTCTTTTTAAAATGCTGATGAGAAAATTAGATAGCCATATAGTAAGGAAAAACTCACAAATTTAGATCCATGCTTCACACTGCATACCCTGAAATCTCTAACCGAATAAATGTGTGTGTGTGTGTGTGTGTGTGTACTAGAAGGTGGAATAACATACTTATTCCAAGAGTGGAGTATGCAGTTTTAAAGTATGCAATAAAAGACAATATAACCAAGATGAAAAATTATTTATTGGGTAAAAAATATTCCTAATATATTTATCAAATCTCACCTTCAGAACTTATAAAGAACTGATAACTGACTACATAGACAGTACCCAGTATCCAATGGTGAAACACAAGTTGTAAATAAACGTTTGAAAAAATGTTGTCTCCTTAATGAATAAAGGCAAGGCAACTATGATTATAGCCTCACATCTATAAAATTGATGATAATGAATTAAAAACTCAGTGTTAAACTCAATGTGATTGAGCAGAAATGGGGAAACTAGTATACTCTACATCGTTGGTAGAACTGCAAACTGCTGGCCTCTTGAAATTCAGAATAGTAGTCATAAGCTTAACCATGCCTTTGAATCCTGCCCCTATCTATTATTTGGAATCCATCTTAGAAGTTTAAGGAAAACAGAACTACCTCTACAAATGTTTGTAGCTGCCCTGTTTCTTTCTTTTTTTTTTTTTTTAACCCTTGTACTTCGGTGTATTGTCTCATAGGTGGAAGATTGGTAAGGGTGGGCAATGGGGGTCAAGTGACTTGCCCAGGGTCACACAGCTGGGAAGTGGCTGAGGCCGGGTTTGAACCTAGGACCTCCTGTCTCTAGGCCTGACTCTCACTCCACTGAGCTACCCAGCTTCCCCTTGCCCTATTTCTAATAGCCGAAGAAAAACAAAACAAACAAACAAAACCCCACAAGACTAAATATCCAAGGGTTGAGAATAGTTGAATAATCTCATGTTTCAGTGTAAAAGAAATAAGATACAAGTAGAAAAAAATATGAAAGACTGAAATGAAATAATACAAAGCAGACCTAGAAAAATAGATGCATATTGAATAGGAGCCTTTCTTTCAAGAAAAAAGTATATTATGACACCTGAATATGTACTAGAGACTACAAAGGGCTATGAAAGATGATAAATTGTTACTTCCATATTAAATACATTTTTATAAATAAAAACGTTTAATGAGGTTTTATGTTTTAAATTTAAAACAAACTTTTTTTAAAAGGTAGGGCCCCTAAGTACCATCTGACTGCATATGTGATATAGCTGTAGCTGTGCAAGTCAGAGAAAAAGGTACAATGGAAGATGCCATTGCTTGTCTTTCTCATCAAACTGTTATCCTCTTACTCTGCCCATGATTTTCCTTTTGGGATTAAAGCTGACGCTGGAGGGAATGACCATTCTGGTCAAACCCTGGCAGCTTAATTTGAAAAGTAGTGCTGGCTGTAAATGTTTTATACCAATGATGGGCAAACTTTTTAAAGAGGGGGCCAAAGGAAAGGAAATGCTCATCTGTCAGTCTGTTTCTAAGGCAACTCTTTCGAAGTTTCATTGTATTGTATCTTACTCATTGTATTCGTCAGATTAGGAATAATGTTCCACAGGTGGATAGAACATTTTAGGGCCCCTCCCATCTGGCCTGCAGGCCATAGTTTGCCCATCACTGTTTTATGCCACTTTTGATGGTACAGGTTAGGATACAAGGATGCTCAGACACCTCACCATGAAGTTTAATACTGACCCAGAGACAGTGAGAGGTCCCAAAGCTTTTGGAATCACTAACAATAATGGTCATAGATGAGGTCCATTTAGATTTTTATGTGTGTTGACAAAATGTAGCCTTGACCACAAAGTAGTTATTTTTGAAGTTAGCTTTGGATGTGAAGTTTGTGTCTAAGGATAGCCTTAGGGACAGGTAGGTGATACAGTGGATAGAGCAACAGACCTGAGGTCAAAACAGACCTCAGACACTTATCAACTGTTTGACCTGGGCAAGTTACTTAACCTTGTTTGCCTCAGTTTCCTCATTCGTAAAATGAGCCAGAGAAGGAAACAGCAATGCACTCCACTGTCTCTGCCAAGAAAACCACAAATGGGATCATGAAGAGTTGGACATGATGAAACAACAGAACACAAAAGGAAAAGATTAGCTTAGAGCCCGATCTTCCTGAGATCTGGAAGATTGAAAGAGAGGGTGGGCTAGGGAAGATGGAAAGGAATATGGGGAAGAATGGAAATGAAGAAAAACAGACCTGGGTGCCAGGGACAGGGGCTTCACCCAACCAGACCTAGAGCCCAGTAGAGTATTCAAGATTAGCTCCTTCTTCTTAGGCTGTTTGGTGGTTTCTGTGGTGGACTTTTTTTTTCAGCTGTTTTTTGGGAATTGAAAATACTCCCTGTTAAGAACTTCAAATGGAAATAGGGCATATGCTGATCTCTATCTCTGGTCCAGGGCTCTTTGATGACTGCCCTCAGAACCAGACATTTAGGCTTTTCCTAAAGTCAAAGGAAGGTTGCTTTGTACTTTGTTTCAGAGCTGGAGGTGGGGGAGGAAGGACTTTTGCCTGGTTTTGGCAGAGAGGGAAAATTGTTCTCCAAACCAAAAAGTAACTCTTTGTCCTGGGAGGAGCAAGTAATGGTTTTTGTTGTTGTTTTCCTGAAGACATTGTTGTGCCAATATGCAAGAAGAGGGTGAGAGGGCAGGAGAAGATTGAGTACTGTCCCCAGGAATGTCTGAGTGCTGTGTCATTTGAAAAAAACCTAGGGTGCTAATGGTTCTTTTAATTCCATACTATGTCCACTAATATGTCCATGTAAAATGTCATGGAACCATTACTGGGCACATTGGATTGACTATAACATCCAAGGACCCAAAGAATTTCCTGTTTCACTCCTCTTTCCCTCTCCCACCCCCCCAAACAACATATAAACACAAAAGAACATGAGGTATACCAAGTACATTCACATTTGCATATATATGTGAGGACTGAATCATGGGTACTGAAGCCCTCACTAAATGTCTGAAACAGTTGGGATAATGGGGTACCTCTTAAGAGAATGTGCCAAGATGCTGTTGATAAACTGTAAAAGTGAAGTCTTCCTTTGTTTCTTTTACAGTGGGACCTGGTCTGTGAGGATGACTGGAAAGCTCCACTAACTACCTCCTTATTTTTTGTGGGTGTGCTTATCGGATCCTTTATTTCAGGACAGCTCTCAGACAAGTAAAGTATATCCACTCTACTGGCTCTGAAGCAATCAGCTCTTTCTCTTTACTGCTCAGTTGTGCCCAGTGTGAATAATGTCACACAGCTGGGCTTGCATGGCCTGCTTACTTTGGGATGAGGTTTTTAGTGTGAAGAAATCCTTTACCTCTCCCATAGACTCCACTCCTAGGCATCTCTTCTTCATTTCCCCATGATTAAAAAAACATGTTTGACTGACCAAGGCTTACGTGATAAAAGGAGAAGGAGCCTGTTGAGTTGCTTCCTTTAGCCTTGAGAGTTCTGTTTTTAAAGATTAGTTTATAAGTATCACTGGAAAGCTAAGTAGGTATCTAGCCTCAGAGAACCCCTTCTGATGATGAAAATCAAAATGTGTAGGGCCTGAATTAGCCAAAAGGTTTGTTGATGCCTCCCAGTAAGCAATCAGCTAATTACATGATCATCCATTTTCTTTTTCCTATATAGTCCCAAAATATCTGTGCCTGATTTTTATTCCTTCCCCTGCTTCCAGGGGTCAGTAGGATTAGTAGGAGAAAGGATGACTACAAACAGAGTAAAACAAAACTCTAGGTCTTCTAGTGGTATCAGAACCTTACCTATATTATAATCTCAGTTGTCATTGTAATTCTTTCTTTTGTAATTCTCACAGAAGATTTCCACCTGATAAATGAGAGGTCCTATCTATATGTGATGCCTCTTGTAGCCAGAGCTAGGATAATTGGTAGAAATCTAATTGGTGCTGATGACATTTTATCTCTACTGTGTATCTAGTGTCTTATTTAGTATTTGTTGTAAGAAGTGTTGGGTGACCAAAGCCATCCCTTATATAAAATCTTCCTACCCAGGACCCCTTTTTAAATTCCTAGATACCTTTGCAGAGGGAAAAAAATATATATTTGACCATAGAGAAGAATGGCTTTGAGTAACCATTAAGTCTTTACAAGTATTTACATATTTATAAATGTATATATAAGTACTTACATATTTACATATATAAATGTTAGGATCTTACAGAATAATTATATGAAAAATTCAGGCACAAAGTTTTTTCTTATTGGAAGGGTTTCTGCTTGAGAGGCAACAATGTCTTAAAATATATAAGTAATCAGAGAGATCAGGTTGATAAAGATCCGTTATGCTTCCATTGTCCAATCATTTCAATTTTCTCTTGCCTATTTTGAGCTTTCAGATTATTTTTCCTATAAAGAAGCATACAAAGAAAAACAGTTTTCCTTAAGAATAAAGCTGCCCTATGTTATGGCACAAAGTCGAGGTTGGTTGTATTGCATAAATATTTTTATATTGATGAGAGTTGTAGGAGATAGCTGTGAATTTTTTCTCATGAAGATATCCTCTAAGTATAAGTTAGCATAAATGGCTTCTGAGGTTTCTTCCAACTCCAACATGCTGTGAAACCAAATATATTTCTTTCTTACTAGAATTAGCTTCTTCCAAGGCAAAGGTAAAGGAAAAAAACGTCCTATAGTCTCCTGTGGGCAAAATTAAGTAAAGATATTAATTGAAGATGCAGGCAGTTTCTAAAATATGGAATGCCCGTGGCCCTGCCATACCAGTGACAGCCAACAATTCCCCCCCCCCCCCAACTTTGTTTGGTGAAGAGATTTCTGAATTCATCTATACCAAGGCCCAGAAATGACTTCTAGCTGGACAGAAGGCAAGGAATACAGGTTTTTTGGTTTTGTTTTTTTTTTCAACTAGTAGCCTCCTTGGTCAGAATGACAAACTTTCTTACACCATGAACTAAGTTTGAACATGAAACATATTTCAACTACATTCTTGACTAAATAAGTTTTTATGGGCCAATCTGGGATCTCTTAGATCATTATTTCTCTGAGAAAACATATTCCAAGTGCCAAGCAAATGACTTGCCAATTTGGGGAATATAACCCATTAATAAGTTGAGAAGTGATGTGGTATGATGGAAAGTGTTGGTGGCAGACTACCTGCATCCAGATCCCAGAAATACCATTTACTCCTTACTTGCATTACCTCTCTTCTTTGAGATCTTCTGTAAAAAAGAGGGATGACATTCAAAGTCCTTTCCAGCTCTAATTCTAATGACTGCTTGCATTTTTTTTTAATATCTAGTAAGTTATTAGCAAAGCAGTTCCAAAACCCAGGCCAGTAACTTTAAAAGCAGCAAATTTCTTTAAATTCATCTTGAATGAATACTTTGTTCATGAAGTCCAATTTGTATGCAGGCCTTGGCCTTGTTTAAGTTCTTTTCCCGTGAAATAAATAATCCTTAAGTTTAAGAATAACTGAATCTGCACTGACAGAGCCTTGACTCCAACCATTATTCATAGGCATACATGAAGATTGGAGTCTGATATTTAGTGTTGAGTTTTGAAAGGGATGTGTGGGTATGGGTGTGGGTGGGTGTGTAGGTGGGTTTGGGTGTGGGTGTGTTTCCAAAGCTTTCTTTTTCTACATCCTAAAAGTTGGCTTGCTAGGCTTCCCATCAATTCCCATATCAGAGATTGTTCGTGCAGGATGAGTACTGTGGGTTCCCTGAAACACCTTCTCTTTTCTGTTTTTCACCTTTTTTTTTTTAATTTTTAGAATTTCTCCACCAGGAAGGACTAGGCCAGGGAAAAGAGATGAAAATCAAACCAGTTTAGCTAGGTAGGTTGGGTTTGTTAGGAGAAGAGAGTATTTGTTTTTTTAACAAAGATTAAATAGGTCTTGCTTTTCCTTTGCTATTCCCATGCCTCATTGCCAAGGGATACCGAATAACTTGCAGGATTAGCTGTCACTTTTGCTCACTTGGGGCTTGGTTCCAGATAACATTATAGATTTTTTTGGCACTTATTTTTCACCTGAACTTACTTACAAAAACCACAGTGTTTTAGATCCAAATCCTTTCTTGGTCTTTCTCTAGCTGGTCCAGTCTAGATTCTTTAACACTCCAACCAAAAGAAAGTAGGCCCATCCCCTACAATTAATTTTTTAAAAATTGGTTTTGTATAAAGCTAGGTGGCGCAGTGGCCTTGGAATCAGGAAGACTCATCTTCCTGAGTTCAAATCTGGCCTCAGACACTTATTAGCTGTGTGACCTATCACCTAACACTATTTGCCTCCACTTCCTCATTTGTAAAATGAGCAGGAGAAGGAAATAGCAAACCATTCCAGTATCTTTGCCAAGGAAATCCCAAATGAGATCACAAAGAGTCAGATACATGAAATAACTGAACAACAACAATGAAAAAGTACTTGATCCTGGGAATAAACAAATGTGGTATTTTATAAGAGCTTCTTTCTGGTGCATGGAATCAGGGGTAAACTAGGGATTGAAAAGGCAGGGGTGATCTAGGGATTGAAAAGGCTATGTTAACATCTGTAATGGGAGACATTTCTTTCAGGACTATTAAAAGACCGACTGTTTAGACTAACAGTACCAGAAACAGAGAACTTGGCCACCATGTTTGTGAAAGTTAAGCTTTAAATAGTGGAAAGGGCCCTGGATGTGAAATTAGAATTAGCATTAGAAATTAGATTTGGCATTGAGTCCTGGTGCTGGCCTTTCTTATATTTTCCAAAATCACTTCTTTGTGCCTCAGTTTTCTCATCTGTCAAATAGATCGTGCCTGGAGTACCTCATAAAGTTGTGAGGGAAGTGCTTTATAACCGATAAGATGCCAAGGAAATGGGACCTATTAATCAATTTGGGATAGGGAACCTATATGAAACCTTATTCTCCAAAATCATTTTCAGCAGCCAGGATTGGCCACAATCAGAACCTTATTGCTGGCATTTGCCTTCCTTGCTGGGAACAGCTATAAGCAGAGCCCTATTGAGATATGGAGGGCAGTGGCCATTCTATAGAGGAACAACCCCAAACCTGTGTTTTAGCTAATGAGTGTAATTTGGGAAGTAATCATATCTCTAGCAGGCCATTATAAACTTAATTCTAGGCTGTCATCATTCAGCACCTCATTCCCTCATATTAAAGGGAACCTGGTAGAAACAGTGTAATCCTTTTGCCCCAGACAAAGTGCCTTCTGAAGATGCCAAGAAAACTCCTCCTGCCATCTTTGAAAATTATGAAGTTGTGGGTGAGGAACTGAAGAACTTAGAGATACAGGCTATTTTTTTTTCCTTGTTGCCAATTTCCCTTCAGGAAAAATTTCCAAGGGAGAAAAAAGTAAGGTTTGAAAAATGATATGAGAACCTAGTATTTGAGAATAAGATTCTGTTTTCTACACCATGGTTTGAATATAAGAATGATGAGATCTTGGTCAGTGATGGTGTGTCTACTGAAAGCTAATTTTTTTTTATGTATTTGCCTAAAGACTTGTGAATCTGATAAGGAGGACTTCAAATGGAAAATGCAGGATGGAAGTAAAAATTTACCCACATCCATTTTCCCAAACCAGATACCTAAGAAAGAGGATTATCAAGATTATCAAAAGATCTGGGCAGTAATTTTAAAACTCTCAACCCTAAATACCTACTCACAGAGATTACAAGTAATAAAATAAACTAGAAAGCATATGCAATAAGATATAGTCAATATCATGATAATTTGGGGAGAATAGGAAGATTTGTTGGGTTGTGATTTAGGATTACAATATGGCTGAAGAAGGCCATCATACCTTATTAATCTTAGATTAAAGGGAAGATGTGTAATAACATTGTTAAGAAGATATTCCCACGTGAGAAAATCCAGGAAGCATAGTAAAGAACATTTGAATGAGAATCAATGGAGGGAAAAATAGAAATAATGTCATAGTGAAAGTAGATGACGGCTTTCTCAGCCAAAAAAAAAAAAGATGATTAGCTCAGAAAATAGATAATAAAAGTAGCATATAGATAAGATATAATAGTAACCATAGACTTGAGCTATTTGATCAAACACATTATCTATTAAATCAAAATAACTCATCAAGTTTTAACTTGCCCTATGAGAAGATAATGATGTTGGAGGAAAACAGATCCCCCATCTGTTCCCCTTAACAATACACTATGGAACTTGGAAAGATAGCAGTCTAATCAGAATGAAATTGGATTCATGAAGACCTGAGTTCAGATCTGGCCTCAAACACTAGCTGTGTGACTAATACTAAGTATTGGTTTCAAGGCTGAAGAGTGATAAGGGCTGGACAACTGGGGATAGTAAATGGCTTGCCCATGGTCATACTGCTGGGTCATATTTCAGTTCCAATTTGAACCCAGGACTTTCTGTCTTTAGTCCTGGCTCTCTATCCACTGAACCACTAAGCTGTCCCCACTTCAGTTTCTTCATCTGTAAAATGGGGATAATAATAGCACATATCTCCCAGAATTATTGTAAGAGTTTAAGAAATAAATTCCTTGAAAATTGGAGTGGGCCAGATAGAAAACATAAGGAAAGAAATATTACCAAAAAAGTTAAAAATTGGAGGGAAAAAATTAACAAATTGTATATATTTTTAAAATAATAATTTGCATATCTAGTAAAGCACTTAACATAGTGCCCAGCAGTATAAATGCTTTTTGAAAAAAAAAAAAGAAGAAGAATCTAATGAAGGGAGAAGAAGAGCAGGCCTAGTGCCCTGGGCAAGAAATAGCCCCTGGAATATCCTCAGAGTCCATTAAAGGAGGTACCTAATTTGGATAAGAAACTCAGCACCAAGCAGGCCCTGGCCATGCCATTCAGTGGCAGAGCCTAGCCCAAGCACAGAACCCTCAACTTAGATACTGAGACTGCTTGAAATGAGCAAACTAAGGTAAATTCCAAATACCATGAGGAAATACCTCTATTTGAGAGATGCCCAGGGAGTAGTTTCTGAGGAAGAGAGCAACATTACAAAAAATCCAGGCAAAGTCTCAAAGAAAAATACATCCTGGCCACAAGGATTTCTGGGGTAGCTGGAAAAAATGAAACAGGCTACAAAATGGACTAGCCACAGAGGGGAAATGGTAAACAGAACTGATACCTTACAACAGATGGTAGAAAACCTCACAGAAGAAATAAATGCTCTGAAAATTGAAATGGGCCAGATAGAAAACAACAACTCAATAAAGAAAGAAATATTACAAATATAATCAAAAAACTTGGGGTGAAAAGGAGGAACAAAAGAAATCTAATAAATTATATATTTTTTAAAAACTGACCTGGAAAACAGATCAAGGAATAACAATCTAAGAATTATTGAAGTAGCTGAAAACCATGACTAAAATAACCTGGACATCAACTTTCAAGAAATTCTAAATGAAATCTCTCCAGAATTCTTTGAACCAAAGATCAACCTGAAAAGAGAACCCACTGGTCACCTAAAAAAGAAAACCTAAATAGAAACTCTCAGGAACATAATCAAAATCCAGAGCTTTTGGGTCAAAGAAAAAAAAAACACTAAAAGCAGCCAGAAAGAAAGAATTCAAGACTAAAGAACAACAGTCAGGGATCACACAAGAGTTGGAATCTACCCCTTTATATAAAAGAGAAAATTTGGAATACACTATTTCAAAAGGTAAGAGATAAAAGCATTCATTATTATTATTTTGTCATTTTCAGTCATGTCTGATTCTTTGTGACCTCATTTAAGGTCCAGTTTATGTCTGAGGCCAGATTTGAACTCAAGAAGGTGAGTCTTTCTTATTGCAACCCTAGTATTCTATTCTCCAAGAAGAAAAACAATAGTCCTTTTATTGAATCAAAGAATTCCAAGAATTCTTGACTAAAAAGCTAGAGCTGATTAGACATTTCAAAACAGAAATGAAAGCTCCAAACACAGAAAGATACATGCATTTGTTTAATTGAAGTGGAATATATAGGGAAGAATCATTAACTTGATAGTAGAAAAAAGTGTCTTCTGAGACCCTAATATCTTTAAGGGTCATAAAGAAAGGACAGAAGACCTGTGAATGATTTTGTTTTATTTTGATGGCTTACAGGAAAAAGACAAGAATGGGAGGAACTAACTGTAGAAGAAAGGAAGGGGAATGAGAGGGAAATCACTATTATAAAATAGATGTGTATAAGATGAAGATTATATAATTATAGAAGGGATGAAGGTACAGGCATCACATGAACATTATTTGCATCTGAAATAGGTAAAGGAAGATAAAAATTAATTATACCCCACCCACAAAGAGATTTTCTGTAGAGAAATACATTAAATTCTAAAGGAAATGATAGGGACAAGGAAGGGCAGGATAGGAAAGGAGATAGCCATGAGCAAAATAAACTTTCATGTTGTAGAGGGCAATGTAAAAGGAGTGATAAATGGAAGAGAGAAAAGAGTGAAAACTTGGAATCAAGGCCAGGACAAGAGGAAGAGGAAAAACCCTGTCAGAGGAAATAAACCATTTCCTACATAGATCAAAAATGTTAGGCAAACCCTTTCTCTTTTACCACCTTCTCATTTGCAAAGAGCAGGATGGAAACAGAGAGGTAACAGTACAAGAAAACAGAGATAATTATATATTTTACAACCATAATTGTGAATAGGATGGATTCATACATAAAACAGAAGATAAATAAATGGTTTAGAAAACAAGCTGAAAATATGACAGAAAAAATTATATTTGAAATAATTACAGAATCTATAAAATATTTGGGTTTCTGGGGGCAGCTGGGTAGCTCAGTGGAGTGAGAGTCAGGCCTAGAGACAGGAGGTCCTAGGATCAAACCTGGCCTCAGCCACTTCCCAGCTGTGTGACCCTGGGCAAGTCACTTGACCCCCAGTGTCCACCCTTACCAATCTTCCACCTATGAGACAATACACCGAAGTACAAGGGTTTAAAAAAAAATATTTGGGTTTCTATTTACCAAGAAACAACCAGGAACTGTAATTAATCAAACTATAAAATGCTTTTTGCAAAAACAAAATAAATAAATAATGGGGGGAACATTTGTTTCATGGATAACTGAGCCAATATAATGGAAATGACAAGAATAGCTAAAATAATTTTCTTATTCAGTGTGTATTTGGCATGAACCAAACTACCAAAAAAATCTATAAAAACTAATAAAATTCATATGGACAAACAAAAATTTAAGAATCTCAGAAGTAATAATGAAAAAAAGTGGGAAGGAAGGAGACCCTAGTAGTACTAGGTCTCAAACTGTACCACAAAGCAGTAATAATTTGGTTTTCTCACTAATTGTTCAGTGGAGTAGATATACATACAGAACTGAGCACAGGAGAGTAGTGTTTGTTAAACCCAGTTACTAGAGTAAGGACTTATTTAACAAAAACTAAGAAAGTGGGACAGCATTCTGACAGAAATTATATTTAGATCAAACCAGATAAACTCTAAATAGATACATGGCAAAAAAAGAAAATGACCAATGTTCAGTTTCAGGGTGAGCATTGGCAGGAAGGCCTACACTACTATGCCATTGGCCCAGCCACTCTAAAAAATAATTTGGAACTTTGTCCCCCAAATTAACTAAACTGTGTATACCCTTTGACCAAGCTACTAGGCCATGCTTAAAAAAAAGAAATCAAAGAAAGAAGAAAGGGACTTCTATATACATATAATATACATACATAACATACATATATACATATATATGTATTTTGACAGCAGTTCTTTTTATAGTAGCCCTAAACTGAAAACTAAGGGGCTATCCTCCTATTGGGGAAACCATTAAACAAATTATAGTGTATGCACATATTGAGAAATTATTATACCTTAAGAAATGAAAAATGAAAAAAAGAGTAGTTTCTGAGGAAACAAAGAAGACCTCTATGAACTGATGCATAGTGAAGTGAACATAAAGAGGAAAACAATTTCTATTTTGACAACATTGTAGGGGGAAAAAACAATCTTGAAAGACAACTCATTTAATATAATGATAACCACATCCAGAGGAATGAAAATGAAGTCCTGCCAGAGAAGTAATAAACCTTAAATGCTAAGAGAGATGTATGTTTTCAAGCATCACTAATGTGGGAATTTATTTTGCAGGATTATTATGATGAGAATTTTGTTTTTTCAGAATGAGTTTTGGGTGTGGTTTTTTTTAATTCAATGGAGGGAGTAATGGGAAGAACAGATTATAAATGCATATAAAATCAAATAATTTTTAGAAAGTAGGGGAGGTAACAAGGGAAAACTATATTATAGATGTGGTTCTAACAAGGAGGAAATGTTGGTAGAAATGATAGGAAATTTGGAAGGAAATGGCTGTTTCATCTTAGAATTTGTGATAAATAAGGAAAGGCTGAAATACTTATTATCTGCCTAGATTTTGGGAGAGGGTATTTCAAAAGACAGAAGGAAAGAAAATGGGGGGGAAAATATATATATAGTTGATAGGTATTACCTGCCCTAAATTTCTTCTAAGTCATTCCAGTATTATTATTGAAATCTGTATATTCAGGTTCTCTCAGCAATGAAATCTCTTAACACAAATGATTTTGATGAGGAATAGCTCTAAAGAGACCAAAGTTGCTCAGAGAGCCAGGACTAGAGGCAGGAAGTCTTGGGTTCAAATATGGCCTCTCAACTTCCTAACTGCATGTGACCCTGGGCAAGTCACTTAATCGCAGTTTACTTTGACTTTGGTAAGTTAACCCTTACTGCTCTTCTGCCTTGGAAATGATAATATTTATTTTAAGAGGAGAAAAATAAAGAATCCAGTACAGGTGTTCATGAAACCTCAAGACTTAATAAAGAAGACATCCAGAAGATAGAAGAAAGAACGGGTGACTATGGATAAATACAAACAAGAGGAATGGTGGTTAAATGTAGTAGTATTAGAAACACTAAACTGAGACACTGAAATGGCAGTGAATGCCATAGAAAATGAAAAGGCTTTTTCTTTTTTTTTTTAAGTTTACAATGCCAGTGAAGAAGAACAAAGAAGAGATAGGAAGACTATTCAGAGTAGTTGGTATAACAATGATGGTTAACAGAACTATTCTACTCTTATTCTGCTTCTGTTTCTTCTAAGGAAAACAATCTTCAGCCTGGGAAGGACAAAACAAAAATAGTTGACAGGAAATGAAACGCTAGATAGTAAAGAGATGATAGGATACACCTAACTACTATCTTCAGTATTCAACTCACCAGGTATGAATGAACTGCATTCCAATATACACAAGGTGTATATTTGGCAAAGGTGACTGGAGAGCCACTGCTGGTGATCTTACAATAATTGTAGAGTTCTGTTGCTCCAAGGATAGAAGATATATATACATTCTAATCATCAAAGAAGATGAACTCTACAATAAGTCATAATATTGACCATACCCAAGCAAATCTGTTACCAAGATTTTATTGTAAATATGTCATTAAAAAGGACCTGTAGATACAAAAATATTCATGGCTGCTTTATATACAATAATGGAAAAACTAGCATCCTATAGATCCATTGACTAGAAAATGGTTGAGTCAATTCATGGATTTTATGGCACCATAAATTTACAACTATAAAGAATACATGGCAGGGCAGCTAGGTAGCTCAGTGGATTAAGAGCCAGGCCTAGAGATGGGAGGTCCTAGGTTCAAATCTGGCCTCAGACACTTCCCAGCTGTGTGAGAGAATGAACACTGTTCCCTTTTCCTTTTCAACTTCTGCCCTTCTACTAGAGGAGTTTGGGGACAATGCTGATGCTTCCTCATCTCCCAATTCTTCAGGCTCCTTAAATCCCCTGACTTCAGCTACACATAGGAGTGATCACTCCCTTGGGTTGCATTATTACCCATAAGTGTTCTACTTCAATCAAAAATTCTGAAATTCCTCTACCTGACCTTCTGTTGTTCCATCTCTCCCTATGCCTTAACTCTCTTAAACCTATTCTTTTTCCTCACAGTGATGTTAGATCACTCTGACTCAGGCCTAAGCCTAAACTTTCTTTCCTTCTCATCTTGACTCTATGGTTAACCAATTCAAGTCCACACTGTCATCAATACTAATATGCTTTGCTTCCTCATCTTATGACCATTTATTCCAGTTGTTTCCATCATCTTTCTGTTCTATTCCTATTTATGAGCTGCTGAACCAAGCCAGATGAAGGCACACAACCATGCTAATGGGGAACATTACAAATTCATGTTATCCAACTTCAATTAGGTCTTCACTGAAGCAAAACAATCTTTTTATTCCTCCTAAAGTGATTCCTTATCTCATTCTCCACAAAAGCCTTTTTTTTTTTTTTTTTTGAGACAACTGGTAGCACAGTGGATAGGCCATTGGACCTGAAATCAGGAAAACCTGATTTCATATCTGGATTCAGACACTATGTGACCTTGAGCAAGTCACTTTACCTCAGTTTCCTCAACTGTAAAATGGGAATAAGGATAGCACCTACTTCAAAGGGTTATTGTGAGGATCAAATGAGATGTATTTAGAAAAGCATTTAGCACAGTGCCTGGCCTGTAATAGGTGCTAAATAAATGCTTTCCCCCTTCCCAAACCTCTTTTCACACCTCCCATACTTCCCCCTTTTTTCTCTCTCACACTAACATACAAATACATACACAATAGTAGAGATTCAGAGTAGAGTTCATTACTTTATTGAGAAAATTGAATCCACTTACTGAGAACTCTCTCTTCTCTATTTTTCATCTCAAAACTCCTTGACAACATCTGCTCTATCCTTCTTTATCTTGGGCTCTGTGAGGTGCTTCTTAACCTTGCCACAACCAACCCTTTGACAAATGACCTTGATCCCATCCACTCCCGTCTTCTCCAGCAGATTGGAACCTCAGTCATCCTCCATCTCTTTAATATTAACCTATCCCTAGCATCTGGTTTAATCAGTGATTCTGAGGAAAGGATCAATGGTAGGCTTATAAATTTTGCAGGTAATACAAAACTATTAGGGACATAGAGCTAACATGCTGGTGACAGAGACAGGACCTTTAGCAGGCGAGAGAAATTGACCATATCAAATAAGATGATTTTTAATATGTATGAATATAAAGTCTTAACATTTGGGTCTTAAAAGTCAATCAATAGAAGGAGGGGTTATGATTAGACAGTAATTATGTGTCAAAATACCTCCAGGTTTTAGTGAATTGTAAACAGGCTCAGGATTAGTTAGCACTGTGAATTAGCAGCCACAAAAAATTATTGTGCCCTTAAGCCAAGCTTGGGAACCTTCTCACCCGTCCCTCAGTGGTAAAACCAGATCACCCGGCATTTCTGCTTCCAAGTTCTGCTTTCCCTGGGCTTCAAGAAAGGGCCTTACCCCCCCCCCCCCCATAGAACAAGTCCTCACTTCCTTTCAGTAGGTATATTGTTTTCCCAATGTCATTCCCTTGTCAATGTACTTTCTCTCTTTCTTTAAGGTTTGGACGGAAGAATGTACTATTTGTGACAATGGGGATGCAGACAGGATTTAGTTTTCTACAAGTCTTCTCAACAAGCTTTGAGATGTTCTCAGTGCTATTTGTCCTCGTGGGCATGGGACAGATCTCTAACTATGTGGCTGCTTTTGTTCTTGGTATGACAATCCTAGATGAGATGAATACATGTTGTAGCTCTCGTTCATATCCTATCCTTTATTTCCCCATCATATCCCTGGTGTTCCTCACCCATGGGCTCAGTCCTGACTAGAAGGCTCTAATAGATTACATTTACAAACAGGAAAAATCAGTCAGTAAACATTTATTTAGTGTCTACTATCTGCCAAGCACCGTGCTAAGTGCTGGGGATAAAAATGCTAACAGAGGCCATTAATTACTTTGCCCAAGATGAGCTAGTGAAAGAGGCAAAAATGGACTTGTTTTCTAATTCCCTGAGCAACCCTGCTGCTTTGAACTTGAAAACAACTGGACAGCTTCACTTTTTTTCTTATTGGGCTGTTTAAAAAACAGAGATGTAGTCAAAACCTAGCCAATAAAGTATTTTCACCAATTTTAGATTCTGAATGCAGCCTGTGGAAGAGGAATGTTGATTGATCTTTGAGATTTCGAGATTAAGGGGCCCTATTGTCCAAAGAGAAGGTTGTGCTCAATCATTTTATCAAGTTAAAAAGTGCTCCTTTCTTAGAGAAAACCAGAAGCTAATTAAAAGAAAAAATTTACAGACAAGAGGTTTTATTAACATGGGCTATAATTCCTATCCAGTTTTTTAAATTAAATTATAAGCAGGGCCAGAGGAGACTAGCCAGATCCACAGAAAGGGTTTGGGGTTTTGATACTCTGTCTAGAAAATCAGAAATTGCTGAAGCCAGATCTCCTATCCTCTCCAAAGCTTATGTCTCCTGGACCACTGGTACCAGTCACTGGACTTTGGGTTCCTTTGGTTGTACAATTTCCAGGGAGTTATTTTCTCCTCATATTTAATCAACGATATTCCCTCTTGGTTTGGTTTTATTTCATTATCAACAACCCCACACATACTTCCCCCATGTGCCATTTTTAGGAGCTTTTCCCTTCAGTGGAATTTACTAACAACTACTAAGAAACACATAAGTAATGTAACATCATTAGGACTTTGCTGTGCAAAGTATTATTTCCTTCATTCCAATTCCTCTTCAGACTGATATTAAGGAAAAGAGAGAGATGTCAGTGAGCCACCTCTCTATTCTGGAATTATCCATCCAGTTATTGCCTCATGCTACACTTCAGGGTTTGTTAATTCTGAAATACTTTCCAATATCTCACTAGTTCTATAAGTAGTCAATAAGCCAAGTTACAAGGTAATATATGTCCCTTTTTTTTTAACAGGAACAGAAATTCTGGGCAAATCAATTAGGATAATATTCTCCACATTGGGAGTTTGCATATTTTATGCAATTGGCTACATGCTCCTGCCTCTGTTTGCTTATTTCATTCGAGAATGGAGGATGTTATTACTGGCCCTAACTCTTCCAGGGTTGCTTTGTTTCCCACTATGGTGGTAAGTATGACCTTATTCAAAGACTGACAACTCTTGTAGCTGATCAAATTTGGCCATAAGGTTCATGTGTTCTGTGGTTTGGTCATCAAAAGAAGGGAGAAGGAAACAATTTGGTTATATCCTAATCAAAATTCCCAAGAGGAAATCCATTGATTTTTTCAAGTTTTTTGAAAAATGTTTTCTCAGTCCCACAAAAAATAAATAATTTAACTAATGAGTGTACAAGCTTGTGCTTGGAGCATGAGTTACAAAAAGAGAAAACACAGTCTCTCTTCTAAAGGAATTCTGAATCTGTTGGAGAAGAAATATTAAGTATACAATGTAAAATGCTAAATTTTGTAGTTAGAACTCTTTCCATGCTATGTGAGAAGCTTTCAATGAAGTAAGATCACTGAGGGCTAGAGTTATCAGAGAAGGCTTCTTGGAAGAGGCCCCTAACAAACAGTTTGAATTTGGATATACTGAAGGAGGACATTCCAAGTAAGAATAAAATTAATGTAAAAGCACAGATGGAGTATTAGAGTATTCTATGAAGAAGTTCCAATGAGAAGACTAAGAAGTCTTAAGAAGGTACACATACCGAAGGCAATGGAAAATCATATTGTTCTATTTATTTCCAATACAGCCCAGTAGCAAAGTTAGAAAGAGAAATTCCATTTAAAATCCCTGTAGACAATATGAAACGCTTGAGAATCTGTTTCCCTAGACAAACATAGAAATCAAATGAACACAATTACAAAATGCTTTTTATACAAATAAAGTTTAGATCTAAACAATTAGAACAACATTAATTGCTTATGGATAGGCCAAGCTAATATAACAAAAATTACAATCCTACCTAAATTAATTTACTTAATCAGTGCTATACTAAACTACCAAAAAACTATTTTATGGAACTAGAAAAAATAATACAATTCATCTGGAAGAACAAAAGATAAAGAACATCAAGAAGACTAATGAAAAAAATATGAAGGGTGGTAGCCTAGCAGTAATATCTTATTACTATAAAGCAGTAATCCTCAAAACAATCTAAGAAATAGAATGGTAGATCAGTGGAATAGATTAGGGGTAAATGACTTCAGCAATTAGTGTTTAAACCCAGTGATCCCTGTTTTGGGGATAAGAACTCACTATTTGACAAAAACTGCTGGGAAAATTGAAAAACAGTATTAAAAAATTAGATATAGATCAGTATCTCACAGCATATACCAAGATAAGGTCAAAATTAGATATATGATTTAGACATAAAGGATGATATGAGTAAATTAGGGAGACATAGTTTACCTGTCAGATCTATGGAGAAGGGAAGAATATATGACCAAACGTGAGATAGAGAACATTACAATATGTAAAATGAATAATTTTTATTATATTAAATTAAAAAGGTTTTGTACAAAGAAAACCAATATAACCAAGATTAGAAGGGAAACAACAAACCAGGAACAAATTTTATAACAAATTTCTCTGATAAAGATCTTACTTATCAAAAATATAAAGAACTAAATCAAATTTATAAGAATCCAAGTCAGAGGACAGCTGGGTAGCTAAGTGGATTGAGGGTCAGGCCCAGAGATGGGAGTTCCTGGGTTCAAATCTGGCCTCAGACACTTCCTAGCTGTGTGACTCCAGGCAAGTCACTTAATCCCTAGCTCTTACCACTCTTCTGTCTTAGAACCAATACCCAGTATTGATTCTAAGAGGGAAAGTAAGGGTTTAAAAAAAAAAAAAAAAGAATCCAAGTCATTCCCCAATTGACAAATGGTCAAAGGATATGAAGAAGCAGTTTTCTGATTAGATTAGAGTAATGCAAATTAGAACAATTCTGAGATACCACCTCATACCTATCAGATTGGACGGTATGATGGAAAAGGAAAGTGATAAATGTTGGAGGGTATGTGGCAAAATTGGCATACTAATGCATTGCTGGTGGAGTTGTGAACTGATCCAACCATTCTGGAGGGCAATTTGAAACTATGCCCAACAGGCTATAAAACAATGCATACCCTTTGATCCAGTAACACCACTACTAGATCTATAGCCCAGAAATTTTTAAAAAGTGGGGAAAAGACCTACTTTTACAAAAATATTTATACCAGCCCTTTTTGTGGTGGCAATGAATTGGAAATTGAGGACATCAATTGGGGAGTGGCCGAACAAATTATGGTATATGATGGTGATGGAATACTATTGTGCTATAAGGAATGATGGACAGGATGATTTCATAAAAAGCTAGAAAGATCAATATGAACTGATGCAGTGTGAAATAAGCAGAAACAAGAAAACGTACACAGTAATAGCAATGTTGTGGAATGATCAACTGTAATAGACTTTGCTACTCAGCAATACAAGGATCCAAGGACAATTCTGAGGGACTTATGGCAAAGAATGCTATCCACCACCAGAGAAAGAACTGTTGGAGTCAGAATGCAGATCAACCAGGGGATTTTTCACATTAGTTTATTTGGGGTTTTGTTTGGGGGTTATGGTTTTATATGATTATTCACTTACAAAAAAAATGAATAAAATGGGTATATGTTTGCATGATAATACATGTATTATCCAAATCAAATTGCTTGCCAGCTCTGGGAGGGGGAAAGGAGGGAGGAAGAAAGAAAATTTGGATCATATAACTTCAGAAAATTATGTGGAAATTTGTTATTAAATGTAATTGGTAAAAAAAATAAATTACAAAAGGGGGACAAAAAAGAAAGAAAATCAAAATTAATAGGTAGCCAGTGAACTTTAAATTTTATGAGGCAGGAACTAGGACGGGGAAGACTTTAGAGACCATGTGCCCTGTCCCACCCCCAGACCACAGGCCATGCCCCACCCCACTCTTACCCCAGATAGGGGAGTGAGGAAGCACTCCCATTGGGCTGCTGGGCAGAGGAATGCCTTCAGGCTCATGAAGAGGGGGAGGGGCACAGTTCCTCCTGGAGTCCCTCTGGCTTTCTAGTAACAAACTGGTGGGCAATGGTGCGCATGCCTATAGAGAGGGCTCTCCATGCCCTCTTTGGCACATGTGCTGTAGGTTCACCATCATGAAACTGGGGTATTGCTGATCTGATTGTGGTTTTTTGGGAAAGAGCAGCCTGTCTGCAGTATCATAGAAAGGCTATTAAACCTGGACCAGGTTATTGGTGATGGGAAAGGAAGAAACATTCAAGAAAAATTTGTTTCCCACTCAAGTTCCAAAGAAATCTGGCTGCAAGAGGGAGATTATAGTGGCCTTATACACCATGAGCCCATTCCTTCTGCACATCTTGTTATAGTTAATAAGCCTAATGACAACCAAAAAAAGAAAAAAAGTTCCCCAGTATTCTCCCATTGTCCACAAGATAGCGCCATTGTTTTTATGTTGCATTGAGTCACAGAGATGGCATGGTAATTTCATGAATTAGACATTTGGTTTATGCAAACCAAGAAAAAAAAAAGTGGGTGGGGAGGCAGATTACCCAACAGTTTTTATGTTTAGATTTTATCATAGTCTAGCCTACCTTTGAGTAGGAAAACCCCTGAGAATCTGTATTATTCATGACTTTTTCTGAATACTTTACAGATTTAGGGTTTGTGCCCTAACCTTGTCCATCAGGATATCATGTCCCAGTCTTTTGCCTTGTAGCATCCTGGTAGTGCTTACCTTGTCATTGCATTGCACAGTAGGTTCAGCATGCTTATCAAACTTGCTGCTGCAGGGTCATTCCTGAGTCCCCCAGATGGCTCCTGTCTCAGGGAAGACTGGAAGAGGCAGAAGTCATCATTCGGAAGGCTGCAAAAATCAATGGGATTGTTGGACCACAAATAATATTTGACCCTATGGAGGTAAGTGCTGAAAGAAATATGACAAGTTAGTCATGCATTTGCATGAGCTGAGACCATCTATTTCTAGGTGTGTTTCATGCCAACAAAAGAGAGTATTCTGTCCTGAGTTGTGGGAACAGGTAATTTCACAGAAAGGAGCCCATGGTGTCAACGAATGGCAATTCCTTGTTCTCGAAAATAAATTTGGGATCCTATCTTTAGGAAAATAAGGCTTTGTTGGTAAAATTGGAGATCAAACCTTCATCTATATTTGCTAAAACTTGTTGGAGAAACAGTTATTTTTCTAACATGGAATTCTTTTCTTCCTGTCTTAGAATCAATACTAAGTATCAGTTCCAAGGCAGAAGAGTGGTAAGGGGTAGGCACTTGGGGTTAAGTGACTTTTCCACCTGGGAGCACAGCTAGGAAGTATCTGAGGCCATATTTGAACTCAAGACCTCCAGTCTCTAAGCCTGACTCTTTAGCCACTGTGCCACCTAGCTGCCCCTCTTCAGCACAGAATTCTTCATCTAGTCATTCACTCAGTCAAAATAAAGAATGGCTAAATGTTCCTTCTATACAGTTAGGTCAGGGAAGAAGGAGTCATCTGTCCAAATTTCATGATTATGGGTTTATTTTACTTTTTTTTTTCTCAGTGCAGAAAGCTTGGAAGTCCCTGGAAAATAATCATTATTTATTAGGTTTGAAAATCTGCGTTGCTGATAATATTCCTTTATTCGTGGGAAATATTAGTCATTTAGCATCTGCATTGCATACAGATTTTATCTATTTGAATTTCTTACTGTTACAAAGCAGCGAACTGAGGCAGTGGATAGAGAGTTGAATTTGGAGTTAATAAAACTTGGGTTCAAGTTATTTCTGTGACCCTGGCAAGTTATGTAGTTTCCTCAGTTTCCATATCTGTAAAATGAGGGTAATTATAGCACTTACCTCATGATGTTGCTGTGTGAATCAAATAAAATAATATATGCAAACCTCCATTCCTAACTCTCTGGACTTTCTCTTTCATAACCCCTCAGTCCCCACTTCTCTGCACCCACCTTTTCAGCTTCCTTTTATTTGTCTTTTCTATTAAGAATATAAGGTCCTTGGGGGGCAGCCAGGTAGCTCGGTGATTTGAGAGCCAGTCCTAGAAAGGAAGGTCCTAAGTTCAAATGTATCCCCAGATACTTCCTAGCTGTGTGACCCTGGGCAAGTCAGTTAACCCCCATAGCTTAGCCTTTACCACTTTTCTGCCTTAGAACCAATATACAGTATCAGTTCTAAGATGGAAGGTACAGGTTTAAAGGAAAAACAAAAGAATACAACTTCATCAAGCGGCAGGCACTGTCTTTCTACTTGTATTTATATCCCCAATGCTTAGCCTTGTGCCTAACACTTAGTAAAACATTTATTAAATGCTTATTGACTACATTAAGGTGCTTTAAAAAGAAAGTGATATGCAAATGCTAGCTATTATTATTTTGGAGATTTGTCAGGGAGAGATACAATTTGTAAAGATATATAAACTAAAAAGAACCATGTCAAATTTGAAATCTGAATTTGCAGGCCAAAGTCTCCTTGGTGCTTGTAGGCATTGTAAGCTTATGGCCTGGCTATGCCTTTGGCAGGCCCCCAGGAGCCTGCATGAATGGAGATTCTCGGGGGAAACCATAATTGCTGTGCTCTAAAGGTGGTGGTACCTACAGCAGAGATGTGAAGGACAGCAGGACTGTGGTGATTCCTAAAAGGGCCCACGAGGAAAAAATGCTTCCATTTCAGGCAGTATTTCTGACGACTCCCCTGGAGTCAGAGGATCCTCGATTTAGAGCTACAAGGGACTTTAGGAGGTGGTGAAGCTTTCAGAGCACCAAGGTGCTTCTGCCTCACTACCAGTCTTCTCCCAATCAGTCACTTCTCTGTGTCCCTCCCCAGCCACCCCCCAACCCTCAGTCCTTACAACACTCCAGCTTATGGCTTCTCCACTTTCCTTTGCTCCCTGGAGAGGGCCCACAACTAAATACTTCCTGACCCTTTGGCCTAGATATCCTGGCGCTGCATGGGAGGGAGGCATGGAAACATTCACTGACAGCCCTTGATAAATGGAAGAGGAAGGAAGCATGGTCACAGAAATATGTTCAACCAAGGTTCATTTTGGGTGAACCAGAATGTTTGGAGAAAAATCGAGACTACCTTCCATCCTCTCCAATAGAGGAAAAGAGTCTATTTCAATGAATCCCATAAAGTCACAAGCTGACCTTTTATTGAACTACAAAGTTGGGGGAAAATCCACCACTCAAAGCTGGTTTACTTAAGAAGAAACATCAGAATGTTTGGACATGAGCTTGATTAATGGCTAAGGCTGCACCAAGTTTGACAGGAAGTGACTCTGGGTGAAGCTTGGGTCAGTTCTCCTGTTTTTCTTTCCAAATTCTCTTTTTCCTCTAGGACCAGTACTGTAAACATACAGTGTGAGAACAAATAACATGGATGCTTCCAAGTAAACAGACTGGTTCTAGTGCAGTTCAAACATTTATTGAGCACCTACCATATGCAGGGCCCTAGGCAGGATGCTGAGGAAGCAGATGAGACCCAGAGAGTGGCCAGGCCTGTCGGAAGATTTCAGCCCCGATGCAGATGGCTTATGGCCTTCCGCTGTCAGAGGAGGGGATGGACTAGATGGTCTCAGATGTCCCTCTCCGCTTGCGCAGCCTGAGAATTCAAAGATGCTACGATTCGATTTAGCCTGCTCTGTGAATCCTCTCAAGGCAGTCAAGGAAATGAGCTGTCAGTCTGTGTTCTTCCTCTGGCTTCATGTGCAAATAGGAATGATTCCATTCAATAAACAGGAGGTGCCTATGGCACGTCATTGTGCTAACATTAGGAGAAAGATAGCATTCAGATAAAACAGCCCCTGCCCTCATGGAGCTTGTATTATGGTTTGGCAGGGAAATATAAAACAAATTTTTAAAACTACAATAAAAATAATACATAAAAGCATCAGGCATAAAATATGGTGGATAAGATTGGGGAATCAGAGAAAATTTCATTTGATTTGGGCTTTAAAGGATGCTTAGGGATTCAGTAAGAGTGGTGGAGTCGGGAGGAGTGAGGAGAGAGTAGGAAGAAGCCATTCCAAGCATAGGACTTAAGCAAAGGCACAGAACTGGGAAAGCCTCAGGACTAGAGGGAGGAGAACAAGCAAGGCCAGTTTGACTGGAATACAGAGTACATGAAGGGTTAAATTAGAGGCCTGTGTGAGTTAAATTAGAAAGTTGAAGTGGCAGCACATTATGAATGGCCTTGAATTCCAAGCTCAGGCGTAACTAGCTATCCTAGCATTGTGGTGCAACTTGCACAACCAAATTGCAGTTAGAAAACCTGCCTCCAGTTTTGCTGCTGCTGGAAGAGAAAGCTGGAATCCTTAATGGAAAAAAGCCCTGTGTTATGACAAGAACTTGGCCCCCTGTGCTTTGAAGTCATGTTTGTCTGCTGATTGCAGTCTCTTCCCTCACTATCCAATCTGTCTTACAGTCGCAAGATCTGAGTTCCCGGAAGCAGCAGACCCACAGTATTTTGGACCTATTTCGAACTCCTAATATCCGGACCATCACCATCATGTCTATAATTCTTTGGTGAGTAAGTGTGGTGTCCTCATTGCTACCAGCACAGCACCAGCAGCTGGGTTCACACACTTTAAAATCCTTCTTAGAAGCCAAGTAGTAGGGAATGAAACTAGTCATGTAAATTTTGGGGGAAAAAAATACAGTGAAGATGTGAAATGTTAAAGATGCAACATTATGTAAAGCCTTTCTGTCAAGCACAGCTATATCAGCACTTCAAGTTTGTGTTTGCTAAAAAGGACCCTCAAAACGAAAGTAGAGGTTTGTGGGGAAGGAGGAAAACATGACCTGCAAGTGGTGTAAGTTAGGTGTATTCTTCTCGTCCCCTTGAGAAGTATGAAAGATCAGGGACTAGCAGCCCTAATCTTTAACAGATGGGTAATAAAACTGACTTTTAAATAATAAAAATAAAAACAAACAGAACACTATGCGTCTAGTGACCAAGTGTGGCCCTGAAGAAGTAAAAGAAACAAGCATTTATTAAGTACTCAACAAATATGATCATAACTGGTCTTCACAATTTTGTGAGATAGATATATTTTTGTCCCCGGTTTACAGCTGAGGAAATTGAGGCAAACCGAGTGACTTGCCCAGTGTCACACAGCTAGTGTGTGTGTATTATTTGGAAAAAAGTGGTGTCAATAAAAGCCAAGCTGGGCCCTGGGCCTCATTTTGGGGTGAACTGAAAAAAAATTTTTTTCAATTTGAACTCTGATCTTCCTGACTCCAGGCCCAGCATATCTATCTACTGTACCACTTAGCTTCCCCAGAAGAATTGATAAAATGCCCTTCTTCTTCCCTTCATTGAAAGGATGGGAAACTATGGGTGTGGAATATTTGTTTTTATTTTATCTTTATTTCCTTATTTCTTAGTACATGGTAGACACAATATATGCTTGTTGGTTATTTAATTCAATATCAGATATGCTGTTAATGTTATTGAAGTGCTTTTCCCCCTCTTTTTTAAATTTTTGTTACTAGGAATGATTCACTGGGGAAGTTTATTTAGGAGTTTATTTATTTAGAAGGGGAGTTTATTTGGAAATTATTTAAGTAAGAACAAAAGGTATTAATAAAAACTAGATTTCTAAAAATCTGGGTCCTGAGCTGATCTGGTATGGCTTGTAATATTGGTTTGACCCCTTTGGACTGACCAATGCCAAAGGACAATATCTGTGACTCCATGTGACCAGTGAGAATGATCCGCCCTCTGTACACAGTGGCAGATACCATTCTCTCTTTTAAAAAAAAAAAATCTTATTTTCAGTTCTAAATTCTATTCCTTTTACCACCCTCTTCCCCACCCACTGAGAAGGCAAAAGGAACATATCCATTATATGTATATGAAGTCATGCAAAATATATTTCCATATTAGCTGTATTCTGAAAAAAAGAGATGGAGGAAGCAAGAAAAATAAGGAAAGAAAAAAATATGCTTCAGTCTGCATTTTGAGTCCATCTGGAGATGGATAGCATTTTTCATCATGAATCCTCTGGAGTTGGAATGGATCATTGTTTGTATTAGAGTTACTATCTTTTTGTGTGTGTATGTTACTGTATGTATTGTTTTCTGGGTTCTGCTCATTTCACTTTGCTTCAATTCAAATAAGTCTTCTCAGGTTTCTCTGAAACTATCCCCTTCATCATTTCTTACAGTACAGTAGCATTCCATCATTCAGGTATCATAACATGTTCGGCTATTCCCCAACTGAAGGGCCTCTCCTAAGTTTCTTTTTTTTTTTTATCCCCTCAGTTTCTAATTCCTTGCCATCACAAAAAGAGCTACTATAACTATTTTGTACATATCAGTCTCTTTCCTTTTTCTCTTATCTCCTTAGGCAATTATAAATCTATACCTCTAATTAGCAGTATTTCTGAGTCAAAGAGTATGTACAATTTTCTAGCCCTTTGTGCATCATTCCAAATTGCTCTACAGAATGGTTGAACTACCCAACACTGCATTAATGTACCTATTTTCCCATGTCTCTAACATTTGTCATTTTCCTTTTTATATCATCTTAGCCAATCTGCTGGGTCTGAAGTAGTGCCTCAGAGTCATTTTAATTTGTATTAAATTTAATTTAATTTAAATCAGTAGTGATTTAGAGCATTTTTTTATGATTATTCATAGCTTTGATTTCTTCCTCAAAACTGCCTGTTCATATTCTTTGGCCAAATAATTGGGGAATGACTCCTTTTTTTTATAAATTTGGCTCAGTTCTCTATATATTTGAGAAATTAGACCTTTACTGGAGAAACTTGCTGCAATTTCTTTCTTAGATTCCTGCTTTAATTCTAATTTTGACTGCATTGGTATTGTTTGTGCAAAACCTTTTTAATTTCATATAATACAAATTATTTAACCTCTCATCATTCTCTCCATCTTTTGTTTGGACATAAACTCTTTCCTTATCCATAGATCTTAGCATTTTTTCCATGTTCCCCTAATTTACTTATGATTTCACCCCTTATATCTAAATCACATTCTCATTTTGAGCTTACCGTGGTGTTTAGTGTGAGATATTTATCTATGACTAGTTTCTGCCAGACTGTTTTCCAGTTGTCCCAGGAGTTTTTGTGAGATAGTGAGTTCTTGCCCCAATTGATGGGATCGTAGGGTTTATCAAACACTAAATTAATGTGCTCATTTGTTTCTAAATAATATATGTCTAATCTATTGCATTGATCATTCTGTTTCTTATCTAGTATCTGATCATTTTAATGATTACCACTTTGTAACATAGTTTGAAAGCTGGTGCTGGTAGGTATGCTAGCCTCTTCCTTTACTTTTTTAAAAATTTGATTCCTTTGGTATTCTTGTCCTTCAAATGAATTCTGTTATTTTAGAAAAAATGGGAAAGAATTCTTTGGTAATTTAATTAGCACAGCACTGAATAAGTAAATTAAATGGTATTACCATTTTTATTGTATTGGCTTGGCCTACCTATGAGTAGTTAATATACCTCCAGTTATTTAGGTCTGTTTTTATTTGTATGAAGTGTTTTGGAATTGTATTAATATAGCTTCTGTGAGAGTCTTGGCATGTAGATGCAGAAGTATTTTATAGTGCCTGCAACTATTTTACATTTTTTTTAAACCCTTGTACTTCGGTGTATTGTCTCATAGGTGGAAGAGTGGTAAGGGTGGGCAATGGGGGTCAAGTGACTTGCCCAGTGTCACACAGCTGGGAAGTGGCTGAGGCCGGGTTTGAACCTAGGACCTCCCGTCTCTAGGCCTGGCTCTCACTCCACTGAGCTACCCAGCTGCCCCCCCTGCAACTATTTTAGATGGAATTTCTCTTTCCATCTCTTCCCACTGGGTTTTGTTGGTAATATATAGAAATGCTGATGATTTATGCGAGTTTATTTTGTATCCTGCAACTCTGCTAAAGTTAATTGTTTTAGACAATTTTCCAGTGGACTCTCTAGGGTTCTCCAAGTATACCATCACATCATAAAAAAAAAAAAGTGATAGTTTTGTTTCCTGATTGCCTATGTTTATACCATTTCTTTTCTTGTCTTATTTACTAGAACAAGCAGTTCTAGTAAAATATTAAGTAATAATGGTGATAATGTAGATCCTTGTTTCACCCCTGATCTTACTGAAATCATAGTTTATCCCCATGTAAGATAACAATTGCTTTTGGTTTTAGATAAATACTACATATGTTTTAATAAAAGCTCCATTTATTCCAATGCTTTCTAGTGTTTTTAACAGGAATGAGTATTGTATTCTATCAAAACCCTTTTCTGCTTCTGTTGATATCACATGATTTTTGTTGTTTCTTATTGATATGGTCAATTATGCATATAGTTCTCCTAATATTGAACACCAGATTTTTTTTTCTGAGTATAAATCCAGCCTGGTTGTAATGTACAATCTTTGTAACATATTGCTGTGATCTCCTTTCTAACATTTTATTTTAAATTTTGCATTAATTTTAATTAGGGAAATTGGTCAGTGGTTTATAGTCTTTGTTTTTGCTCTCTGTGGTTTTAAAATCAAAACTATATCTGTGTCATAGAAGGAATTTGGTTAGACTCTTTTACCTATTTTTAAAAAATCTATATAGTATTAAAAATCATTGTTCTTTAAATATTTAGTCAAATTTACTTATAAATCTAGTCTTGGGTTGTTGTATTTAATATTGCTGCTTTTTTTGCCTTTATTTTTTAACACAGTTTTTGTGAAGGCACCATGCCCAGCAGAGAATCCTGTTTCGAATCAATATTTTCCAGAAGTCTATCATATTAATTTCTTCTAAAATTCTGTTCATCTCCTAACTTCTTTCTTGTTTACTTTATGGTTAGATTTATCTAGATCAGAGAGGGATGAAGTGAGGTCCCCCACTAGTATAATTTTATTATTTCTTCCTATAACTCATTTTACTTTTCCTTCAAGAATGTGGATGTTATGCCAGTTGCTGCATATATATTCAGTATTGATATTACTTCATAGTCTACAGTACCTTTGAACAAAATTTCTTTTCCCTGATTATCTCTTTTAATTAGGTCTATTTTTGCTTTTGCTTTGTCTGAGATCATGATAATTACTTGTGCCTTTTTTACTTAAGGTGCAGCATAATAGATTCTTCTTTTTTTTTAATTTATGTGTGTATTTCTGTTTCAAGTATATTTCCTATAAACTACAAGTTGTTGGATTCTAGTTTCCTATTATCTGCATCTGTTTTATGAGTGAATTCATCCCATTCACATCCACAATTATGATAACTGCATATTTCCATCCATCTTATTCTATTCCATTTATTCTTCTCTTTTTTTCCAGAGATCTATCAAACTGAACTTTTCTAAAATTCTATTTTCCTCCTTGATTTCTTTCTAGTTTATTTTTTGGTTTGATTTATCTAATTCTGAGAGGGGAAAGTTAATGTCCCTCTACTAATAGAGTTTTATTGTTTATTTCTTCTTGTAACTCATGCAACTTCTCCTTTAGCAATTTGGATGCTATGCCATTTGGTGCATGTGTTTAATATTTATATTACTTCATTTTCTGTGGTATCTTTTATCAAGATGTAATTTCCTTTCTTAACTCTTTTTTTTGTTGTTTGTTTACAGTTGAGGCAAATGTTTCTTTCCTTTTTATTTATTTATTTATTTGATTGTTTTTTGCTGTTTTTCCATGTTTACAAGATACATTATTTCTTTCCTTCCCCTCTTTCCTACCCCCTCCCAGAGCCCACAAGCAATTCCACTAGATTGTACAAATGTTGTCACTTGATACCTATTTCCATATTACTCATTTTTGCTATAGAGCAGGTTTTTAAGGCCTAGACCCCTCCCCCCAAATAACATACCCATATATATATGTGATAAGTGATGTCATATGTTTTGCTTTTGCATTTCTACTCCCATAGTTCTTTCTCAGTGTGGATAGCATTCTTTTATATAAGTCCTTCAGGAGTGTCCTGGCTTATTGCATTGCTACTAATAGCAAAGTCCATTACATTGGATATTTTCCCCTATTATCTCTTTGGAGTACAAACCCAGCAGTGGTATTGCTGGATCAAAGGGCAGGAAGTCTTTTAAAGCCCTTTGGGCACAACTCCACCAGCAATGCATTAGTGTCCTGTTTTTACCACATCCCCTCCAACATTTATTATTTTCCTTTACTATCTTATTGGCCAATCTGCTAGATGTGAGGTGGTACCTCAGCATTGTTTTGATTTGCATTTCTCTAATTATGAGAGATTTAGAGCACTTTTTCATGTGCTTATTGATAGTTTTGATTTCTTTATCTGAAAACTGCCTATTCATGTCCCTCGTCCATTTATTAATGGACTTGATTTTTTTGTACAATTGGGAATGGCTTGATTTTTTGGACTTGTTTTTTTTTGTACAATTGATTTAGCTCCTTTTAAATGTGAGAAATGAGATCTTTGTCAGATGTTTTTGTTATAAAAAAATTCTAATGTAATCAAAATTATTCATTTTACATTTTCGTAGTATTCTCTATCTCTTGCTTGATCTTAAATTCCTTCCTTTCCCATAGATCTGACAAGTATACTATTCTTGTCAAGTATACTATTCTTGTCAAATATACCATGTTCACCTAATTTGTTTATGGTTTCCCTCTTTATAAATTCAAGTCATTTACCCACTCCGTGTTAAAATTGGTATAGGGCATAAGATGTTGATCTAAGCCTAATTTCTCCCATACTGTTTTCCAATTCTCTCAGCAGTTTCTGTCCCAAAAGCTGGGATCTTTGGGTTTATGGAACACTATCTTGCTATTGATCCACCCTTCTATTTCTAAACCATCACCATATAGTTGTTTTTTTTTAATTTTTTTTTAAACCCTTACCTTCCGTCTTGGAGTCAATACCGTGTATTGGCTCCAAGGCAGAAGAGTGGTAAGGGTAGGCAATGGGGGTCAAGTGACTTGCCCAGGGTCACACAGCTGGGAAGTGTCTGAGACCAGATTTGAACCTAGAACCTCCCGTCTCTAGGTCTGGCTCTCAATCCACTGAGCTACCCAGCTGCCCCCTTTCATCACCATATAGTTTTAATGATCACTGCTTTATAGTATAGTTTGAGATCTGGTAAAGCTAGGCCTCCATCCTTCACTTTTTTTTTCATTAGTTCTCTTGATATATTTGACCTTTTGTTCTTCCAGATGAACTTTGTAATAATTTTTTCTAATTCCATAAAAAAATGTTTTGGTATTTTTATAGTTAAAGCACTGAATAAGCAAATTAACTTAGGTAGGATTGTCATTTTTTTGTCATTTTTGTCATTTTTTGTCATTGTCATCCTACCCATGAGCAATTGATGTTTTTCCAATTGTTTAGATCTAGTTTTATTTATGTGAAGAGTGTTTTATAGTTATGTTCATATAATTCCTGAATTTGTTTATGCAAGTAGATATTTTATCTTGCCTGGAGTAATTTTAAATGGAGTTTCTCTTTCTAACTCTTGCTGCTGGGTTTTGTTGGAAACATATAGGAATGCTGATGATTTGTGTGGGTTTATTTTGTAACCTACAACTTTGCTAAAGTTATTGTTTCTACTAGTTTTTTAGTTGATTTTCTTGGATCTCTAGGTCAGTGATAGGCAAACTTTTTAAAGAGGGGGCAAAGGAAAGGAAATGCTCATCTGTCAGTCTGTTTCTAAGGCAACTCTTTCAAAGTTTCATTGTATTGTACCCTACTCTTTGTATTTGCCAGATTAAGAATAATGTGTGTAAGCTGGATAGAACATTTCAGGGGGCTGCATCTGGCCCACAGGCTGTAGTTTGCCCATCACTGCTCTAGGGATACATCATGTCAACTGCAAAGAATGATAGTTTAGTTTTCTCATTGCCTACTTTGATCTTTTCTTTTCTTCTTTTTGATTTCTTGTTGATTTCTTTTTCTTCTCTAATTGTTACTGCTAGCATTTCTAATACAATATTAAATAGTAGTGGTGATAATGGGCATCCCTGCTTCACTACTTATTGGGAAGGCATCTAACTTATCCCCATTGTAGATGATACTTCCTTATGGTTTTAAATAATCCTGTTTATTATTTTGAGAAAAAGCCCTTCTATTCCTATACTTCCTAGTGTTTTCAATAAGAATGTGTGTTGTATTTTGTCAAAGGCTTTTTCTGCATCTATTGAGATAATCACGTGATTTCTATTAGTTTGGTTGTTGAGATGGTCAATTATATGGATGGTTTTCCTAATATTAAACCATCCTTGTAGTCCTAGTATAAATCCCACCTGGACCTAGTGGATAATCCTTGTGATAACTTATTGTAGCCTTTAGCTAGTATTTTATTTAATAAGTTTGCATCTACGTTCATTAAGAATATTGGTCTATAGTTTTCCTTCTCTGTTTTTGATCTTCCTGGCTTGGGAATTGTGAAAGAGAATTCTTTACTCTATTGTCTATCCTGAGTTAACACTAACTTAAGTACTCACTAGATACCAAAGACAGGATTTACTCTCCTTTGTCTACCTTTTAATTGAATCAACAAAAGATTGAACACCCTACTTAGTGCTAGGTGAGAAAGCCAGCAAGATACTTGGAGAGTCCCACCCTTTTTTTTTAAACTCGGTCAGAAACTTGTGAATTCTTTTAAGAAGTTCACACAAGAGTTCACACCCTCAGAAACTGTTCAACCAAGAAACTGTGAATCTTTTTTTATGAGAAATTGACCTTCATAAGGTGAAAAATCGATGCCACAGACACTGCCCCCACACCCACTCCCACCCCCACCCCCCCCCCCCCCCCCCCGGGGGCAGTGCTAGACAATTTGGAAAATGTGATTGGCCTCTGTGAAGAGGGGAGGAGACAAGAAGTCACCATAAAAGGAAGCCAGAACTCTCTCAGAAGAGACGATCTTTGAGAAGATAGTCTGAAGAGATTGTCTTCTGGAGATAGTCTTCTGACTGGGGAGAGTCTTCAAGGGATGTTCACTGAAGACTGCAGTTTGGATTCAGGGCTTGGAGCTCAGCTTCCACTTAGACTCTGACTCCTGGACTACTTCATTGGGTGAGTGGAAGGCTGACTCCCTGCCTAGTTTCCTAAGAGACTAGCTTCCATCTTGGAGGAGGCCTAGTGAAAACTAGTATAGGTATTTTTCTCTAACCTCTTTCACATTTCTCTACTTTATTGTTTCCCCTCTATTTTGGTAAATAAACTTCTGACTTGAGATGTAATAATTTTGACGATCATGTTATTTCATATAATTTGAGCCTAAACATTAAATTTAACCTTTACAGAATCTGTACCACATTTTTACCATAAAAAGAATTTGGTAAGACTCCTTCTTTGGCTATTTTGTCAAATAGTTTGTAGAATATTGGGATTAATTGATCTTTAAATGTTTGATAAAATTCATTTGTGAATCCATCTGGCCCTGGTGATTTTTTCTTAGGTAGTTCTTTTCATGGCTTGTTCAATTTCTTTTTCTGATTTGAGATTGTTTAAGTATTCTATTTCCTCTTCTGTTAATCTAGACAATTTATATTTTTGTAAATATTCATCAATTTCACCTAGATTGCCATATTTATTGCCATATAATTGGACAAAATAGTTCTTAATAATTACCTTAATTTCCTTTTCATTAGAGGTGAGTCACCCTTTACATTCATGATACTGTTAATTTTGTTTTTTTTCTTAATTAGATTAACCTAATTAAAGTATTAACAAATACTTTATTTGTTTTTTTTCTCTCCATGTACCCTTACTAATTATAATTTTTATTGCATTATGATTTTAAAATGTTGCATTTATTATTTCTGCTTTTCTGCATTTGTTTGCAATGTTTTTATGCCCTAGTATATGGTCAGTCTTTGTGAATGTACCATGTGCTGCTGAAAAGGTTTTGATCCCTATTTACTTTTCTCCATATATATATTAACTCTAATTTTTCTAAGACTTCATTCATAGCTCTTCTTTCTTATTTATTTCTGGGTTGATTTATTTTGATTCTGATAGAGTAAGGTTGAGATTTCGCACTAATATAGTTTTACTATGTATTTCCTCCTTAAACTCCAATAGTTTCTCCTTTAAAAATCTGGATGCTATACCATTTGGTGCATACATATTGAGTACTGATATTCCTTCATTTTCTAAACTGCCTTTTGTCAGGATGTAATTACCTTCCTTATCTCTTTATCAGATCTATTTTTACTTTGGCTTTGTCAGATATCATGATTGTGACTCCTGTCTTCTTTTTCTCAATTCATGCCCAATAAATTCTGCTCCAGCCTTTTACCTTTACCCTGTGTGTGTCTACCTGCCTCATGTGTGTTTCTTGGATTTTGGTTTTTAATCTACTCTGCTTCTTCCATTTTATGAGTGAGTTCATCCCATTCACATTCAGAGTTATGATTATCACCCATGTATGGTTCCTATCATTTTGATTTCCTCTTTTAGTCCTGCCCTTTCTTCTTTCATTATTTCCCTCTACACTAGTGTTTTGCTTTTAATCAGTCCCCCTTTTCCCCACTCTTATTTTACTTTCCTTCCTACCCTCTCCCTTCTTATTCCCTTCTTATTTACCTTCCTTTTACTACTTCCCATTCCACTCCCCCCTCCTTCATTATTCCCTCTCAACTTCCCTGTAGGATAATATAGAATTATATATCCCAATAGACGGCTGTTCTTCCCTTCCAGAACTGATTCCACTGAGAGTAAGGTTTAAGTATTTATTACCTATTATCACTATCTTCCTCCCCTTCTTATAATAGTATTTTCCCCCTCTACCATGTACCTCTTTATGTGGTATAATTTATCCTATTTTTCTTTTTCCTTCAATTTTCTCTTAATACCATCCTCTTTTTTATCCCCCCCCTCATTTTTTTTATATATTGTCTTAAACAACTGAATACCACAACCTCTGCCTATGAATAATACTTCTATCTACTATGATAATGAAAACAATTTTTAAGAGTTATAGATATAATTTTCCTTATAGGAAAACAATAAATTTGACCTTACTGAAGCCCTTAAAATTTTTTTCCCTCTTTCTTGTTTACCTTTTTATGGTTCTCTTGAATTTTATATTTGGACATCAAATTTTCCATTTAGTTCTGGTCTTTTCTTTAGGAATGCTTGGAAATCTTCTATTTTGTTAAGTCCCCATACTTTCCTCTGAAAGTATATAGTCAGTTTTGATGGGTAGGTGATTCTTGATTATACACCCATTTCTCTTGCCTTCCTGAATGTCATATTCCAACCCTTGCAGGCTTTTAGTGTAGAGGCTGCCAGATCCTATGTAATCCTGACTGGGGCTCCTTGATATCTAAATTGTGTCTTTGTGGCCACTTGCAATATTTTCTCCTTGGCCTGGAAGCTCTTGAATTTGGCTATCACATTCCTAGGGTTTATCTTTTGGGGATTTAATGTAGGAGTGATCTATGGATTCTTTCAATGTCTATTTTGCCCTCTTACTCAAGAATATCAGGGCAGTTTTCTTGGATAAGTTTTTGTAATATGATGTCAAGGCTTTTATTTTGTTGGTAGACCAATAATTCTCAAATTGTCTCTCCTGGATCTGTTTTCCAGGTTAGTTGTCTTTTCAATGAGATATTTTATGTTTCTTTCTATTTTTTCATTGTTTTGATTTTGCTTTATTAATTCTTGCTGTCCTGTGTGATCATTAGCTTCTACTTGCCCAGTTCTAGTCTTTAAAGACTGGTTTTCAGTTATGATCTTTTGATTTTCCTTTTTTGGTTTAGTCTATCCTGCTTTTCATGTCTTCCAACAGGCCAATTCTGGACTCCAATTTGCTTATTATTTCATTTGATTTCTGTGCCTCTTTTTCCATATGGGCAATTTTGTCTTTTAAGTTGTTATTTTCTTTTTGCATTACTTTCATTTCTTTATCCCACTTTTCTTCCCATTTTTCTTCTATCTTTCTTACTTGGTTCTTGAAATCCTTTTTTAGTTCCTTGAGAGCTTGTGACCAATTTCCATTTTGGAGGGAAAGTTTGGATGTGTTTGCTTCTTTGTCACTCTCTGCTGCTGCTTCTATATTTTGCTCTTTTTCTCCACAGAAATTATCCAGGGTCAAGAGCTTTTTTTGCTGCTGCTTATTCTTTTTGCCATCAGTGGATTGGGGGTCCCTGCATGTTGCTTGCTTTCTTAGCTTCTGTCTTGCAGGGCTTTGCCTTAGTAGTATCTTTCCTTCCCAGTCAGAAGCTGAGTGAGGGCAGATAAATCTCTGATGTTCTCTATGTAGCACACTTTAAAGCATTTTGCCCTGAGGCTATCTTTCCAGCCCCTGCTGCCTCAGCTGCAGTCAACATCACCTCAGCCCAGGCTTTGTGCTCCCAAGACTCACCACCAAGGCCTTGTACCACCCTCAGGAGTAAATCTGTGTGGTGCCTTCAGTCAGCCCCTGAGAATTTAGTGATTTCCCCAACCCACGCTCTGGCTCTGGCATGGTAGGTGGTATGGGGAGAAGGGTAATCATCTTGCACTTTGATACATATAATTTCGCCTCCTTATAGCATGGGAATCCCCAAACACTGCCTATCTTTAAGGCTGCATCTAGTGGGAGAGCCCCTTTATTCATCTAATTTTGATTTCTGTCCTTTTGAGACACTTTGTAATGATTAGTTGGAAAGAGATTCAGAAGACTACTGCTACTATGCCATCATCTACCCATCCTTTCTTATCTCTTAATTAGATTAATTTTCACTTTTGCCTTGTCTGAGATCCAGTTACATATATTTCTGCACTCTTCCCTTCTTGTACCAATTCAGATGAAAGTAAGGTTCATTGCTCACTGTCTTCCCCCATTTTCCCCTCCATTTTATAAACTTTTCCTTGTTTGCCTCATTTATGAGATCATTTTTACCATTCTTCCTTTCCCTTCCATGTTCCTCCCAGTGCATTCCTCTTTTTCATTGTTCTGTTCTTTTGAAATTATCCCAACATAACAAACTCACATCCATGCCCTCTATCTAATAGACTCTTTCTAACTGCCCTAATGATGATAAAGTTCTTAAGAGTTTTGATATATCATCTTCCCGTATAGGAATATATACAATATAACCCTGTTAATTCACTTATGGATTCTCATTCTCTTTCCCATTTCTTATGTTTCTCTTGAGTTTCATGTTTAAATGTCAGATTTTCTATTCAGTTCTTGTCTTTTTTATCAAGAATACATGAAAGTCCCCTATTTCATCAAATATCAATTTTTTCTCTGTAGGATGCTACTCAGTTTTGGTGGGTAAATTTTTCTTGGTTGTAATCCTACCTTCTTTGCCTCCCAGAATATTATATTCTAAGACCTCCATTCCAGTAACATGGTAGCTGCTAAACTTTGTGTAAATCTAACTGTGGTTCCATGATATTGAAATAATTTCTTTCTGGCTGCTTTCAGTATTCTCTCCTTTGCCTGAGAGCTCTGGATTTTGGCTATAATCTTACTGGGAGTTTTCGTTCTCAGATTTCTTTCAGATAACTTGTAAATCCTTTCAATTTCTATTTTGCCCTCTGGTTCTAAAATATCTGGGCAGTTTTCCTTTATAATTTCTTGATATATGTCTAGGCTCTTTTTTTAAATCATGGCTTTCAGGTAGTTCAATAATTCTTAAATTATCACTTCTCAATCTATTTTCTGGGTCAGTTCTTTTTTGTATGAGATATTTCAAATTTTATTCTATTTTTCAATCTTTTAACTTTGTTTTGTTGTTTATTGCTGTCTCATACAGTCATTAGCTTCCACCTCACCAATTCTAACTTTTAGTTATTTTATTCAATGAGTATCTCTTACCAAACTGTTGATTCTCTTTTCATAATTTCCTCATATCTCTAATTCCTTTTCCCAGTTTTTCTTCTACCACTATCATTATTTTTAAATCACTTTTGCTCTTTTTTTTAAGCCCTTACCTTCTGTTTTGGAGTCAATATTGTGTATTGGCTCCAAGGCAGAAGAGTGGTAAGGGTAGGCAATGGGGGTCAAGTGACTTGCCCAGGGGTCACTTTTGCTTTTTAAAACATTTCTTTCTTTAGCTTTTTCTAGGAATTCTTGTCAGGCATGTGTCCAATCTGCACTTATTTCCTTGAGGCTTTCTATACCTGTAAAAGTTTTCAAGTCATTGTCTTCTTCTGAGTTTGAAATGCAAGTTTCCCTGTCACCATAGTGACATGGTCAGGTTCCATTTTTGTCGTTTGCTTATTTTTCCAGCCTCCTTCTCAACTTTGGATTTTATGTTCTGTTGAGCTCTGCTTACTCTAGGAGAGGAAGAGTAGAATTTCCTTTTGCTGCTTTCATATCACAGGTCTGGAGGCCTATAAGTTTTCAGTGTTTCCATTGTTGTATGATCTGAAGAGAGATCTAGTCACTGCCCTTTCTCTAGTCCTACAGATAGGGTTCCTGCTTCCTTCTGACCATGACTGCTTTACTTTGCCCTGTAATTGTGACCCAAAAATAGATAGTGGGTGGCAGAGCTGCCAGATGGTAACTATTCCTGCTTCTAATGTTAGTACAGGGATCTCATAAGATATCTTTCTGAGCAAATATTCAGTCCCTTTACTTTCTCTAAATATTGGGCAGCTTCCTGCCACTGCTGCCACCAACATAGCCAGTTGCTGCCAACACCACTTGTGCCCATTCTATTGCACCATGCTCCTAGCCAACTCTCACCCCAGTATCTATTGGACTCACTATGACTTTTTTTTTAAACCCTTACCTTCCATCTTGGAGTCAATACTGTGTATTGGCTCCAAGGCAGAAGAGTAGTAAGGGTAGGCAATGGGGGTCAAGTGACTTGCCCAGGGTCTCACAGCTGGGAAGTGTCACTATGACTTTTAATTGGCTTTCTTACCCAGAATTGGGTTTGGTACAATTTTTTTTATTATTATGGAGTAGGAGTGTTTGGAGAGCTTAGAGAAACTAATGGATTTACTTGACCACCTTTACCCTGCTTCCCATTTACCTCTCTCCAAAAAGCTCTTTGATCTTGGTAATGAGTAACAAGAAAAGTAGAGATAAAAATTATTCCTCCAGTCAAGATTAGAAATAGAATGGGGGAGGTTTACAAGTTTCTCTGATAAAGGCCTCATTTCTCATATATAGAGAGAACTGAGTCAACAAGAATACAAATCATTCCCCAATTGATAATTGATCAAAGGATATAAACTAGCAATTTTCAGAAGAAGAAATCAAAACTATTCACAGTTACAAAAAAATGTTCTAAATAATTATGGTCTAGAGAAATACTGATTAAAACAACTCTGAAGTACTGCTTCATACCTATCAGACTGGCTAACATGACAGAAAAGAAAAATGACAAATGTTGGAGATGATGTAGGAAAATTAGAATGCTACTGCACTGTTATGGAGTTGTGAACTAATTCAGCCATTCTGGAGAGCAATTTAGAACTGTGCCCAAAGGGTTCTAAAACTGTGCAAACCCTTTGACTCAGTAATACTTCTACTAAGCCTATATCCCAAAGAGATTTAAAAAAATAAAAAAGGAAAAGAACAATGTACAATACCAATTCTTTTTATGATGGCAAAGAATTGGAAACTGAGAGACTCCCCCATCAATTGGGGAATAACTAAACCAGTTGTGTTATATAATTACTATGAAATACTATTATGCTATAAGAAATGATGAACAAGATGCTTTCAGAAAAACCTGGAAAGACTTACATGAACTGATGCAAAGTGAAGTGAGAAGTAGCAGGAGAGCAGTGTATATACAGTAACAGCAATATTGTAACAATGATCAACAGTGAATGATTTAGCTATTCTCAGCAATACAATGATCCAAGGCAATTCCAAAGGACTTATGATGAAAAATATTGTCTACCTCCAGAGAAAGAATTGACAAGAGTCTGAATGCAGATTGAAGCATATTACTTTTTTTACTTTATTTTTTATGGGAAGGTTTTTTGATTTGTTTTCTTTCACAACATGAGTATTATGGAAATATGTTTTGCATGACTACACATGTATAACCTTTATCAAATCATTGTTTCCTCAGGGAGGAGGAAGGGGAGGGAAGGAAAGAATCTGGAACTCAAAATTTTTTTAATGTTAAAAATTGTTTTTACATGTAATTGAAGAAAAAGAAAATATCACTTTAATAAAAAACAGATAATGATTCCCATAAGAACAAAAACTAAAAAAACATAAATACAGGGGGGAAAACTGGCCAGAAGAAGCCCCAGGTCACCCCAAATCGTCAGGCAGATACAGTCAAGTTCCTCTTGGTTTATGAGTTCCAAAATAGTATTCTGCCTCAATCCCACATAGGTAGATAACGGTTATAGGAGTCCAGATGAAACTCCACAAAGAAAACAACCCTTTTCCCTCGACTTCTTGATTTCTGAATTAGTAGATGTAGAGGTGCTATATCTTGAGTGTTGGTGAAGCTGGTAGTCATATAGTCATATATCTGAAATCTGTGACTATTTTAGAAGATGAGAGACCGGATGGACTCTCCTCTCTGGGGAGGCTAGATAGAGGACTGTCTGGAGGCAGGGGAATGAATTGGACTGTCTCCTTAGGTCTTTTCTAGTCAGAGGGTTTCACCAAGCATCCAAGTCTATAGGGATGAAAGACCAAGTTCCTGAAGACAAGGTATGTCAGCTTTTCTCAAACACTCTCTAAACTACCCAAGGCCATAAACAGAGAGGCTCTTAACAGAGACTGTGAAATAATAGTGATGATAAGGATAAACCTTATCTCCAGGTCCTTATTAAATACTCTTTCTTATGTATAGGATAATATGTTTAGAAGTGGCTAGATGACTGCTTGGTTTATACCCCAAAGAGACAATAAGGAAAAAGACGAACAAAAATATTTATAACGGCGCTCTTTGTGGTGGCAAAAAATTGGAAAATGAGGGAATGTCCTTAAATTGAGGAATGGCTGAACAAATTGTGGTATATGTTGGTGATGGAATACCATTGTGCTCAAAGGAATAATGAACTGGAGGAATTCCATGTGAACTGGAATGACCTCCAGGAATTGAAGCAGAATGAAAGGAGCAGATCCAAGAAAACATTGTACACGGAGACTGATATACTGTGGTACAATCAAACATAACAGACTTCTCTACTAGCAGCAATGCAAGGATCCAGAGCAAGGCTGAGGGGCTTATGAGAAAGAAAACTAGCCACATTCAGAGGAAGAACTGTGGGAGTAGAAACACAGAAGAAAAACAACTGTTTGAACACATGGGCTGATGGGGATATTTTTGGGGATATAGATGCTAAACAATAACTCCAGTCCAGCTATCAATAATATGGAATTAGGTCTTAACCAGTGATACAAATAAAACACAGTGGAATTGTGTGTCAGTTGGGGGGGGGGGCGGTTAGGGGAGAGGGAAAGAACATGAAACATGTAATTATGGGGAAATATTCAAAATTAAAATTAAAAAAAGGAAAAATTATTTATAACCCTATATCCAAAACAAAGCCTAATACCTTCTCCCAATAAAGTATACCATTGCCTTAAAAAAAAAAGTGGCTAGGTGATGGGGGAAGGAAGATCCTAATGTACTCAACTACATGGTCTTCATTGTTTTTGACAAAACTCCTTATGTCAAGACCAAGGAACTTAAATATTCTTCAGCACCTTAGGTAAGAAGGGGGAAATGCTGTTGAAGACTGTCAAGCAAATCCTATATACCCAACTTGGGAAAGGTCACCAAAGAGCTAGAGTATTCCCTGCCTCTAAGGACAGGTATAGTGACTAGAGTGCTGGTCTTGGAGTCAAGATGGTAGGTACAAATCCTGCCTTAGAAAGAGAGAGACATAAACTTAACCACAGCATTAATGGGTGCTTTCCCAGTTGTCCTTGTTCTTATCAGACTCTGGAGCTACTCTAAGAGGAAATACAGGCTAGTCAGGTTAGGAATTGAGGATGTCTGTGAGTCATTCATTTCTATAGAATAGCATGGACTTAACTTTATTTTAATGCCAACATCTGCATACAAGATGCAGCAGAGAATCTAGCCACACTGGGAACTTCCAGGCTACAATGAATCATTCAGTGTTTCCCTCCAGGTCTTCTGCTTTCACTGAGAGTTCCAAGTGTCAAAGAATACTTTTTAAAAGTACATTTCTGGGGGCAGCTGGGTAGCCCAGTGGATTGAGAGCAAGGCCTAGAGACAGGAGGTCCCAGGTTCAAATCTGGCCTCAGACACTTCCTAGCTGTGTGATCCTGGCCAAGTCACTTAACCCCCACTGTCTAGCCCTTACCACTCTTCTGCCTTGGAGCCAATACACAGTATTCACTCCAAGATGGAAGGTAAGGGTTTAAAAAAAAAAAAGTACATTTCTAGGGGTTGCAACATGCAAAACAACCAGGATACAATTACCCTCAGATTATACCTGGCACACCCTAACTAAGCATAGCCCATGTTTCCTGAATATAAGCGCGCTGGTCATTTGGTACCATAGACTAAACACTTCCTTTATACAGGGCTTAGCCTGTGAATAGGAAGAGGGAAGAAGGATATGGTAGAATATTTCTATCCAATTAAAGTTGGGGTCTGAGAGTACATGTTTGGGAGTGGAGTGAGGAGATTTCCTACATTCTGCATCCTACTGCTCCTCTACTGAATGATATCAGTATCCAGAGGGCATAATTTAATTAAAATTAATTTTAAAATGAACCTCCAGAACTCATGAGAAAGAACACTATCCACATCCAGAGAAAGAACTGTGGGAACAGAAAAGCAGAAGAAAACATATGATCAATCATGTAGTTCGATAGGGACATGATTAGGGTTTTGGTGTTAAAAGATCACTCTACTACAAATATGAATAACATGGAAATAGGTTTTGAACAATGATACATATATAACCCAGTGGAATTGCTTGTCAGCTCCGGGACAGGGGAGAAAAGAGGGGGGTGAAAATCATAAATCATGAAACCATGGACAAATAAAAATACCCATCGGGAACATTGTAAAAAAAAGTGATTGTTTATAATTTATGCTAAAAAAAATGAGCCTTCAGTAAGATTCTTCATCTGAATGTCAAGTTTCTGAGTTCCCTGTAATCTCTGCAAGGGGAAAAAAATTGTGTAAGGGGTTGGAGGTTGGGAGGGGCCACAAAAAAATATTATAACATGAGTTGGAGTTGAAATCAGGGTAACTGTGTGTAAGAGAAATATCTAAGGGGATTAGGGGGGCCTGTAGAGTGACAGTGATCAGTAGCTGATCCAGGTATTTTTGGTAACTTTAATTCTTCCCTTATATTCCTAAATAAAGGCAAATTATTCTTTCATTCTGCTGATAATAAGTGCCATTTATATAGTTCTTCCAGGTTTTAAGAGTGTTTAAAGTAGATTCTCTTATTCCATCTTCAGTTAATCAACATTTATTAAGCACCTACTATGTGCCAAGCACTATGCTAAGCACTGGAGATACAAAGTCAAGGAGCTCACAGTCGGGAGACAACATGCAAGCAATTATGTACAAATGATTTACATATAAGATAAAGAGAAAATAACCAACAAAGGGAGGGAATAAAAAATTAAGAGAAATTAGGGAAAGGCTTCCTGTAGAAGGTGAGATTTTATTGGGATTTGAAGGAAGCCAGGGATGCAGGAGACAGAGAGAGGAGGTGGAGCTTCCAGGCTTGGGGACAACCAGTGAAAATGCTAAGAACAGAGATGTCTTGTTCGGGGTACCTAAGGAAGGCAGTCACTGGATCAAAGAGTAGGGGTTAGGGAGTAGGTACTTAAGTGTCAGAATTCAGAAAATGAAAGTCTAGTCCCTGCCCATAGAGAGCTGACTATTGTCTGTTATCTCTCAGTTCTTTCTTGGTGGCTGTAGTCAGGTCACGGTACATTTTTCTTCTTTCGTTTGACCTGGTTCTGCAACTAACTCACTAGGTGGCTTGGGGCTATTGACTTAATCTCCCTGGGCCTCGGTTCCCTCCACCATGAAGTAGAAAGTTTGGACTAGATGAATTCTAAGGTCACTTCCAGCTCTAACCTTCCATGATTCTAACACTGCCTCTCTTCAGTTTTCATGTCATTCACTGGATCCAATACCTCTTCTCTCATAGTACTTAATTATTCTCAGGATGTTTTTGCTTCTTTAAATTAAATTTGACATTTTTAATAAATTTTTCCCACTCCCCTTTGTATTTATTCCTAATGGTCACCCCCTCTCCCATATATCTAAGCTTGGGTTTTCTAAGCTGAGCAGCAGAGTGCTTTTATGATAGATAGATAGATAGATAGATAGATAGATAGATAGATAGATAGATAGATAGATAGATAGATAGATAGATAGATAGATAGATAGATAGATAGTCTGGGGTAGGGTGGACTATCAAACTCATTGAAAATTATTCCTTTTCTTTCTGAGACCAGGCAGTACTTAATTTCTGTACTAGATCATCTGAAGGTGGTGTGAAGCCTCATGTTTGCAGTGGTAATTATTCCTATCCAGATGAAGCTTGTCTGCAGCTTCCTTCTCAGCAAGTTTACTCAGGAAATTTTCTTATAGAGCAGCAATGCAATCCACTCTCCTCTACTTTTGTTTCTTGCAATAAGCAAATCACAAAAGATTCCCCTCCATGAGTATCAGGGACTGACCACAAATGTTAACTCATGTTGTGGAGCAGGGTAAGAAGATAAGCTTTCAAGCTTTTGTTTTCCCCTTTAATCATCCTCATTTATTAACAGGATGACCATATCAGTGGGCTACTTTGGTCTTTCACTTGACACTCCAAACTTACATGGTGATAACTACCTGAACTGCTTCCTCTCTGCCGTGATCGAAGTTCCTGCATACATAATCGCTTGGCTGCTCTTACGGTACCTGCCCCGACGGTATTCCATGTCAGCTTCCCTTTTCTTAGGTGGCAGCGTTCTTCTCTGCATACAACTGGTGCCTCCAGGTAGGGACCCTGTGGGTCACGATTTTTGTTTCTTCTGGCATGCCCTTGTAGATGAAAGAGTCCACACTAATATGGGGAATAAAATCAAGTGTCAGTTCCTGCTAGTAGATCTAATTCATTACTGGCAGAAGACCATAGATAGGCAGTTCTCTATAAGACTGGGGTATTATTTTAAACCAGGATTCAGAGAAGGAGCTCCAGCCCCTTTAATTTTGTCCCATTCCTGAATGGGTGAGAAATATTCTGGACACATTGGCATTGTTTTCTCTCCAAAATAAAAAGGATAACTATTCCTGTTCCATTTTCCCCACCATGAACCTTATGTACAGAATGTGCTTAAGGAGCCCAATCACTGTTAAAACCTTTTTTCTTACAGACATTGACACTGCCCTAATTGTGGCCAACACATCTGACTCTCGGGTGAGAAATATTTCTTGGTGGAGAGAAAGGAAATCTTGCAAAGTAGGAATTATTTCCTACTATTCCTATACACCATACTGGCAGGAACCAAATGTCCCATATCATCATATATCCATCCTCTCCCATACTGAACTGCAGTATCATTTCCTAATGTTAAAAGACCACAGCAACACAGGAGTTGAGAAAACAGACTAGCATCAGGTACCCTTGAATGAGTAGCCATTTAGTCCCAAATTATTGGAACTGAGCCCCGCTCTGAGCTAGGCCAGTACAGGGCAAGTCCCAACTACAGATGACCTAAAGGGTCTTCATTTGTTCAGGCCAAACCCTGGCCACAGTTCACTCAAAGTTCAAGAGGTGTGGTGAGAAGAAATAGCTTAAAATAGATATATTACTAAACTGCTTATAAGCTCCAATGCCACCAGAATCTACCAAGAATCTGCCAACATTTCACTTATAACGGTTAAGTTACATATAGGTGCTGCTGGGAGGAGACATCCTTAAAGATCTTCAAGAGTTGCTAACTCAGGGATGGCATTTATACATCACTGTTGGGTTATTTAACCAAAACTAGTTAAATATCCTAAGGACAAAGGGATACTGGGTCTGAAAAAAACCTGCCTATAGGGTGAGGTAAATGAAGAAAAGGAATACCAATCCAGGGAGCAACTTCTCTATACATCTAAAAACCTACTCAAATACATCCTAATGGCTGCAGCACAGGGCTCAGGCTCTCAGGCTCCATACTTTAGGAGCAAATTCACATTGTCAATGTTTGGAAACCAGATTCAATAACTATTAAATATAGATCATCATAAAGCAAAATATAATAGCCAACAGGTTATTAGGGAGCCCAAAATTTGGCTCTTAAAAGGACCTCTGTAGTATTCTTTCAATATATAGGCTGAGGCTCTCAGAGCTTCTCAGTGGCACTGCTCTGATGGTATTCTGCACCTCCCTTTGACCAAGTCCATGCAAAAGGTTTCCCAGGGGGATTTTCCATATGAACTGGACTGGAATCAGGACCTTGGGCATAATTTTCCCTTTTCATTAGGAATTTTTGTAAGCTGACAAAGAAATGGAGAGGAAGTCTTCACTGTATAAGGGAAAATCTTTAGGCCAGGAGGACATGAATTGATCAGTGCATTAGAAATGACCAGAATAATGCTCAGAATCTCACTGAAGGGTGGGCTTCCTGCCCCTGCTTTGTCTCCCCAGACTTATACTTACTGTCAATTGGCTTGGTGATGATCGGGAAGTTTGGGATTACCTGTGCTTTCGCCATGGTGTATGTGTACACAGCTGAGCTCTATCCCACAGTGGTCAGGAACATGGGTGTGGGAGCCAGTTCTATGGCATCTCGACTGGGAAGCATCTTGTCTCCTTACTTTGTTTACCTCGGTGAGTCACTGCAGACAGCCTACAGCTGGACAAAGGTATATACCAGCCATATTCCAGAGTATGGTATCAGATTTGAACAAAGTGTCTTGGCTTAGCAGACAAGCATAATGCTTGGTTTCTCTGTGAACTGACAGTTTCTCTATGAAAAGCCAAATATGATAAAGAATAATTCCTAAAGACTCCAACTAGGTGGTGCAGGTTAGAATGCTGGGCCTGGAATCAGGAAGACTCATCTTCCTGAGTTCAAATCAGGCCTAAAACACTTCCTAACTATCAAATGACTAGGAAAAGAAATGGCAATCCACTCCAGAATCTTTGCCAAGAAAACCCCAAATTGGGTCATGAGGAGTTGGACACAACTGAAAAACCACTGAACATAAACAACAACTTCAAAAAAAATTTTTAAACCCTTACCTTCTGTCTTGGAATCAATACTCTGTATTGGTTCCAAGGTAGAAGAGTGGTAAGGGCTAGGCAATGGGGGTTAAGTGACTTGCCCAGGGTCACACAGTTAAGTGTCTGAGGTCAGATTTGAACCCAGGACCTCTCATCGCTGGACCTGACTCTCAATCCACTGAACCACCCAGTTGCCCCCAACAACTTAAACTTGTTCAGAGGGAAAAGATGATCTTCAAGGTCCCTTCTAGCTCTAAGAATTTATGATTTTACCACAATGTCTCTGAGTGATGGTTAGTGGCTGAGAAGGTATGTGGGTTGATTGTGGGGAGGTACTTACTTTTCTTTTTTTTATTTAAAATATTTTTCCATGGTTACATGATTCATAACCCCCTCTTTCCTACCCTCTCCCAAATCCAACAAGCAGTTCCACTGGGTTATACATGTATCATTGTTCAAAACCTATTTCCATGTTATTCATATCTGCAGTATTTAACATCAAAACCCCAATCATATCCCTATTGCACTACATGATCAATCACATATTTTTCTAATGCATTTCCATTTCCACAGTTCTCTCTAGATGTGGATATCGTTCTTTCTCATAAATTCCTCTGGATTGTTCTGGATCATTGCATTGCTGCTAGTAGAGAAGTCTATTATATTCGATTGTACCACAGTGTATCAGTCTCTGTGTATAATGTTCTCCTGGTTCTGCTCCTTTCACTCTGCATCAATTCCTGGAGGTCATCCCAGTTCACATGGAATTCCTCCAGTTCATTATTCCTTTTAGCACAATAGTATTCCATCACCAACATATACCACAATTTGTTCAGCTATTCCCCAATCGATGGACACCCATCATTTTCCAATTTTTTGCTTTCACAAAGACTGCAGCTATAAACATTTTTGTATGAGTTTTTTTTCTTATTATCTCTTTGGGGGTACTTACTTTTCAAATGAGAAAACAGCCAAGGACTACAAATATTCAAATGCATTTTTTATTTATATTAAGATTGCCTTAGCTGATTCCATCTGCATTTCTCTCACAGAGGGATTCTTTTGAGATTCTAAAAAAAAAAAAATGAAATATATATGTTTTTAGGGTCTCAGCTAGTAAATGTTCAAGTCTCCTCTCTTCCAACTCCAAGTTCAAATTTTTACTAGTTGGCTACTTCTCTTAATCTGATGATCTTCTTGTGGCCATTGTTAGCTTTGAAGTAAAGAAATGTTACTCCCAGCCAGGGATAGCTATACTTACTACCCAGCCATGGTCCCTGTCTATTGACTTAAAGAGTATTCTGCCCTCAAGCATTTCCATTCTTTTGTGCACAGGCTATGATGTATCTCCACCAAGTGGAAACTTACCTCATTTTACATGAAGGTACATAGACAGGCTGTAACATATTTGTGGGGCTGGTATAGTCAAGTTATTCCATGAGCTGATGCAATAGTTGTCTTGGAAGTATGACACTGGGAAACATGCAGAAACAACACCTTGAATTTTGGCCCTCAGTGACATCCTTGATTAGTACAGAGGCCCCAGAGACTACTGTCTGAGCCCATTGGCATTTTACTTCTAGTAAGTCAGTGTACTGCTCAGGCAATGCAAGGCTGATCCACAAGTCTGTTTTGACTAGTGCGTTGTTGGAGCTAGTGAAGGGAAGCAGGGATGGGATGAGGGAGAGGGGATGTGAAAGAAGACTGAAAGAATACCCCAATAAGTACCCGAGGTGACAGGAGCATAGCCCTAGGGCCAGCACCATTGTAATCATGCAGCTCTTCTGTGTCTTAGGTGCTTATGACCGATTCCTGCCTTACATCCTCATGGGGACCCTGACCGTACTGACTGCCATCCTTACCTTGTTCCTCCCAGAGAGCTTTGGGATCCCTCTCCCAGATACCATTGATGAGATGCTGAGGGTCAAAGGGTAAGGAAGCATTTTCTCTAAAAACCTATATTATTTCTTCTTGATTCAGGCAGACCTCACAGTTGGTTGATTCTCTGATTCAGACACCACATAACTCAGGGCATGCTATGGATTTGTACATAGTATAGTAGGAATACTTTTATTTCATGTCCAAAATAAAAAAACAGAAAAGCCTAACAAATTCCCCATTCAATGACTCCTGGGGAAAGCAAGTCTAGGCATCTTGCAGTCAGTCAATAAACATTTATTAAGCACCTGCTATGTGTCAGGCATTGTACTAAGCAGTATCAGAACACAGTCCCCATTCTCTAGGTGCTCACAGTATTGTAGAGGAGACTCCATGCACAGCTTTGTGCAGGGAGGAAAAAACACACATACATTGCATGTATGTGTGTGAGGGTGTACATAGGATAAATGGGAGATGTGCAACAGAGCAAAGGTGCTAAAATTAAGGAGAATCCTGTGGGAGGTGGGATTTTATCAGAGACTTAAAAGAAATCTGAGAGATGAAGTTGAGGATGCAGAGAATTCCAGGCATGAGGGGAAAGACCTAGAAATGTGAGAAAGGTTGGGTGGGAGAGGTAGTAGTACAGCCTCTAGTGTATTAGACACTGCAGACACGCCCAGCATATATCTTCCTGTCTGATCCTGCCCAACGCCATCTCACTACATGTCTCCACTATAACATTAGTACATTGCAGACAATGGGAAGAGTAATCAGAAGAAGCCAATAGGATATGGTTCTTCCTTTTCCCTTGGTGAAGTTCCACCCTTCTTCAGATACTTTCTAATATATTTTTTAAAAGCTATGATTAGAATAGATATATCTCTGATGGAAGGTAGTTTTGCATATTTTTATTGAATTTCATTTGCCATATTTGTTTTATAGAATTAAATACAGGAAGAGTCTCAGCCGCAGCAACAACAACAAGTCAAGGATTTTAAAAGAAGGCGAAGAAAGACAGACAGTCCTTAAAACCACAACCTTTTAGTGAAACCCGTATTCAGTAAAAGAGTAAAGAAGACTTTCCTACAAGGACTTGGGAGAACACTAAGTGTCCTAGAGTGTTAAACATCCTGGTATTTATTATATTGAACCCATTCCTTCTTTGTTGAATAGGTACATAGACACTGATAGTTAGTCTGTCCTTAGAGAAATCAAGACCAGGTTGCTTCAATAACAGAATGGACTTGACTTCTTATGAGAAGTTAAATACCTATTAGAATTAATGAGTATTTAAAATGGGTTTGGTTGTGATGTACTAAATTTACAGAGTAATTTCAGATTCTCTGAAAAGGGCCACCAATAAAATTGGATGTTTATTTTTCTTCCTTCCCTCATTTGCTGGAGGATGACAATTTTGCTCTTCTTGTCTTCCTGTGTTCCCAAGGAAATGCTTAACCAGACTTCCCCAAGGCTAAAGAAAGGGCAAGGACTGGGAAAACCTGAATGTAGTTGCAGGGAAATAGATTTTATTACATTGAATATCAGCATCCGTGCAGTAATTTGCTAGCACAAGCTCGCTAATCGCTCAGCACAACTACTGTGTGAACTTGTTTACATCCATGTGATCAAAGGATTGGGCTTGTCCAGGCCCACATTAAAAAGAAGATATCGCAACTCTGCCCCTCTATTTTCCATGGTTATATAAGTCGAACCTTCAGTGTTACTCCAAGTTCATAGGAGTTTTTTTTTTCCCTAGTAGTTTGAAGGGAGAACAAAATGGAGAATATGTGGGGAAGGCTAGGGAGAGAAAACAGTGTAATATCTGTTTTCTCAAAGCCTTGAGATTTTTCTGGCAGAGTATGGAGGGGAGAGCCTTTCTCTTTAAATAATTTCCTTTCAAATTATACTTCAAAAAGGGGGACTAAGTAGCCCCTAATTTTTTGCCATCTATGTCCAGCTGCAAATAAACTGGATGTGAGTAATTATTTGCTAGGAACCAATGCTACTAGCACTTGTTTAGATGCCAAAAGTGACGACATGAGGTGCTTTCCTTTTCTGATCTCTATCATGGAAAAAATGACTAAGACCATGGATGTGATTTGAGTTTCTCCTGTTTGATTGTGGGTGAGAGTATATCTACTCATCCAAGTAACAGAGGTTACTTAAGTCCTATGACAGCCATAGTTGAAACAAATTAGGGAGAGAGGAGGGTAATAAGCTTTTTATTTATCTTCTCTTCCCTCCTACCCATTCTATTGCCATGGTACTACTAAAGCATATTCTTCACCTGGTCAAAAAAGTACATTTCTTTTTGTGAAAACCACTGTGGTATTTTGGGGATATGAAAAAAAAAACTTTAATAAACAAACTTGTTTTTTTTTTATAAAATGATAGGTCTCTACAACCTTTATTTCTATTAAAGCAGCTAATTTATTTATCACTCCACTACTTGGTTTATCAAAGTGCTAATATTATATTTTCATCTGCTATATCCTCCCACTGACTTTGTATAACTGAACCTGGTTGATTCAATGGATTAGATCTCCATGTGGGTCAAACAACTTCCTTTCATCATCAGCCAACCCTTATCCCCCCCAATCCTGGTCCCACAACTCAAACCTCCCTAGCAGACTATAACCCTGCCCACAGATGGGTTCTCCTAACACCAGACTGACTCAGAGATGAATGCTATTGTCCTACAGCAGAACTGGGTAAAAAGAGAGCGAAATCACTCACAGGTCAGGTAGCTTTCTTTTACTTATAGGATAAAGTACAAATTACTAAGTATGGTATCCAAGGGTATCCACGACTGACTTCCACCTACTTTTCCAACTTTGCTAACACTGTCCCTTTTTATATTCTGTATTGGTGTGTTCCAACCTGAATGGAATACTAGCTATTCTCTGATCTCACTCTTTTCACTCTTCCATGTTTTACTTAGACTACCACTATTTCAGACTGATGTCTATCTTTCTCCTCAAGGTCTCAAATTATAAAGTAGCAATTATCAAAACAATCTGGTAGTGGTTAAAAAATAGAAAAGTAGATCAAAGGAATAGATAGTACAAGGAAAACCAAGAAAGAATTGAACTTAATAACTCATTGGTCAATAAATCCAATATAAATTACTTGGGGGGGAAAACTTCCTATGTGATAAGAACTACTCAGAAAAAAATGGAAAAGTTTAGGAGAAATTAGGCTTAGAGAGGGCAGCTGGGTAGCTCAGTGGAGTGAGAACCAGGCCTAGAGACGGGAAGTCCTAGGTTCAAATCTGGCCACAGACACTTCCCAGTCGTGTGACCCTGGGCAAGTCACTTAACCCCCATTGCCTACCCTTACCACTCTTCTGCCTTGGAATCAATCACAGTACTGATTCCAAGGCAGAAGGTAAGGGTTTAAAAAAAAAGAAAAGGAAATTAGGCTTAGAGCAACATCTTATACTATATACCATAATAAACATAAAATGCCACATGAATATTAAAGAGCCATTCCCCATTGGGCAGAAGGAAACAAAGTAGGATAAAAGCATTTATTAAATACCTTCTATGTTCTAGGAACTGTGCTAAGTGCTTTACAAATGTCATTTAATCCTCACAACCACCTAGGGAGGTATTATTACCCTATTCTATAGTTGAGGAAACTGAGACAGAGGTTAGTTGACTTGCCCAGAGTGACAGCTATTAAGTGTTTAAGGCTGGATGTGAACTCAAGTCTTCCTTTCTCCAGGCCCAGAGCCACCAATCTGGAAAAGTGGTTAAAGGTTAGGAATAAACAATTCTCAAAAGAACTGCCAGGGGCAGCTGGGTAGCTCAGTGGAGTGAGAGTCAGGCCTAGAGACAGGAGGTCCTAGGTTCAAACCCAGCCTCAGACACTTCCCAGCTGTGTGACCCTGGGCAAGTCACTTGACCCCCATTGCCCACCCTTACCAATCTTCCACCTATGAGACAATACACCGAAGTACAAGGGTTTAAAAGAAAAAAGAAAAAAAAAAGAACTGCCAACTGTTAACATCCATATTGAAGATTGCTCCAAATCACTAAAAAGAGAATTGAAATGAAAATAACTGTTTTTATCTTAATCAAATTGGCAAAATTAACATAAGATACAAACAGCGTTTAAAGAGCTATGAGAAAACACACATATAGACTATTTTTTTAACCCTTACCTTCCATCTTAGAATCAATATTGTGTATTGGTTCCAAAGCAGAAGAACAGTAAGGGGTAGGCAAGAGGGTTAAGTGACTTTCCCAGGGTCACTCCGCTAGAAAGTATCTATAGATCGGATTTTAACCTAGGACCTCCCATCTCTAGGCCTGGCTCTCAATCCACTGAGCCACTCAGCTGCCCTACATACACAGACTATTAGCAGAGCTCTAAACTGGTCCAACCATTCTAGAAAACAATTTGCAATCTAAAATAAAGACCAAAATGTCCATATACTTTGACCCTGAGATCTCACAGCTAAGCATATTCTTCAAGGAGGCTAGGGACAAAAAGAAAGTCCCCATATATACCAAAAGATTTAGTCTCATTTTTTGTAATAACAAAAAATTGGAAGCAAAGTAGTTGCCCATTCATGAGGGAAGGGGACTAAACAAACTGACACAGGAATATTACTGGACTGTAAGTACTCTAATGGGGAAACACTTGTGAGTAACTTAAATATTACTGGGTTTAGAGAAAGGGGAGAAGGAGGACAGGGATAATAGACTGGAACTAACAATCTGGGGAAACACAAACCCCACCAAAGTACAAGGAATGGGAAATTATGGATTGGCAGTTGATACCAACTGCCACCACAGATCCACCTAGCCTGGGAGTCTGTGAAACTAACAAGTGAGTAGACTGGAACCAAAGAAATATAAAATACATGTTTAAAACAGACTATAGGGTTAGAGATGATGGGAGAGGTCACACTTAACCTAAAACACTAAGGATCAAATTTGAGGTTAAAAGTTGAAGATCTGGGAAATCCCTACACTACACTAAACAGGCATCTAAGACACAAGGGACAAATGGGATCTCACATAGATAGTCAATAGGTCTTGATCAGTAGTAGTCCAAGTATACACCAAGAGCACAGGAATCAGCCAAATAGCTCTTCAGAGAAAAATCAGGGTGACTGACTTTGCTTGTCCACCAAGCAAGTCAGAAATCTCAACCTCTACTCCTTGATCCTGTTAGTTGTAAGTCTCAGGTATTGCTTAGAGATACCCCAGATCCACAGGTCTCTCAGATCAGTGGTTTCCCAACTCCTTCCCAATCCACTCCCACTACCTTTTAGATAGTCTACTGTGTTCCAGGTTGGAATCTCAGCTCCTGTCTGCCTGTCTAAGCTTCCAAAATGCTTTAAAACCCATTTCCCAGGGGCAGCTGGGTAGCTCAGTGGATTGAGAGCCAAGAGGTCCTAGGTTCAAATCTGGCCTCAGACACTTCCCAGCTGTGTGACCCTGGGCAAGTCACTTGACCTCCATTGCCTACCCTTACCACTCTTATGCCTTGGAGCCAATACACAGTATTGATTCTAAGGCAGAAGGTAAGGGTTTAAAAAAAAACAAACCATTTCTCTCTTACAGTACTGACCAATGTGAAGAATTCAAGGAAGCATGGGAATTCTTATATGAATTAATGCAGAGTGAAATAAGCAGAACCATAAAAATAATATTCATAATGGTTACAAAAATATAAATGGAAAGAGCTCTGCAAAGACTATGACCAAGCTTGGGCCCAGATGATAATTGAGAAAATATAATATACTTTTAGCTCACTTGTCCAAGATAGTAGACCAAATATTTTCCCAATCCTCATTAATGCTCAAAAAAAATTCACAAAGAGGAACTGTGTGCCTTAATGATGGCCAGATCAAGAAAACAAAAAAGAGCTCTCACGTAGTAAAAATGCTCATGAATTAATTTTGAAATGCTAAACCTTAAAGCTGATCGCTCAGCACCTCTCCTTCACCAGATTCCATACTCTTAACTGACACACACAAACTGATCCATATGCTTGTAAAGTTGGGGACCATGTGGGGAACCCCTGCAAGCTACAGAGTTGCTTTAGCACACCTCCCCCCATGCCTGCCTCCCATAACTGATTCTGCCCAGCAACACCAACTGTACTGCCATTGGCCTGAGTATTCCCTAGATTAGAGACCCCAAAAACTCATGAAACTATTCCAACCATCTCGGAGGCCTGAAAAAAAGTGACACTTATTCAGCCCAAACAGAAAAGGAAAGGACAAGAGCTAAGGAAAAAACCAGGGCAGAGCATGAGTATCTGTTCTAGCCTTAAGGAAAGGAGACTGAAACCCAGCTGGGGCCAATCTGGTGCTCTCAGAGACTAGTGGGGGCAGGAACCAAAACCAGTGAAACCTAAATCCTCTAACTTGATACAAGGCTGAAGCAGATCTTGTACATGCCCACAAGCAAAGGAGGAATCAGAAAGTGAATGACAGTGACATATCCTATTTAAAAGTTAGAGGAAAAAAAGGTTGAAACATCAAAGATTACAAGAGGAAGAAAACAATAAAAAGCTAGAACACAAACAAATCAATAGAGAATCATAAAAAAAGGAGAAAGGGTATTAACCCTTAAAGAAATTACAAAGCTATACCAATACTCAATGAAATACAGACTCCTGTAGAATCTCAAGAGAGCTTAGACAGCAACAAATTCCATAATGGTCTAAAAGAAAAGCAAAATCCATATGAGAATAAATTTAAGAATTAACATATATCAGTAGTTATAGTTTTCTTCTCAAGTAATTCACGTATACATTTTCAGACTTTTTCAATGTACTGGTAAGTTCTGCTTATTTTTTCTCTAATATTTTTTCACTTTTTGTTTTTAAAAAATATTATTTGTTATATGGGATAGCACTCTGGAATGATTGGGGAGGAATGCTGGGGGAATCTATAGTGACATAAAAACATTAATAAAAATGTATTTTTAAAACTTTAAAGAAATTATAAGTCTCCATGTAGTAATTTTAAAAGTCAATTAGCAGCCCAGGAAATATTTTGAATCTATAGTAGAGTTTCTCAAAAGATACAAAAGAGAGATGAACAGACTTGGGGATGGGGGGGGGCAGGGTGGAAAAAAAAAACTGGCCAAAGAGAAGAAAGGTAACAACATTAAAAGAACAAACACTTCCTGTAAGCCATTAACCTCAAAGACAAGAGTCAGAGGCAATTTAAGAACATGACAAATCAAAAAAAGTTTGGACACTATAATCCAGGGAATAAAAGGGTGGGGGGGAACTGCCCAGAATATTGACTATAGAAAACAAAACATCAGTTCAAATAATCCATAGACTACCTCCAGAAAAAAAAAATCTGCACTTCAAATTCCAAGACACGTTATAGTGAAAATTAGCACTACTAATGGTGACCCACAAATTCTGCAGCCAGGAGAAAGATCTTCAAATATAAAGGAAAGGAAATTCAAATAATACAAGATTATTCTTGAGCACTGGCTCAAAGGAATGGGATAATAAGGAAAGCAAAAGAGCTCAAGCTCAAAAATGACAAAGTCTACAAGCTTGAGCCTAATCATCAATAAAAAAGATGAATGTTCAAAAGGAATTTGAGACATTCTGGAAAGAGAAAAAGACAGGAATAGAACGTTCTATTTACAAATACCTTAAATCACAGAAATATAAGGCAAGTAAATAAGTATAATTACCAAAGAAAGAATAAGAAGTAATGAAATTGGTTTCCCTATCTTTAGAGGTTATTTTTTTTTTTTTTAAGAAAAGCTTAACTTAGAGAGTTAAAAGAGAATGCCGGTAAGGGGAAACAGGAATTACCAAGAGATTTAAAAAGCACAGAAGGGAATAACAGTGTAAAGGGGTTAAAAAAAAAAAAAGACATTAAGGTAGAGGAGCAGAACTGAAATGCCATGGATTACACCTAGCAGTCTACCTGCAAGTAGAGTCAGGTATTTTGTGGGCCAAAATCACAAAGTGGGAGGGTACATAGCTGGAGAGAGGGGAGGGGAGGTATAGAAAAAAATAAGTGACGTACTCTTATCAAGTCCATAGTCGAACAGTGAAGTAATGATGATGCCTTATAGTCGGTCTCACATGAGGAGAGATAGAACTAGAGATGAAAGAAGGGAGGCATTGAAACAAGTAGAATAAAGGAGTTAAAGGGGTAGTCCTCTCTGAAGAGCAGCTTAGTTTACTCTTATGATAGGAGATGAAGACTTTAAATTGGGTTTTACCTGGGGGTGATGCCTTCAGAGATCACCTTCTCTGAAAGAGTATTGTACCTCCACATCCTGTTTCTAAGAGGAGAAAAATTCCAGACCCTAGTGGTGACTGGCATACAGAAGAGGGTTGAGGGGCAGGCATAGATCCAGAGATGAGATTGGAAATAGGAGGAGAATGATGATGGGAAAAGTTTGGTGGATAATTTATTTTACACAGTTTAGGTAGGACACAGAGAAATAGTACTTTCTAGTCACATTACTTCCCTCGTCAACTGATATTTTTAAGAATGAAGCACAATTGGGGGGGGGGGGCCGCTAGGAAACACAATGGATAGAGAGTATCAGGCCTGCAGTCAGAAGGACCTCTTTCAAATCTGGCCTGAAGACACTTCCTAGCTGTGTGACGCTGGGCAAATCACTTAACCTCAATTGCCTAGCCCTTGCTGCTCTTCGTCTTAGAACTGATACTAAAATAGAAGGTAAGAACTTAAAAATAAATAAATAAAAGAATGAAGCACGATAAGACAAGATCTATAAAGACAATTAAACAAATTAATTAGAAGACAGGTTCAAACATAATACTTTAGAAGATTTAATTATGTGAGAAATACAATTTAATTACATAGGAAATACAAAAAGACTAAAGAAGGAGTAAATAGGGATACATAGACCATGAATTAGAGAACAAAATTTTAGAAGTGATGAAAAGGGAAGAGAATCAGTGAAGAGAATAAAGAATATTTCTTGGGAAAAAAAGGTAAAGAAAATCAATATACTAGGGAATTAAGATGATAATGCTAGATTCTCTGAAGAGGAAACACGCTTTAAGAAATAATAATCCATGAGTGATAAAGGGAGAAATATCATCCATTAGGAATCAGAAGAAAAATCATTAAGTAGAAGAGTTTAACTCCCCATTGAGAGATACCAAGGCAGCAATTTATTATCTAGCAGTGGTATGGTGCTATGCTGGGCTGGAGCAGGCAATGGAAAAGTGAAGAAAAAAGAAATTAAAACTTCCAGGTTCTAACCAAAGAACACTTCCAACAGCTTTGTCCCAGGGTCCCACCTGTTGTCCTGCTGCTCTAGCCTCTCTGGTTCCTTCACGTTCTCCTCTCCAGCTTTACACTGGCTTCCCTTCTTTTCTGGGTAGCTTTTCTTCTTCCTCTTTCCCATCATCCCTTAACATAGGAGGGTCTAACTTCCCAGCTGAAGTTAATCCTCACAAATTACAGGGTCAGAACAAAGCTTCCTAGGGGATGAAGAAAGGGAATGCTGGGAGGTCTCCATCAGACCAGTAAGGTAACAATAGGGAAAAGTAAGTTGTTTCCAACAGCATGTATATGAAATGTGGAGAACCTCTCAAGATTTGACAAGCCTGCCTATGAATCACTTCTGGTGATTCATATTGGTGCAAACTGTACTACCACAAGGAAGCTAGAAAACATGGCTATAGATTTTGAAGTCCTTGGCAAGAAATTGAAGACTTAGGGACATAGATAGTATTTTCAAGATAGCTATCAGATGAAGACAAGTGCTTTGTAAGAAAAGGTGATTCTGAGAAGCAAAAATTTGGCTAAGGACATTTTGGAATTGAATTTGAATTGTTGCACTAAGGCTTAAAGCAAAGGACTAACAGGTTCTTGGTCACAATGAAATGCAATTCATGAGAACTGGCAAAAATATCTTTGACTGGACAAATATAATCAAAAGGCCTTTAAATTAAAAAAGAAAGGGGAAGGCAAAAACTACCAATGGGTATCTAACCAAACTAAATACCATTAAGAGTAGCTAAAATGTAAGAATAGCAGTAGAGGTGTCCAGTCATTCAGAGGAGAAAAAATCCAAGAAAGAAGCCAGTAATAAAAAACCATCTTCAAATATGTATACTTGCAAATATATTCAAATATATTTGTATATACATAGAGTATAAGTAATAAACAAGGTAAAACAGGGATATTTACACAATGTGGAAATTCAATATTAATCTGTACCCCTTTTGTCACTCCAAGCAACCTTTGGATTTTAAAGGGAAAAAAAAGTTTAATCTTAAAATTGAAGCCATAATGTATGTCTTTTCCCCTTGCTGAAGTAGGTCTTTGTTCATCTGTAAACAAACTTGTTCTGTAGTAAAGCAGTTAAGTTAGATAAAGCAGAGCCCAGGTCGGGGAAAGTGGTGTTATAAGGGGATAAGAGGAGATGGTAAGGAGTGGGTCACCAGGGGCCTAGGAGCCAGCAGTGGGCATGCACATAGTGTGGCCATTCTAAATGACTCTTGGTATCCGGAAGACTAGCTTTTTGTTTGGGCTGAGGTTGGAGTCCTCCTATCAAAGAGGCTTGGGAAAGGGACTTCAGGAAGAGAATAAATTCAAGTAGAGGGAAGAAATCAATCTTTTCCTGGACTGTGGGCAGAAGAGGCATGTGGTCTGGCTCTGGGCTGGCTGCAGCCAGGTGGGTTAGAAAAGGCGGCTAAGACAGTGGCCAGGCTGGTGCCTATTCTTTCTCTAGCCCTCTTTTTATTATTTATAAATAATTATAAATTAAGATAAGGTCTCCAGGGAGTTTTAATTATAACAAGAATTAAAATTAGACCTTGGAGAGATAAACTAAGACTTGGTGGGATGAGGCCTATGCCTAAAGTACTAAAGCTCACCCAGGGTCACACAGCCAATATGTCCAAGGAGGGACTCTAATCTGGATCTTCATAGTCAACTTTCTCTGGGTTTTTTTTTAAACCCTTACCTTGTGCTTTAGAATCATTATTAAGTATCGGTTCCAAGGCAGAAGAGCAGTAAGGGCTAGGTAATTGGGGTTAAGTGACTTGCCCAAGGTCACACAGCTAGGAAGTGTCTGGGATCAGATTTGAAGCCATGTCCTCTTGGCTCCCTATCCACTGAGCCACCTAACTGCCCCCTCTAGGCATTTTTTCACTAGCCATTCCCCAAGCCTGAAATGATCTCTCTCATTTCCACCTCTTGACTTCCCTGGCTAAAATCTTATAGGAAGATTTTCCTAATCTCTTTTAATTCTAGTGCCTTCCTTCTGTTCCTTATTTCCTGTTTATACTGTACATAGTTTGTTGCTACATAATTGTTGGCATATTGTCTCCTGATTTAGACTGTGAGCTCCTTCTAGGGTAGAAACTGTCTTTTCCCTTTCTTTGTGTCCCCAGTATTTGGTTCAGTACCTGATACCTAGTAAGTGCCTAATAAATTCTTTTTTTTTTAATTTGAAAATTTTTATTTAATTAATTGATTTAGAATATTTTCCATGGTTACATGATTCATGTTCTGTCCCTCCCCTTTTTCTACACCCCCTCCCGTAGCCAAGGAGCAGTTCCACTGGGTTTTACATGTGTCATTGATCAAGACCTATTTCCATCTAATAAATTCTTAAAGACTGATTGACTACAATAAATGTGGGTGGTATTTGTGCTTTTTAATGTTTATTTGCAGTTTCTCTAATTCATAGTCCATTTTTATAAAAGTGTCATATGGTGCTGAGAAATATAGATTTTTTAAATGATCTCATTCAAAAGGCACCACAAATCTTTTAGTTTTAACCTCTCCAAGAGTCTTAATTTCTTTTTTGTCTCTGTTGTTTGTATGTATCTCAGCAAGAGAAACATTTAAGCCTACTATTTTTATGTTACTACTCATGCTTTTTGCAATTCAATTAATTTTTCCTTTGTTGTTATACAATTTGATGTTTAATATTGATATTAGTTTATTATTTATGATTCCTTTAAGCATGATTGTAATTTCTTTATTGATATTCTAAATTTTTTTTTCTGCTTTCCTTAACATGACTGCAATTCATACTTTTTTGGATTCACCTGATGCATAGCAAATGTGGTTGTGTCTCTCATTTCGATTCTATGTATATTTGCATATAAGCATATATTGTGGGGGTTTGGTTTCTTACCCGTTTTTGACACACTTTTTTGTTTAGTCCATTCCCATTTGAAGTTATGAATTAGGTGTTTGTGTTTTTCTCCATTTGTCTTTAGTTTTGCTTTTTTTAAAAAGATTTTTTAAAAATCTTCAAGTCAATACTTTGTCCCTATGATTATTTTTGCTTCAGCTACCTTAAAGCATTAACTTTGTCATTTTCAATTTTTATATCCCCAGCACTAAGCACAATGCCATATATATATATATGCATATATATATATATCAGTCAATAAACATTCACTAAGTCTATTGTGTGCCAGGCACTGTGCTAAGTACTAAGATATAAAGAGAGACAAAAGATAATCCCTGCCCTTGAGGGCATAATATAGGACATAATATGCAAACAACTAAGTACAAACAAGCCAAACACAGTACAAAGAATAACTATAACCCTAGGCTGGTCTAGTCACGTCCAGGTCTAACATGGAGCAAGCCTTAGGGTGCCTTTGAGTTTACCTAATCTGTCTACCATGGAGATTCCTACATCCCCTACTATGTAGGTGGAGAAGCCTCCTTTGAATGGCTGCCTGCAACTGTAAAACTGATGAGACTGAGTCAGGAGCTCTCTTTTTCCACCATCTTTTTGCCTTGGCTATTTTCAGCCATTCCTACCTGCTGTGCTCACCAGGGATGTCATGAACTAAACAGTGAGACAGGAGGAACTTGTGTTCCCCTGCTCCCTCCCTTTTACCCCAATTCCAAGAAATGGGACTGGTGGATTTTGTTTCCATTCTGTTATCTGTCCTCAGTTTTAGGTTCCATGAACCAGGAGTTTGAACTCTGGTGACCTTGGAGCCAGAACTGCAGGTGGGATGGTATAGCCAGTTGGGCTAGTATAGAAGTGTTGGGAAGTCAGGGTACCTGGAACTCAAACAAAGGGGGCTTCGGATTTGGAACTAGGAGTTTGCCCTATGAGTACAAAGCTAAACTATGAACCTAATCTTCATCGCCACCCTAGAAATTTAAGGGGGTTAGGAGTGGAGCAAAAATTTTACCTTCCATGTAATGGAGGAAATAAATTTGCATATTTGTGACTGTACCTTTACATTCATTTTGTAAAAGCTCTGTCATATTATTTAACCAACTGAGGAAAAGTAATAGAATTAAGTGGGATTAGCAATAGCTACCTATAAAAGGGGAAATTTTAGCTAGGACTTGAAGGAAGCCAGGGAAACTAGACAGCAGAGATGAGGGAAACCATTCCAAGCATGAAGAACTGCCAGTGAAAATTTCCACAATCAGGAGATGGAGTATCTCCTTCAAGGAACAATAATGGATGGACGATATGGGGGCAAGGAAGAATAAGGGGGAAGAAAATGGTGTGGCAGCTAAAGTATAAGAAGCCTGAAAAGGTGGAGCTGGAAGAGAGCTAGTTTATTAAAGGCTTTCAATGTCAAAGGATTTTATATTTGATCTTGAAGGTAATAAGGAGCCACTGGAGTTTACTGAGAGGGAGACATAATCAGACCTGTATTTTAAGAAAATCACTTCGTAAGAGGATACTTCTCAATAGGGAAATGGCTAAGTTAAAGTATATGATTGTAATGAAATACAATTGTGCTATAAAAAATGATGAGCAAGAAGAGCTCAGAAAAACCTGGAAAGATTTACATGAACTAAAGCAGAGAGATACGAACAGAAACCAGTAGAACATGGTACACAGTGTCAGCACAACGAACAAGTGTGCATAACAGCTATTCTCAGTGTTATAGGGAAAGAGAGGATTTGAGCATATGAGCAAAATCTGCAGAAAAGATACAGAGGCAGGAAAGGTTCTGGAATTCTGCAGAAGTGACTGAGCTGTTTTTCTAACAGTCAGTTAAGCCTGGAGGCTGAGACTTCTCTCCCTGGAGTGGACCTAGTGAGATTGGCTTGTCTCCTGTGGCTTTCTTTCTACTTTATCTTCCTCATCATACCTGTTCCTGTGGTATCCTGTTTCCTGCTGGCTGAGTGATACATCTACAGAGCTTCTTGAACCATCTAAGACATCTATCTGTGAGAACCTCTCCCTATGCCTGTCCTTTTTAGCTTCTAAACTCAATACTTCTGTTACCATCCATGGGGAAGGGGCAGGGTTGGGTTAGAGGAGTTTATTTATATTAGGGACTGGGTTTCAGGTAGCTAAGTAAAGGACCAGTGTAGCTTAATCTCTCTGAAGGCTTCTGGTGAGGGAACAACTGTAGATCTGATGGGGAGAGTTAATTAGTGAATATTAGATAAGTTATCCAAATTCCCTTTCCAACCTTCCCTTACTTTAATAAACCAAACCATCCCTGTGTTTGTTACCTCTACCTGGACTGTATTTGTTAGATTGTCACCTATATCCTGTTGGTCTTCTCAAAACCCGTGTTATCTTCTGTTATTGGTCCTGAGTAACCATTTAGATCTATTCCCTGAACCTACCAATATCCCAATCATACCACCCTGGTATTTCAGTTACTTATTTCATCAGCAATACAATAATTCAAAACAATCCCAAAAGACTCACTCAAAAATGTCATTTGCTTCCAGAGAAGGAACTGATGGAGTCTGAATCCAAACCAGAACAAACTTTTTTACTTTTTCTCAAATTTATTTTTGTTTGAGTTTCCTTCCACAAAAGGATTAATATGGGAAATTGTTTTTTTTTAAACCCTTAACTTCTGTGTATTAGTTCCTTGGTGGAAGATTGGTAAGGGTAGGCAATGGGGGTCAAGTGACTTGCCCAGGGTCACACAGCTGGGAAGTGTCTGAGGCTGGATTTGAACCTAGGACCTCCTGTCTCTAGGCCTGGCTCTCACTCCACTGAGCTACTCAGCTGCCTGTATGAAAAGGCTTACCAGGATAGACTGGAATGAAGAGAGATTTGTGATAAGAAGACTAATCAGTAGGCTATTGTAATAGTCCAAATATGAGGAGATGGGAGCCTTCACTCAAGCAGCAATAGTATCAGAGAAGAGATGGAGGCATATTGGAAAGATGTTATGAAGGTAAAATCAAATTGTATATGGGAGCTGAGAGAGTGAATGGTCAAGGATAGCATCTAGGTTGTGAGAATAGCGGTGGCCTTAACAGTAAAAAAAGGAGTTTGGAAGAGGGAAGGACTTGAAGGGAAAGATGATGAGTTCAGTTTTGGACATGTTGAATTTAAGATGTCTATAGGACATCCATTTGGAAAAGTGTACTAGATAGTTGGAGATTCAGGATGGAAGGTCAGCCAAGAGGTTAAAACTGGACAAATAGATCTGTGAATCATCATCATACAGATAAGAACTGAATCTATAGGAGCTGATGGGCTCACCAAGTGAAGTGGTATAGAAAGGGAAGAGAAAAGGGCCCAGGATAGAGGCAGCATTTATTTAGCAGGCATTCCTTGGATGAAGATCCAGCAAAAGAAACTAAAAAGAGCCAATAGTAGTGATTTAATGTTAATTAAATTAAATTGAACTGAATTTTCTTGACTAACCCAGCTTAGGATACATTTGTTTAGAACAGCCAAATGCTAAATCTTCCCCTGAGATCTTCTGTATTGCTGTAGCTAAAAGTTGAAGTTAAACTAAAGTTGAAGACAATGGAAAACCTGGGGTCAAGGGCAGGTAGGCAACACAGTGAGTAGAAAGCCAAGGCCTGGAGATGGGAGGTCCTGGGTTCAAATCAGACCTCAGACACTTCCTAGCTGGGTGATCCTATGCAAATCATTTAACCTAAATTGCCAAGCCCTTGCTGCTCTTCTGTCTAAAAATTGATATTAAGATAGAAAGTAAGGGTTTAAAACAAAAACAAACAAACAAAAAGCCAGATCATTAGAAGGGCCATGGGTTCTGAAATTGCATTTCAGAAGGTACCTTATGCCTTACTACTCTCTCTTTAATCCAATTACCCTGGCCTCTTTTCTTTGCTATTCCACAAACAAAACATTGTCTCCCAGTTCCTGGCATTTTCACTTGTCCCACATAACTAGAATGCTCCCCTTCCTCATCTCTACCTCCTGACCTCCTTCAAGTTCTAGCTAAAACCTCACATTCCACAAAAAGCTTTCCCAATTCTTCATTTTAGTGACTGTTAATTATTTCTCATTCATCCTATATATAGCATGTTTGTACTATTGTTTGCTGGTGATTTTGTATTTGATTGTGAGCCCCTTGAGGGCAAGGACTGTTTTTTTTTGCCTTTATTTGTATCTCCAATATTTAGCACAGTGCCTGGCCTCTAGGAGGTACTTAATTAAATGTTTATTGATTGGCTGACATGAAATTTGCAGAGGTTATATTCTTTGCTATAAAAAGGGTATGTTTAACATAAAAAATGGTTTCAATATAAATCTAAGTACTTAATGGTATACAGTATTTATTTTAAACCCTTCCCTTCCTTCTTAGAATCAATACGTTGTATTTGGTTCCAAGGCAAAAGAACTAGGCAATGGTGTTAAGTGACTTGGTCAAGTCACACAGCTAAGTGCCTGAGGCCATATTTGAACTTTCCATCTCTAGGCCTGCCTCTAAATCCATGGAGCCACTTAACTGCCCCCAATTTATTGTTTAATGTAATATTATTGACGGATTTGTATTTTTTTTTAATATTACCCAGTTACATTTTTTAAAAACCCTTACCTTCTGTCTCAGTATCAATTGTAAGACAGAAGAGTAGCACAGACTAGACAATTGGGTTTAAGTGGTCACACAGCAAGGCAGTATCTGAGGTCGGATTTAAACCCAGGATTTCCTGATTCCAGGCCTGGAGCTCTATCCATGGAGCTACCTAGTTGCCCTCATGGTGTTCATTTATTGAAGCGATTTCTTTTTTTTTAGAATTTTAGTCCTCCCCTAAGCCTCTTCTTCAGAATAAGTTTTGAAATCTCTGTAAATTTCAACTGCCATGCTCTGCTTCAAAAGCTATTTCAGTATCATCTTTCTCCATGAAACAGCCCCATCATCATCACTTGCTCTTACCTCTCATTCTACTGTACTATTTCTTCTCCACTTATTAGCACTTTAACATATATCATTTTATTCTCTAATTGTCTATCCAAATAATTTCATTCTTTTCTATATGGTTTTCTCCTGTTACTATGTCATTTGTATTTTCCTGATCAACTATAGATACTTTTCAGGCAAGGATGAATCTTATAATTCTCCTATCTCCCCTATAATATTTATCATGGTGTTAAGCATATAATCACTCATTAAGTATTTATTAAGCTCCTACTATTAAGAGAGGGAGAGAGGGAATAAGCATTTATTAAGTGGCAAGAGCTTTACAAATATTCTTATTTGATCCTCACAACAACTCTATGAGATAGATGCTAATACCACACCCTGTGCTAGGCTCTGGGGATACAAAGACAAAAATGACAGTCTGTCATCAAGGAGCTTGGATTCTATCAGAAAGGAATATGCACCTAAAAGCATATACAAAATACACATAATAATTGGCAAATCTTTTTTATTTTATTTTCCCCCCAATTACATGTGAAAACAATTTCCAACATTTTGCAAAGAATATTGAGTCTTAATTTCTCTCTCTACTCCTATCTCCTATTCCTAATCCTGCTCATATAGATTTTATATGTGCAATATTAATCCTTTTGTGAGAGGAAACAAATAAAAAAATGAGAAAAAAGTGAAGAAAGTTTGCTTCGATCTGGATTCAGACTCATTTCTTTTTCTCTGGAAGTAGATGGCATTTCTGATCACAAGTCTTTTGGGATAGTTTTGGATCGTTATATTGCTAAGAATAGCTAAGTCATTCACAGCTGTAAAGTCTTCTTGTTGCTGTGTACAATAGTCTCCTGGTTCCCCTTATTTCACTCTGCTTCAGTTTGTGTCTTTCCCAGTTTTTTTGAGCTCTTCCTGCTTGTCATTTCTTACAACACAAAAGTATTCCATTACAATCATAAACTATAACTTATTCAGTCATCCCCGAGTTGATGGGTATCTCTTCACTTTCAAATTTTTTGCCCACATAAAAAGAGCTGCTTTAAATATTTTTTGTACATATAGGTATTTCCCCTTTTTATCTCTTTGGGACACAAACCTAGTAACTATTGCCAGGTCAAAGGGCATATACTGTTTTATAGCCCTTTGGACATAGGTCCAAATTGTTCTCTAGAATGACTAGATCAGTTCACAACTCCCCCAATAGTACATTTGTGTCTCAGTTTTCCTAAATCCCCTCCAAGTTTTGTCATTTTCTTTTTCTGTCATAAAAGGCAATCTAATGGATGTAGGGTGATATCTCAGAACTGTTTTAATTTACACTTCTCTAATAAGAGCATTTTTATTTTGCATGACTATAGAGAGCTTTAATTACTTTAAGAACTGCCTTCTCTAAACTTTGACTATTTATCAATTGGGGAATGACTTGTATGCTTATATATTCAACTCATCTCTGTATTGGAGAAATGAAGCCTTTTTTAGAGAGACTTGTAAAAGAAATTGCATCATTATGATTGCTGTGTTTTACTCTCCATCCTATTTCCCCATATTTAGTTTTTGACCACCGCCTCCTTCAATTTGCCCTCTTTTCTATTCCTTCTTATCCCCTTCCCCTCCAACAATTCCAAGGAGAGTAAGGTTCCCCTCCTCAACTTCTCCATCTTCTTTTCCACTGTAAAAGCTTTTTCATGCCTCTTTTATGTGAGATAATTTACATCATTCTATTTTCCCCTTCCCCCTCCTCCCAATGTATTCCTCTTTCTCATGCCTTAATTTTGTTCTACTTTTTATATCATCCTATCATATTCAACTCATACCCTTGCCCTCTGTCTATGTCTACTTCTTCTATCTACCCAAATAATGATAAAGTTCTTTGAAGATACAAGAATCATCTACCCATATGGGATATATACAGTTGATCTTATTGAATGTCTTTTGATTTCTCTTTCCTGGTTACCTTTTTATAATTCTCTTGAGTCATATTTGAGAATCAAATTGTCCATTCAGCTTTGGTATTTTCATCAGGAATATTTGAAAGTCTTCAACTTCATCCCTTTTTTCTCCAGAAGGATTATGCTCAGTTTTGCTGGGTAAATGATTCTTGGTTTAAGTCCTAGTTCCTTTACTGTTGGGAATATCATATTCCAGACCCTCCAATAATTTAATGTAGAAACTGCTCTATCATGTGTTATCTTACCATTGGCTCCATGATATTTGAATTGTTTCTTTTTGGTTGCTTGCAATTTTTTCTCCTTGACCTGGGAGTTCTAGAATTTGGCTATAATATTCCTAGGAGTTAGCCTTTTGGGATCTCTTTCAGGAGGCAATCTCTCAATTTCTATTTTGTCCTCTGGTTCTAGAATATCATGGCCGTTTTCCTTAATAATTTCTTGAAAAATGAGGTCTAAGCTCTTTTTTTTTTTTATCATGGACATCAGGTAGTTCATTCTTAGATTATCTCTCCCAGGTCAGATGTTTTTCCAAAGAGATATTTCACATTTCCTTCTATTTTTTTCATTCTGTTGATTTTATTTCTTGATGTCTCATGAAGTCATTAGTTTCCACTTGCCCAATTATAATTTTTAAAATATGATTTTCTTTTTCTTAAATAATTTTTATTTTTTAGAAAAGTTATCATGATTACATGATTCATGTTCTTACTTTCCCTTCACACCCACACCCCCACCCCCCATAGCTGATGCGCATTTCCACTGGTTTTAACATGTGTCATCTATTAAGACCTATTTCCAAATTGTTGATAGTTGCATTAGTGTGGTTGTTTCGAGTCTATATCCCCAATCATGTCCGCCTCAACCCATGTGTTCAAGCAGTTGCTTTTCTTCTGTGTTTTCACTCCTGTAATTCTTCCTCTGAATGTGGATAGCGTTCTTTTTCATAAATCCCTCAGAATTGTCCTGGGTCTTTGCATTGCTGCTAGTACTGAAGTCCATTTTACCACACTGTATCAGTCTCTTTGTACAGTGTTCTTCTGGCTCTGCTCCTTTCACTCTGCATCAATTCCTTGGAGGTCTTTCCAGTTCACATGGAATTCCTCCAGTTTATTATTCCTTTGAGCACAATAGTATTCCATCACCAGCAGATACCACAATTTGTTCAACCATTCCCCAATTAAAGGGTATACCCTCATTTTCCAGTTTTTTGCCACCAGGCAAATCTATGATCTCTTTGGGGTACATACCCAACAATGGTATGGCTGGATCAAAGGGCAGGCAATCTTTTATAGCCCTTTGAGCATAGTTCCAAATTGCCATCCAGAATGGTTAGATCAGTTCACAACTCCACCAGCAATGCATTAATGTCCCAATTTTGCCACATCCCCTCCAACATTCATTACTCTCCCCTTCTTTCATTTTAGCCAATCTGCTAGGTGTGAGGTGATACCTCAGAGTTGTTTTGATTTGCATTTCTCTAATTATTAGAGATTTAGAACACTTTCTCTTGTGGTTATTGATAGTTTTGATTTCTTTATCTGAAAATTGCCTATTCATGTCCCTTGCCCATTTATCAATTGGGGAATGGCTTGATTTTTTATACAATTGATTTAACTCCTTGTATATTTGAGAAATTAGTCCCCTGTCAGAGTTTTTTGTTATAAAGATTTTTTCCCAACTTGTTTCCCTTCTGATTTTGGTTGCATTGTTTTCGTTTGTACAAAAGCTTTTTAATGTAATATAATCAAAATCATTTGTTTTACATTTTGTAATCAGTGGAATAGACTTTGGGTAAGTGAAGTCAGCAAGACAGTGTATGATAAACACAAAGAGCCCAAATCCACTATTTGACCAAAACTGCTGGGAAAATTGGAAAACAATATGGGAGAGATTAGGTTTAGATCAATATCTCACACCTTACACCAAGATAAATTCAGAATGGGTGAATGACTTGAATATAAAGAGGGACATTACAAATAAATTAAGTGAACACAGAATAGTATACTTGTCAGATTTCTGGGAAAGGAAAGATTTTAAAACCAAGTAAGAGTTAAAGAAAATATGATTTTCTTCAGTGAGCTTTTGTACCTCCTTTTCCATTTGGCCAATTCTGCTTTTTAAGAATTTCTCTTCATTGGATTTTTGTGCCTCTTTTACTAATTTTCCTATTCTATTTCTTTATTAATACTAATTTCTTCATTATTTTTTGTGACTCCTTTGCCAACCTGTTGACTCTTCTTTCATGATTTCCCTCTCATTTCTTTTCCCAATTTTTCTTCTACCTCTCTTATTTGATTTTTAAATTCCGTTTTGAGCTCCTCCAATAATTTTTGGGGGGCTGAGAGCAATTTATATTTTTCTTGGAGACTTTGGATACAGCAGTATTGACCTTGTTGTTGTCTACATTTGTGTTTTGGTCTCCTTTTTACCAAAATAACCTTCTTTTTCAAGTTTCTTGTTTATGTTGTTTGCTCATTTTTCCAGCCTCTTTCTTTTCTTTTTAATTTAAAAAATTATTAACTCTGTAACTATGGAAAGGGAGCACAGTTTCAAACTTCAGATTCTTTGTGTAGCTGCCTTGAGAGCTGCCTCTGAAGATCTATCCACTTTTAGTTCTTCCAAAGAGGTATGAAATAAGGAGAGGTATGTTTAAATATTCTCCTGGTCTATACTCTGCTCTGTGAGTATCCACAAGCACCTCTTAGAATTGTGACCAGAGTCCCCTGCTGGAGCATGCTAATATCTTGCACCCAGAACCAGGAAAGGGACCCTCTAATCTCCTAAGCAGCTATCTAATACCCTGTATCATCTATGGCTGTGCCCAGGGCCCATTGCTGTGTTGGGACCTGCTCTGGGGCACTGCTTTGGTCTCCACCTCCATCCTAGTGCATTAGATCCCTTGTGCTGGCTTTCTAAGTTGTTTGGGGCTGAAAAAGTACTTCACCCCATATTGTTGTGGGTTGTGCTACTCCAGAATTAATTCTGAGGCCCCAGTAGTTGTTTTTTTTTAAACCCTTAACTTCTGTGTATTGACTCTTTGGTGGAAGAGTGGTATAGGGTGGACAATGGGGGTCAAGTGACTTGCCCAGGGTCACACAGCTGGGAAGTGTCTGAGGCCAGATTTGAACCTAGGACCTCCTGTCTCTAGGCCTGACTCTCAATCCACTGAGCTGCCCCTGAGGCTACAATTTTTTGAAGGGGATTCTGGTAGAGATCAAATAGGTCCATGTACTTTCTCCATAATTAGCAAATCTTGACTATCTGATTGACTCCCTCCTCCCCCACCCATTTCTTCTTTCTCTCTTTAGAAATAAATTTGGATTCCTGGTAGAATAAGAGTTAAGCTCATAGATTTATTTCCTTGCTATAAGCTACACTGATCTCTTCATTCAAAAGTGATCTATCCTACCCATATGCTCTGAAAGCCTTTGGTTCATACCTCGCTCTGACCTTGTTTTCTATTTTGTATCACAGATTTATGTACAAGTCTATTCTTAGTTGCAAGCTCTAAAAGGTAAAGGATAAGGTCTTTTTTTTTCCCCAAAAAAACTTACCTTCTATCTTAGAATCAATACTGCATCATTGGCTCCAAGGTGGAAAAATGTTAAGGACTGAGCAATGGGAGGTGAGTGGCTTTGTCCAGGATCACACAACTAGGAAGTATCTGAGGTCACATTTGAACTCAGGAAGATAAGTCTTCCTGACCCCAGGTCCTGCACTCTATCCACTGGACCACCCAGCTGCCCCAGTAGGTGCTATATAAATGCTTATTCTCTTCTGTATCTCCCAGAATAAACCCTCATATTTGACTTTCAGGAAATTTTTTTTAAAGGAAAAAAATGTACCAAAGAAAGTAAAATCTGGGGATATATATATATATATATATATATATATATATATAAAGCTAAATGAACATTACTTTATTTTTCTTAGTGTTTCCATCTTTAAAATGGAGCTAAAAGTACCTTCATAATTTACCCAGGAAGTTGTTGTGAGCACATAAGAGATGACATATGATAAGAGTTTAGAGAACTAGTTGCCTTGGCACCAAACTTTGCATGGGTCATTCTAACAGTCAATAAGTATTTATTAAGGGGCAGCTAGGTAGGTCAGTGGATATAGAGTCAGGCTTTAGGTCAGGAAGACCTGGGTTCAAATCTAGCCTCGGACTCTTCCTAGCTATGTGACCCTGGGTAAGTCACTTAACCCCCATTGCTTAGCCCTAACTGTTCTTCTGCCTAGGAACAGATACTTAGTAATGATTCTAAGAAAGAAGATAAGGATTTAAAAGTGGGGGGAGGGGTTATTAAGTGCCTAGAACAGTGATAGTGAATCTTTTAGAGATGGAGTATCAAGTTTCACCTCCACCAACCTCCCACCATGTGCCATGCCTCTCCCCCACACTGAGTGCTGGGTGCGCCCCTCTCCCCTTAACCCACACAGGGAAGGAGAAAACACTCCCATTGGGCAGCTGGGCAGAGGAAGGATGAAGTGAGGAATGTCCTCACCACTGGTGAAGAGGGGAGAGGAGTGGCCCAAGCATTTTGCTCCCCTCCAGCTCTGCCACCTGTGAGCTACCCACCTTAGCCCCTGTGTGTTCCCACTGGCTGCTGAGCAGAGGGGCAGGAGATGTGAAAAAATGTCATCAGGCACAGTGGAGAGGGGGAGGGTAGCAGCTCTGGCAGAGTCCCTCTGCCTTTTGTAAGGATGGGATTTGTGCAAGGTGGATGGGACAGGAGGAGCCAGAGGAGTGACTGACAGTTGGTGACGGTTGGTGACAGTTAAGACCAGAGGGGATTCTGGGAAAGTCTCTGGAGGAGGAAGGAGAAGAGAGGACTTCCGCAGTGGGGGACTGAGGAGAGAGGAGGAGAACATCTCAGCTCAAATCCAGTCCTGAGCGCTTCCTGAGGATCTTTCTTTGGACATTGAAACCTTGATTCCTTGCAATTATAGAAAAGGATAGAAACAGGAAATAGAAATAGAAACTGATGGAGAAGAGGCAAGGGGAGACTCTTAGGAGTGAGAACCCCAAAGGTTCCCACCCGAGTGACGGACTCCATAGAAATAGAGAAGAGAGCACCCCAAAATCCCTCTGCCCTTCACCCCTTTCCCCAATCCCTGAATTGTGATTAATAAAAGACATTCATTAGTCAGATAGCATTCCAGTGTGCCCGAGAGATGAGGGGGAGAGGAACCACAGCGTGGTCTGGCTGTGTACATTCAGCAGGAGGGGAGAGATAGAAGAGCATCTCACCTCAAAGACTTTCTCTCTTTCCCTCTCGATCATAACACTGGTCAACTGGCTCTCATTTATTCTTACACTTTCTAGTAATTAACTGGACGGGAAGGGTGGGGAGGGCCTGTGTGCCACAGAGAAAGGTCAACATGCCACCTTTGGCACCTGTGCCATAGGTTCACCATCACTGGCCTAGTATATGCCAGGCATTGTGCTAAGCACTGTGAATAAAAAGAAAAGCAAAAGATAGTCCCTGCCTTCAAGGAGCTTATGTCTAATGTGGGAGACAACAAGTAGTCAGCTATGTATAAACCAGCTCCATACAGGATGGAGAAGAACAGGGGAAAGGCACTGGGATTAAGGGAGCTGGGAAAGGGAAAAGTTCTCTGTTTTGTTGTACAACTGGATGTGGCTGAAGTTTTTTAAAGTATTCTGAGAACTAATTCAAGCAACTTAGCACAGTAACCTATACAAAACAAAACTGTTACAATACCCACTCTAGATAGTTTGTGGGTTTTGTTATTTATTTGGGCAACCTTATAGCTTCTGGGCCTTTATGTAACCTTTGTGGCAGAAGCTCCTTCTAGACACAAAGATTTGGGTATGCTTTGGGGATGTCTGTTTGTCTCTATCTTATGGCCTCAGTCCCTTGGAAATTTGAACTTCAACAATTAGCATTCTTCTTTAATAAGCACTCTGGCTCACAAGGCATCTAAATATAAACAGTCTCTGTGAGTCTAAGAAAGTAACTTAACCTCTGTCTGCCTCAAGTTCTTCATCTGTAAAATGGAAATAATTACAGCACATACCTTCCAAGGGTTGTTTTAAGCTCCTAAACTGTATTTGTAAGGTGTTTTCCAAGTCTTAAAGCACAATTAAAATGCTATTATTATTATTAACACAGTCAGTGAACAAAAACTACTTACATTCAAGCCCACAGCAAATCAAGACAGTCCTCTTCCAAGTGTCAAAGTTTCCTGCCCCCATTACCAAGGGCCTGTAATTTACAGTATTACTCCTGGGTGTATCCCTCGAACAAGGTAAAAGAACTCACCTCTGAGCCCACAGAAAATCAAAGAAGTCCCCCTTCCAGTGGGCCAATTTGTCTCTCTAGGTTCTGAAAAGGTAATACTGAGGCAGTCCTAACCTGGGTGGAGCTTTCAAAAAGTAGAAAGGGCTTGGGTTTCATTCTTCCTTACAAGAAGCTCAGTATGTTTGTTTTTTGAAATTCTTCTGCCCTGGGGGTTCCCCTGCTTTGATGCTAAATCAGAGCCAAACAAAGGGGAGAACCCAGGAGGCTTCCAACAAGTCTCTATTATCCTCTCTAAAATGACTCATCAATTAATATATGTATAACCCAATAGAATTGTTGATCAGCTCCAGGAGGGTGAGGGAAGAGGGGAGACAGACAACATGAATCATGCAACCATGGGGAAATTTTTTAAATAAAATTTAAAATAACAAAATAAATAAAATAAAATAACTCATCAATGACAGCAGTTTACCTCTTCCCTCACCAATTCCTGTGTAGTATTCATATTATTGATAATGGTACTTCTCACTTAGTTTTGGAAGTGTCAGGCAAGACCAGCCTCAGGTTGCCTTATTGGTTTAGATCCAGGACTAGGACAACATGAAACATTCGTAGACCATCTAAGAGTTAACAAAAATACTTAAACCTAGCATGAAAGGTTATTGAGCAAAGATACTGTTGGGCATTGCTGTCCTGCCCTTGGGCTGCAATGTTTGAGTCAGCCAAGTTTAAGGGAAAGCAATTCCTACCTCCTTCTGGAAAGGGGCAGGTGATGAGACACATGTGGAAAGGGGGAGGGAAGTGGCCCAAGTGCTACACTTCCTTCTAGCTCTGCTGCTGTCTGTGAGCCGCCCACCATTGTGTGCTCCCATTGGGCTGCTGGGCAGAGGGGTAGTAAATGTAAAAATCATGTAAAAAATGTCCTCAGGCTCACTGGGGAGGAAGAAGAGAGCAGCCCCTCTGGCACATGTACCATCGGTTCACCAACACAGTTATAGGGTCTATGAGTATCTCACTTAATTCTAGTTAGGAACCTGAACCTCTATACCAGCCTAAATTATGCCTGGCCTATAAACTGTCAGTGATGGTTATGGTATTTGTATCAGAACGGCTTTGCTGAAGTTTGATGCAAAGTTGAATCTCATGCTTCTGTTAGTGCTTGTCAACTAAATACCATAAATTTCCCTCTTGAGGGGAAGAGGAGAGGATTGGTACAAAAGGAAGCATCCATAGACCATCTAAGAATCAGTAAATGTCAGTTTACTTAGCTGTAGTGTGGAAAGGCTACTCAGAAAGGATAGAGATTGAATTCGGTTGGGCATAGCTTCCTTACCTTTGTCTTGGCCATGCTTGTGAACAGGTTAGAAGCCTGTGTCACTCCTAAGGGAGGAGTCTGGCTTACGCACTTGCACCACCAAGAAGCTAAGTCAAAGGTCTGGGCCACAGTCCCCAAGGCCAATAGAGATACCTTTTTAGAGGGAAAAGCTACCCAGACTAAGTACCAAAGAAACCCTAGTATTCCCTCCTCCTAGGGCACCTCCAGCTGTATCAGAAGCACAGCCACTCCCTTTCTGTCCTCCCACCTCTTGTCTTCCTCTGGGACATCAGGGCTGCACCAAGGCCTGGAAAAGGAAGGCTTCCCAACAGTTCCCTTCTCCCCCTCCCCCCAAGTCAAGGGAAGAAATTCCTGTAGTCTCTACTACATGGAAAAAATATGGTGTGGGGTGAGGAGTTGGCCTGGATACTAAAAACCAGACACTAAAATTAAAAGTTAAAATAAATAAAAATAAAACTCTAAAATTTCTAAAAGTAAATCCTATGATATGTTCCTATTGGATTAAGTTAGTGTTCTGGGCCCAGCAAAAAAAAAGTCAGCTAGCTTTCTCGGAATTGTTCCCACCTCTGAGGAAAGTGCTCTGCTGTCTTTTGGTTTTTCATTTGACAAATGAAGGGTAGGTGGCCTCTTCTCTCCCTCTTTCTCTTCCTTTACTCCCTCTTCTCCCTTTTTGCTCCCTCCTCCTTCTTTCCCTTCCCTTTTCCTCGGGTCAGTGCCACTTCCGCCACCGGCCGCTTGGGGGCGCTGCGAGCATCTAGCTCTTCCTGCCCGCGCGTTGCCCCTGGGACGCGAAGCCTCCGGAAGAGAGGAGTGAGGAGGGGAGGGGAGGGTTGAGGGGGAAGGGAAGACCGGGGTCCCTCCCGCCGGGCTTTGCCGGGCTTTTCCAGGACCGGTTTTCCCCCTTGGAACTTCCAAGCTCTGGAGTCCTGCCTGCCTGCCAGGACCCTGACTCAGGCCGGGACTCCCCCATGCCATTGACCCCAGCGGCTTCTGCCCCGCCCCTCGCTACGAGACTGACCCCATCGCGGCGCTGCCAGCCAAGTTCCCGGAAACTCCTCGATTTCGCCGCCTGAGCTGACTTTGTGAGAAACCGAAACTGCAGCTGGAGGCGGCCTGGAGCCGTCCGGCGGTCACAAGTGTACGCGGGGGAGGCTTCTCCCCCCCCCCACCCTCAGTGCCTGGAAAATCAGAAATGGATCTTAGTAGAAGGAGGTGGAGGCGCCTGAGGTCATCTAGACCTACCCTTTCATTTTACAGAAGGGGAAACTGAGGCACGGAGAAGCGAGTCTTGCCCGAAGTCACACAGGCCGCTAGGGCTCGAGGCTTTCACGACTACATTGCCGAGAGACTGCTCTCTGCTCGAGGGGAAAAGCTTCTTTTGGCCCTCTCTTGCTCTTACAGGAATTGGCTGCAGATCACTTCTTGACTGACCCTGGGCCCACGTTTTTCCACTAAAAAGAGACATTTTGGACTAGCTGGGAAAATCTTATGTATTCCCCGGTCTTTTCCTTGGCCAAATCAGAGAGGCTGGAAATCCACCAGACACCCACCTCTGGGTTCCATCCCTCATATGCATGAAGCCTTACTCATATGCATGTCTCCCTATTGTCTGTGCCGAAGGAAAGAAGTGGAAAGGTGCCCACAATGTGGATAATCTCCCGTCAGAGGCCATAGAATATTTACTCTTAAACTGTTGATTTGCCTTTGGGGTTTTGCTGGTCCTGGACTAATATAATTAGCTTGCAATCCAGGCACCTGCCCACAAACCCCCGAGAAAGTTGAGTTCCAGAATCCACAAAATTGGGTAATCCATGTAATGAAGAGTTCTCCGGGGCAGAGTCTGCTGGCATAATGCAGTTAAATGCTTAAAATCTGGGCTGTCCAGATTCCCCACCCCCGCCCATAAGCCTCCCGGACTAGTGCTAAAACAATAACGATCCTATCTTTCCTATCAGGTTTGCACAGAATAGTGTTTCTCGAAGCTTTTGCCACAGGTGAGCTCATCCGACCTGCACAGCGCCCCCTAAAACAGCTGAAGCTGACGCTTCTTGTCTTTTCCAGGAAATCAGCCCAGTTATAACCTCCAAAGCTTCCTCGCCAGAGCTCCTCCCTAGTCCTCCTCCCTTTTCCACGGTACCCACCCCCACTGCCCCCGTTCTTGGATGGGAAATCTTGTTTCCCTGCAGAGCTTCACAGAGCCAGGGAAAACAGTTGAATGCAGGGGGAACCAGTCAGAAAAAGACACTTTGCTAGAGAAACCAAAATGATAGAATAAGCTACCCAGATAGCATTTACTTGCCACTCTTTCTGCCAAAGAAATAGGGTCTTACTCTCCTTGTTCATTTGATATTTGTGAGTTCTTCCTGCTCGGATGTATTGCCTACTACCAATTCTTCAGGAATGTAAGCTATTGCTATTATTGCTATTGCTCCTCCTGGCAGGCAAGTGAATCTATCACTCAGCCTGGCCTTTTTTCCTCCCAGAAAGGCATTTACAAGAAAGGAAACTCCGGCCTCCTTCTCCCACCCCAACCTCTTATCAGGATTCCCGATGTCTAAATCTTAACCCCTTAACCAATTTTGTTCTTAAAGATAATTCTCTTTCAAATTAAATGGGTTTATTTTTTTCTAAAAAGAGTTCAAAGTTCTCCATTCATGTGGTGAGGTAGCATCCTAGTTTCACCACTTGTATTCATCACCTCTTGCCTGAACTGGTACAATATCCTGCTTCCTAAATGGTCTCCAGAGGACTGTCAAGTTGGTATTCCTAAAATGTAGGAATATTGTTATCCCCTAAAGTTTCAGTGGCTCCCTATTGCCTCTAGCAAAAAGACATTTAAAGCCTTAACAATCTAATTAGTGTGTCTTTTCAGGTTAATTGTCTTTAGGCTTTTTCTGAGCCTCAATTTTCCAGCCAAATTGGGATATTTGCTGTTCCTGGTACACAATATTCCATCTGGAACTCCTGGGTCCCTTCATGGCTGAGGTCAAGTTCCACCTTCCAAGAGACTTTCCTGATTCCCCCAATTACAAGTCTCATTTGTATACATGATATATATATATATACACATACATATATATCATGATATATGCATATATAACATATATTTAGTTATCTATATTCCTTTATTGTCCCCACAAATGCCCCTAATAAATGTCTCTTTGAAAGCAGGAAATTTGCTCTTGGCTCATATTCCAGCAGCCAGATGGCTCAGTGGATGGAGCAATGGGCCTGAGGTCAAGAAGACTTGAGTTCAAATCTGGATACTCAATGTAGGACTTAACCTTTGCTTGCCTTAATCACTTGTGAAGGAAATTGCAAACCACTCTGGTATCTTTGCCAAGGAAACCTAATGGACAGAATGGTCCACTGGGTCACATAGAATTGGACATGGTTGAACAACTTTAAATTCAGCACCTAGAAGAGTGCCTTGCCCCTTATAAGATTTTAATGTCTTGTTCGTTGATTCTGTGCTCTTGATCAAGTCACTTAACCTCTTTAGGCATCAATTTCTTCCCTTGCAAAATGAAGGCGTTAGACTAGATAAGCTCTATCCCTTTCAGATTCTAACTCTGTGATCCTCTGATCACTGAGAGACTTAGGCATTTCTCTCTTTTTAAAATAAATGAATAAATTGTGCATCAGCTAAGGGGGTTAGAGGGATTTGGGGGAGAGAGAAAGAACATGGAACATGTAACTAGGGGAAAATATTCAAAATAAAAATTAAAAAATCAATAAAAATTTTAAAAAAATGAATGAATAAAAATACCTTATCTTCATCTTGGTATGGTGTATTGGTTCTAAGACAGAAGAGTGGTAAAGGCTAGGCGATGGGGGTTAAGAGCCTTGCCCAAAGTCATGCAAGTAGGAAGTGTCTGAGAAAACATTTTTGAACCCAGGACTTTCCATATTTAGGCCTCCCTCTCAATCCACTGAGTAACCTAGCTGTCCCCACATATCTCTCTTCATCCCCTGTTGTGATGGAAAAAATGCTGGATTTATAGTTGAAGAATCTATTTTCAAATCTCACCTGTGATATCTATACCTGTGTGAGACAAGGAAGGTACTTTGCCTCTCTGACTCTCAATTCCTCAGCCATAAAACTGAGAGGTTGGTCTAAGGTCTCTTTCAGCTCTGTAAACCTTCACTATAATCCTAAGGTTTCCCTCCCAAAGGCCCAGAAACAATGTGATTGTCTCCTGTTCACAAGTCGGCCTGGTTTCTACTCCTCCATAACACCATATTCCCTCATTCCTAATCATAGCTGTGCCTGGTCCCTGTCCTTCTAATGAAAGTAGGCCCTTTCTGCTCCTTGTTGACACATGATTCCTCTATATTGTAGAGGATACAAAACTCACAGAACCATTGGTACTTATAAGGCCTATAAGTACCAATGGTTCTGTGAATTTTCCGACTTTTTCCCCCTGTGCCTCCTCAGAGTTCAGGAGCCAGGAATTTCCATCAGCAAATAGTCCTCCCATCCCAATAAGCAAAGTTGTTGAACTGGGATAGATAGTAAGGTAAAGGGAGAGATAGGAAGGAGATAAGGAGTTAAGGCCAGTGAATGTGTCTTTTAGTTCACTATGAGGATGGAGAGTAGGTGAGGGAAGTATTGAGGAGACCACTATCCTTCCTGTCACTCAGGTTCAAAACTTCAATGTCATCTCTGACTTATCTCTCTCTAAACTCTCCATATCCAACCAGACATCGAGATCTGCCAGTTCTACCCCCACAAAATCTCTTAAATCCATCCCTTCTCTTCTCTCTTCACATGGCTATTCCCTTAGTTCAGGCACCTCACTTCTGGGTTATTGCAATGATCTTCTGATTAGAGGGCTTTAGTCTCATCCCCTCTCCAATCCAAGCTGCCAAGTCAGACCATAGCACTCTTTTTCCAAAAAGAACTGGCAGTGGTTCCCTATTGCTTTTAGGATAAAATATAAATTTATTAGTTTGGCATTTTGAGTTCTTCATCCATCAGTCAGACAGAAGTAGGTTTTTAATTACCTATTATATGCCAGGCACTATACTAAGCACTGGGGGGGTATAAAGAAAGACCAAAAAGAAAAAAAAGCCCCTTATCTCAAGGAACTCAGTCAAATGAAGAATATAATATGCAAGTAACCTTGTACAAGCAAAATATAGACAGAATAAATTGGAGAGAATCTCAGGAGGCCTGGTAAAGGCTTCTAGCAGAAGATGGTATTTTGAGATCTGAAGAAACCAGAGAAGCAAGTAGGAGGCAGAAAAGAGGAAGAATGTTCCATGCATTGGAGACAACCATTGGAATGTTCAGAATTGGGATGTAGAGTATTATGTGTGAGGAATTGCAAGGACAGCACTGTAACTGGATCACAGAGTAAGTGGAGGGAAGTAATGAGGGGGGAAGGGAACAAGCATTTATATAGCGCCTACTATATACCAGGCACTATGCTAAGCCCTTTGCAAATAGTATGTCATCTGATGTGATCCTCACAACAACCCTTCAAGGTAGTTGCTATCATTATCCCCATTTTACAGTTGAAGAAATAGGTTAAGCAACTTGCGTCAGAGTCACACAGCTAAGAAAGCATCTGAGGCCATATTTGAACTCACATCTTCCTGACCCCAGGCCCAACACTCTATCCTTTGGGCAGTCTAGCTGCCTTTTGAGGGTGGGGAGCAGGTAGAGGTTATGAAGGACTCTGAACAAAAGAGGATTTTATATTAGTTCCTAAAGGTGACAGGAAGCCAATTAGGGTTTAATGAGTGGGAGAATGACTTGGTTGGGCCTGCACTTGTGGAGGATGGACTGGAATGGGGAGAGACTTATAGCAGGAAGATCAACTAGCAGGCTGTAACAATAGTTCATGCTTAGGTGATGAGGACTTGCACCAGGTGATAGTAAGTAACATAATAGATACCAGGATGTTACTTGGAGTTGAGGGATTAAAATTACAGGTTCTTTTTAGAAGTGCCTCCCCCCACCTTTTTGCAAAGGGAGGACTATGGGTGTGGAACATTGTATACAGTGTCACACTTTTTCAACGTTCATTAGTTTTGCTAAACTTCTTTTACATTTTAAAAAAAAAATTCTTTTGTTAGAAGGAATAGCTTTCTGGGAGGGGAAAGGGGGGAAAGATATACTGGGAGCAAAAGATGTGAAAAAATTTTACTCTAATTTTTTTAGTGCCCTTCAGATAAGAAAGGCCATTTCTACTTCCACATGTCTGCTCTGATCTTTGGACTGCTCTCATTGATTTGGTTAGCTGATCTTGCGTAGTCTGGCCAAATATGTTCACACAAGGGTTTTCCTCTTCCTTCCTATGGGCATAGTTCCCTGGTTGTATTTTAGAGAGAAATTTTGCCAAGTGGCAGAGCCCCAAGGTCCTAAAAGGGTTAAGAATAAGTTCCTCACTGGGGAACCCACAAGAGCCAGGCCAAGAAGAGTTCCAGGGACTCTAATTCTTTAAAATATACATCCCCACAAACCCTCACCCCTCCAGTCTGATGGGCTCAAAAGTTCCACTAAGAAATATAGTCATCCTGTTCACTAATTCCTCTCACCTTCAATAGGCAGGAGAGTTTGGCCAGAGATTATCACCATGGAACAGCTGAATTGGGAATGTTAGGGATGGCATTGATAAAGCCTATGAAGAAGGTAGGAGTAGTTTGGCACTCTCCACCAGAGTACATAGTTGCCCCAAGAAGAGAAATCTCTTCCCTGAGTGACTGACTGCCCTTTGTTGGTTTTAGCTGTCCAGCTGCAGTGGTCCAAGGCCAGGGACTGTGAGGGGAATTACCCAGGGGCCATAGCAATGGGAAGTCAACCCATGAGGAAGGCCAAGTCTCTGTATTAAAATTGAGGAGTCCAGCTTCATAGATTCTTCTGCAAAAGGAAAGGAGCAGAGATAGTGAGTGACCTCTCCTCACAGATTGAAACTTGGATGAAAGCCCAGCAAGGGATTGGTCTTCCCCTAAGCTTCTTCCCATTTCAAGGCTTAGTACCTATTGCCACAATTATCCTTACTTCCCAATTGGACTGCCAAAAATGAGATACAGGCTTTCTCAGAGTAAGCCTCCTCCACCCTCCTAACTATAGGACATTCCCACTCTTTGGACCTAGCTGGAAGAAAATTTGTGTTGCCTGTGTCTCAAGATTATAGCCAAGACTGATTCCAGTGGAAATGCAGGAAGAGGAGAAAAGCAATGGAGAGGCACAGGAATATAAGCAATTTCCTAATAAAATTAATTTGGAAATCATGTCTATTACAATCTGTATTTATAGTTCACATGTTTAGAGATAGAACTATAGCACTGATTTCAGCCCTGTGCTCCTGGCTGACCCTTCTGTTGAATTTGGAAAATGGATAATTTGGTTCAGGTCCCATCCACAGCACCCAATAAGTGACTGTACTTGCTGAAGAGGTTATTTTCTTTGGACATACAGACCAGATGCTAGGCTCTTTCCCAGTGTGATTTCCTTGAGAGTATATCTTATTGGTATAAAAATATGCCATTTCTCCCAAATCTGCCTTCTCTGAAACCTGAGTGCTGGTTAGAGTTGCTGCTACTTAATAATAGTTAATATTTATATAGCATGTCAAAGCTTGCAAATCACTTTACAAATATTTGACCCTTACAACAACCCTATGAAAGTTTTTATCTTTCTCATTTTTATAGATGGGGAAACTGAGAAACTAAGGGTACCATAGCTAGAATATATCTGTAGGAAAATATAAGTGAGGTAATGGGGACACCAGGGATATTACAATAAACTAAGTGGTTTGTGGGAACACACTCTAGGATTTATGAGAGACTGGACCAGGGTGAAGAGACCAGAGTTTACTGGATTTCCACAGGAATGGCAGTTGATCTTAACTGTCACCCAGCTTCCACTAGACCAGAGTATAGTAACAGGCTAACAAGGTAAAAGGGACTTAACAGCTTTAATTATGTTAGACTAAAAGGTGGGAAAGGATTTCTATACTTAAAATCTAAGGGATAAAACCACAGGGCAATGGGAGGACTTATTCTACTCTTATCTAAGTGATCTAAACTAACAGGGCCCAAGGAGCTATAAATGGAGTCTCTGGGTTTCTGCCTCAAACCTAGAACCTGCCAGGCTTGAGTGCAGCTAGGGCTTTGTGGCTTTGGGATTCTCACTGCAATCCACTGATGATCTCTGGATGCCAGGAGCTAAAGTTGTCTCAGGAACCAAGTAGTAAGGGTTTTGCTTGAAGCACTGTCCACCAGAACTCAAACTTCACCTCTTCTCTTGGCTCTGTAGATCTTGTCCTTTTGCTAGATGCCACACCACACAGGATCCCAGGGGAAAACAGGATGCAAGGTGTCCTTTCCTCTGAGGTCTCCCAGGCTGGCAACAGTTTTTGTCCACCACTAATGGAGTCCATACTCAGGGCACAAACAGACTTCCTCCTCCTTCATTCCAACCTGGAATTCCCAGCTCTAGCTCCTTCCTGCTAGGTACAACTTAATTCCTAATAACTAGCTAATCTAATCTTACTCAACATATCCAAGGATTCAGCTCAGTTCTTTCTGACTCGCTTTAGCTTTCTCTAATATACCCTGCCCCCATAAGCTGTCTTTCCCCCTTCATCAGCCAGGATACACAATTAGCTCACAACAAAGGCATTTAATCTAATAGTGAAAAAATGTCACAATAGAACTTTTTCCTCCACAAAGTTGGGGCATGTTCTTCCAAAACTTTATGCCTTATCACTGGGAAGAGTGAGCACATATAGGAATCATGCCTGTGAGATATGCATATAGGAAATATATATGTACACACAGAAGATGGAAAGGTGTTTTGCTTCCAAAGTAATACACATGCACGTGTCCTTCCTTTCAAATGTATCTCATTTTAAGGGTGCAGCCAGCAAAGTGATATTTGCTGAGTAACTATTATATCCAAATCACTGTGAGGGTTAAAAAAAAACCATATAAGATAAATTGTGACCCAATGGAGCTTACAATCTAGATGGAAAAGGTGCCAAAATAAGGAAGTAAAGGTTATGGTGCCACAGATAGGTATTAAGTAATCAAGAAATTCTAAGTGATCACTTACATATTTAAGGAGATGGTATTTGAGTTTGGTATCATCATTTAGAAACTGGAAGGAACCTGAGAGGCCATCTAGTCCAAACTCCCTTGATTTTATTGATGAGGAAATTGAAGCTAAGAAAAATAAAGTGACTTGCTCAAGGTCACTCAGTTAATAAGTATCAAAAGCAAGATTTGAACCTACATTTTTTCCTGATTTCAAGCCCAATCTAACCACTCCACCACCTAGCTACCTAACCAATCTTCCTCTATTAACCATATTTTGTTAGGCAACCCTGATACTAGGAACTACAAGGACTAGATTATGCCTTTTAGCCATCTCCAGGAAGACATCTAAAACTTAACTTAACTTAACTTTGGACTTAACAGGTCCAAAACATAATTCATCTTTCCCTAAAAAACCTCCTCCTCTCTTCCCCCCTTTTCAAATAATCACTATCTTTCTAGGCACCCAGACTTCAAGGCTAGATGGATTCATGAATGAATTCTATCAAACATTTAAAGAACAATTAATCCTGATAATAAAAACTATTTGGGAAAATAGGCAAAGGAGTCCTACCGAATTCCTTTTATGACATTAATATGGTGCTGATACCTATGCCAAGAAGAGCAAAAACAAAGAAAGAAAATTATAGACCTATTTACTTAATGAATATAGATGACAAATTCTTTAAATAAAATACTAGCAAGGAGACTATAGCAATATATCACAAGAATTATTCACTATGACCAGGTGGGAGTTATACCAGGAATGCAGGGCTGGTTTAATATTGGGAAAACTATCAGCATAAGTGGCCTTACCAATAACAAAACTAACAGAAATCACAAGATTTTCTCAATAGATGCAGAAAAAGCCTCTGACAAAATACAATCCCATTCCTATTAAAAACACTAGAAGGCATAGGAATAAATTAGACTTTCTTTAAAATAAGTGGTATCTATCTAAAACCAATCAAGAATCATCTGCAATGGGAGTAAGCTAGAAGCTTTCCCATTAAGATCAGGGGTGATGCATGGATGCCCATTTAACCACTATTATTTAATATTGTATTAGAAATGCTAGCCTTGGCAATAAGAGAAGAAAAGGAAATTGAAAGAATTTAAGTTGGTAAGGAGGAAACTAAAGTCATTCTTTGCAGATGATAGGATAGAGAATTCAGAGAATTAATTAGGCAGCAGGCTTGGAACTTAGATGTCATCCTCTATTCCTCATTTTTTCACACCCCTCCTCTCTCATATCTAGTCAGTGATCAAGTCCTATAGTTTCTACTTTCAAAACATCTTTCTGTATGTGCTCCCTTTTCTTCTCTACCTCTGCATGCCTGATAGAGGTCATGATTACTGTGTCCTAGGACCATTGCAATAGCCTGGCTAATGTCCCTATCTCAAGTCTCTCCCTACTCCATTAGGCTATCAAAGTCGTCTTCCTAAATCTAAGGTCTGACTATGTTGCCACTCCATCCCATTCAGTAAATTTCAGTGGCCCTCTATCCCCTCAGGGTCAAATATAAAATCCTTTTTGGCTTTCAAAGCCCTTTATAACCTGATCCCTACCTATCTTTCCTTTCTTCTTACACCTTCCTTTCCTTCACATGCTTTACAATCCAGTGATCCTGGCCTCTTGGCCTCCTGGCTATTTTTTTTTTCCACACTGCAATTCCTGATGAGTCTTTTCACTCACTGTCCCCATGCCAGAAATGCTGGAATGATCTCCCTTTTCATCTCAACCTCTTTACCTTCCTTGAGGTCAAGGAAAATGAGAATTGAGAAAAAGCCATTAGATTTTGCAACTTAGAGATCATTAGTAACTCTGGAGAGAGTAGTTGCAATTGAATGAGAGAGTTGGAATCAGACTGCAGAGTTGAGAGGAGAGGAAGTGGAGGTATTTTTTATAGATGTGCTTCTTAAAGAGTTTAGTCAGAAAAGGGAAAGATCATGGAGAAAGTAATTGCCTGGAGTCAAACATCTTTGGCTTCAAGGTCAAGTTCTTCCTCCTCTATCTATGTATCTATGAGGTCACAACAACAGAAGGTCTCTCTGGGGATAGAAGTTTCCATAGGGAGAGAAGGAAAGCTTTCCAAAAAGAAAGGGATGGTATGAACAAAAGCAAAAAGGCAACTACTATGTGACTCTGAGAAAGTCACTTAACCCCCACTGCCTCACCCTTTACTGCTCTTCTGCCTTGGAATCTATACTTAGTAACCATTCTAAGACAGCAGGTATGGATTTACTTAAAACTTTTTTTAAAAAAGGCAAGAAACTAGATTAATGCCCTAGGAATACAAGGAGACAAGTTTGACCAGAGTGTTGGGCTCATATTAGAGGTTAGGACAAGTTGGGTTTAGAATTGTAGGTTGGGGCCTGTTTGAATGGCAGGCTAAGAATTTTGGGCTAGTAAGTGAAGAGCCACTGAAGCCTTTTGAGCAAGGGAGTGACCAGACCAGAGCAGTGCATTTAGAAGATTAATCTGTAGTAGTATTGACAAGAGGAGAGACTGTTATGATGATCTAGGTTAAAGGTACCAAGGGCCTGAACTATTGAGCTGACAGTCAGAGCTGGAAGGAATGAGAGATTCAAGACATTGGGGAAGAAGAATCAAAAAGTGTTGGAGACAGGACCTCTGTGGGGAGGAGGTTGGTGAGTGAGAAAGGGAAGCCAATGATGTCAGAGGTTTTGAACCTGGCTAATGTGAAGAATGGTGATACCATGGGATGTCAGTCAGTGTAGAAGCATTTATTAAGTACCTGCTATGTACCAAGTGCTGTGCTAAGCCCTGTAGGAAAAAAAAAAAGACAAAAGATAGTCTCTGCTCTCAATTTGCTCACAATCAATTAAAGTTTAAAACTGAAGATTTCTGTGACATCCTATATTGACAGAAATGGGGAAGTCAAAAAGAGTGGATGTTTTGTGGGGAAGATGTCTTCAGTTTGGGATATGTTGAGTTTAAGACACCACTGGGATTTTGTTGTTCAGTTACTTCAGTTGTGTCTAACTTTTCACAGCTTTGGGCTTTCTTGGCAAAGATACTGGAATGATTCCCCTTCTCCCACTTGTTTTATAAGTGAGGAAACAAGGTTAAGTGACTTGCCCAGAGTCATATAGTTAAGAAATGTCTGAGGCCAAATTTGAACCCTAGAAGATGGGGACTCCTGACTCTGGGTCTGGCCCTCTATACCCTGTACCACCTACTTGCCCTACCACTAGCATATGCAAGTAGAAATGCACAGTAAGCAGTTCAAAACATAGAACTGGAAGCCTGGGGGAAAAAAAACAACGTTGGACTAAAATGTAGAGATCTGGGAGTCATCGGCATAATTGACATGGTTGAGACCAGATATGATTTTTAAGGTCATTTGAACAAGAACAAGGACCAAGATTTGGAATCCATTTCTAGGTCTTCCTTAATTTTTAACCCCCTTTTTTTTAATTAAAAGAAGATTTTTTTATTAAAACTTTTTTATTGAAAAAAAATTTTTAACCCATATCTTCTATCTTAGTATCATTACTAAATATCAGTTTCAAGGCAAAAGAGCAGTAAGGGTTAGGCAACTGAAATTAAGGGACTTAACCAGAGAGTCACAGAGTTAGGAAGTATCTGAAGCCAAACTTGAACCCAGCATCTCCTTGCTCTTTATTGACTGAGCCACCTAGCTGCCCCTCCTCCTACTCTTTTAACTTCACAATACTGCTGCTTGATATTCATATGAAAGGCCTTGAGTCCAAAAATAGAGGCAAAGGGCTTTCTAAGTACTCCGTTGACTAAGGGAGAAGGTATAATAGGCAGCTCAGAAAGATTTTCCTCAAAAAGCATTAAAGTAATTTGTTACAATTACAGATTAGAGAGATGCTTTTTTGTCTTCATTGTATTCCAATGCTTTACAGTTCCTGGTACATAGTAAATGCTTCATAAATGCTTGTTGACTGACTGATTGATTGAATGACCTGGAACATTTTCTTATCAGGAATGCTTCGTGCTCTTACCACAAGATAAACAAGTAGTCACTGGACCTGGAAATTGATTCCTAAAAGCTCTGGTATAAAATAAAAAACCCTTTAAAATCAACATTCCAGCAAGACTCAAAAAACAGCCGAAGGGCATCAATGAGAGTCAAACTGTTGAATACTGAAAATGAACATTGTAATCTAAGGCAAAAAGTGTAATTTCACTCAAGAACAACAGCTTTCATGAAACTGCTTCTTCATGGTGAGTCCCTGTCACAAAGAAGTGAGTCATTTAGTCATTGAAACCACTCAGTAAACAAGAGGCTTTTTCTGAGTATCCTTAGCAATTTTCCTTTAGCCCCAAAACAAGTAAATCTGTGATCTTCTCAGTGATGCAATCCTATTCTTCTTCTACAAACGGGAATTACCATTAGCAGATGCTATTCTGTTCAAAATTTGAAGACAGGATTTCTTCTCAAACCCATCAACTAGTAACACTTTGCACAATTATCTTAGTAATATAAAACAAACAATCTGGAAGATGTCTGAATTCTGATCAAAGTGCCCCATGATGACTGCCCTGAGAGTGAAGTGGGCAGAAAGGTGGTAGATGGACTGCAGGCACAGAATGAGACACACACATTGTTGGATATTGCCAAAATGTTGCTTTGTTTTATTTAACTTTGTTTCTTTGTTATAAAGGAAGGTTCTGATGGGGGGGCGGGGCAGGGAGAATTATTGATAAATGGTAAAGATGTTTAAAGAAAAGAATTCCAGTAAAATATTTATTTAAAAAATAATAATAAAGCAACTCAACCTGTCTTAACCAAACATCTAACTGGAGGAGTGATTCTGTTTGCAGGCATTTTACTAAGGGAGGAAATTGTGGTTTCAGTAGATTTGTTTGGCTTTTCTCAGGTCCTATCTGTTAAGGGCCAGGACCTTAGAAAGGAGCAGGGCTTCCACAATCTCTTGGCTTTCCTCTTCCAGTAACCAGGAATATTGTTGACAGACTACATGTCTGGTACCGATCCTAGGCTAGTAACCAACTGTGCAGGCAAACCAAGGCACCATCATAAGGTACTATCCACAACAATAGACCAAACTGGGTTACAGAGTAAATGACCCTGGGCATGCTTGGGCTGTGGTACAAGGAAGGAAGGGAAAAAATCCTTTTTGCTCTTCCAGCGATTGGCCAGCACATTCCTTGATTCCACCACCCCAGAGATAGGTGAGACAGAACCCTTACCAGAACCTCTGCACTCAGTAAAATCCTCTTTAGTAACACTGACTTAGAGGTGTAGAAACTTGACAGAAAGGAAGGAGTGAGTTGATTGAATGATACACAGAAAAGAGGAAAAGTAACTATTACTTGCCACAAATGATAACAGTATGATGCTCTGAAGGGCCAATCAGGGATTGAAACAATGGACTTGAGTTCAGTCCAGGGACTAACTTCTGAATCAGCAGCAACTCCACAGGACTGAAGTACTTAAGTTAGCTGGGGTCATCTGAATTCAAGGTCAAATTCAATTTTATCAGGAAGTCAAATACCACAGAGATTAAATGTGAGAGAGTGATATCTTTGGCCTGAAATCTGATTCAGGTTAATGGGTTATAACTCAGCTCAATTACAAGTCCCACAGAGGTACCACCAAATAATAACCAAGAACAAGAGAAGTCTTGGTTCTTCCTCATACAGTCTCATCTCATAGGAACATAGATTTATATTGGAAGTATCAACCTGAATAAACATAGAATCATGAAAGCAGTTACAAAAGAACCCATCTTTAATCAGGACAAGGAAGACAATGGTCTTATGGCCATCACACAGAGTCATACACGCACCACCAAATAGAACCACCAGCTCTAAGACTGGGAATAGTATTTCCAGGAAAATATACCAAGAATGGGAATTTCCACTGAACTAAAGAACTTGGAGTTCTATTTCTACCTTAGGGAATACAATCAAAGAGAAACAATTGACTAGTTACATAGGAGACTGGGAAAGAGGTTGTAGGAGGCTAGGGTACCTAGGAGAGGCCTAAATACAATAAGAGAAACTATGAAAAAAATTTAAAGGATACTTAAGAATTGACTCTATGGGTGCTTGATGGCCTTTGGTTTAGTCTGGGACAAAGAGTCAGTTTGAGAGTTTCTTGAAGGCAAGTTCCCTTGGGACAAGGGTAAATTTGGGGTTTTATAAAACAAGGTTTTCAAAAGGAACCTTTGGGGCTATCTACCTCTTCTCTTTATTCTCTGAAGTACCATCTGCATCTGAGCTTTTCTCCTCTGGGGATGACCCTGGAGCCAATAAAGCACATCTTCAGACCCATTCAGAGAGGGTCTTGCTACTCCCCTTGGAAAAGGTCCCCAAAGTTGGTTCTTCCACAGTTTCCTTCACCATTCAACAAGTGCTGTACCGATACACAAAGACAAAAATGAAACAGTACCTGCCCTCAAAGAGTTTATATTCTATTGGAGTAAAGTAGCATGTACAGTGATAAATAAATTTAAATTTATGCAAAATATGTAGTAATTTGGGTGAAAGGGAACATGCAACTGGGAGACATCATGATAGGCCTCATGTAGGAAGGAACATTTGAGCTGAGCCTTGGAGGAAGCTGAAGATTAATAGGGGAAAATTTCTCAGGTAGAGGGGTATGCCTGGGCAGAGAAAAGAAGGGTAAGGGAACATTATACAGTGTACTAGAAACAGCAAGAAGACCATTTTGGTTGGAAAGTAGAGTGTATGAGAGGATTGGAAAGGTAGACTGGAGACAGATTGTGAAGGATTTGAAAACAAAAAAGTGAGGAGAAATCAACCCCAGGCTGTCTGTGAAAAGTTCCTTATTCAGTTAGGGTTGATTATGAGCCCCAGCATTAGAAGGTACGCTCCTTGAAGACCAGAAACTATCTTTTTTGCCTCTTTGTATCTTCATCATTTAGCACAGTGCCTGACACACAGTAGGTGCTTAAAGTTTATAGGTTAATTGATTCTTGTTTCACGAGTGCATCAGAGGCACTTAACCGTTTATTGATTTGAGTTGATTTATTGGCTCTGTAGAGGAGTAATTGCTAAGGGAGGTGTGGAAGGGGAATCTTAAGTCTTCCCCCAGAAAGAAATTATCCTTTTTCTCTCAATTTGTATTGATCTGCAAAGAGGATTCACCCTATTTCTGTCTCCCCAACACCCAGATCACCAGAGATGGTGCATTCAGTTCTGTTCCTGTAGTTGAGAGACCATTGTGATCAGAAGAGGCAGCCTGTACTATAATTCACAAAACACTTTCCTCACAACATCTCTGTAACCTAAGTAGGGTGGCAGAAACGAGACTGGAAGGCTTATACTTTCAAGTTTAGTTTATTGATAGATAGAGAGGTAGATAGACAGACAGATAGATCATCTCTGCCATCTGTCTCTAGTCTGACATTGGTTAGGGAGTCAGGGGCAGGGTGAGAACTAGAAACTCCAGCTCTTTTAGGTGCCTGGTATAATGGCTTCTGCTGATTTTTCCTGATTTCAATCTCTGGCCACCCGGAAGGTGGCAGATACTACATTCCAGAGAAAGGTGAGTCCCTGGCACCACAGTTTAGCATCCTCCCCCTGGGGCAACACCCCAGCCTACAGTCTCACCTTGGTCTGGAAAGTGCAGAGAAAAGATGGCATGAGGAATAAAGTAATTATGTAGATGTGCAGGATTCCAAAGCCTGGAGTGAAAAGAAAAAAACCAAAAGCAGAGGTTTCCTGAATAACCTTCCCCTTCTTTTTCTCTCAGGTGAGGCAGCTAGAAGCTAGGAACCCCGAGGGGTTCTCTCCAGGGCTGGCCAGACCGCCGGTCGGGGGTGTGTCTGTAGCCCGCGGGGAAAGGAGGGGGAAGAGAAGGAGGAAGGCTGTGGGAGATCGAGCTAGCGAGCTAGGGAGGGAGAGTGAGCGAGGGAAAGAGGCTCTGTACTTCCCCCTAGCCTCTAGCACTACAACGGCCTGATTTCCCCGAAATGATGCTCTCTAATCAGCCAATCAGCGGTGGCGAGGCTCCCCATTGGGCGGGGACAGGCTCAGCCCAGCGCGGGGAATCCCGCTCAATGTTTCCCGGCTCCAGGACTCGGGCTCAGAGCGAAAGGCGCCGTCCTAGAGGTAGGAGCTTAAGAGCAGGACCCCGAACAGAATCCGTGCCTCGGACTCTGCAGACTAACCACGGCTGGGGATATCTGGAACAGGGCCGGCGGAAGCTCAGATTAACCTTCTCTGGTGCTGCCCCGCAGAAAGCGACTGCGGGCCCAGAACTAGGCGGCCGAAAATTGGAAACAAGGCGAGCTCCGGTTTTCCTAGCCAGACTTCTAAGGCAGCGGCGGCGCAGGTCCCCGAACAGGTAACAGGGGCCTTTGCTCACCTCCTTTTCTGGGCGACCAGGGCCACTCTACTACCCCACCCCTCCCCCCTCTCTCGCACCGGGAAAGAGCGCTGGGAACGAAAGTAGGAGAGCTGTGTAGGTCTGCGGCCGGGGGTTGACCCCTTGGGCTGGGGGGAGGGGCGCATTTCTAGCTTGGGCGCCCCTGTCATTGCTTATTCTAAGGCTTGGGCGTCTCTTCCCCCAGACCAGGAAGTAAAGACCATTAAAAAAAAAAAAGGCAAGAGAGCTAACCTGGCGCCAGCGCTGCTGCTGAGCAGAGTTCTGCTGTCTGCTGTTTATGTGCTGTGTTTGCTCTGTTGTGTGCTGAGCTGAGTTGAGCTGAGCTGAGCTAAGCTCGGCTGCTTTGCTCTTTTCTGCTCTGCCTCCGGAACCTGGCCTTGGGAGGGCGTTTGAGGACAAGCAGCCCTGCGGGAGGGGGTGCTAGCTGCCCACAGAGAGGAAAGGCCGGGACGCGCTGACCCTCCCTCCACCCAACCAATTCTCCTTCCAAGTCCCCAGGCCAGGAAGCGATTGGCTTTTGGTCCCAGTTCCTGGGATCATTTGGCAATAGCCTAAGGGTGATGATGCCTGCTTCTCACAGCCCACGCCCCCGTGAAACTACACTACACCTGGAGCACCGGGGTCATTATCCCGGGGCACCCCCGGAGCCACTGGGAATCTGTATTGCTCGTGCCCCCAAAAGAAGGCCAACCGAGGGCCAGCCTGCCCATCCCCCTAATTCTAGGAAGAACGGCCCCGTTGCTGACTAGTCCACAACTTTTAAAAAACCTATCTCAGAACCACCTGTCTCGGCAAAGCAAGTGTATAAGTTCAAACTCCCAGTGACCCCGAGCGGGGACATACGGGAGCTGGAGCAGATAGTTCTTGCAGGGCAAAGTCTGGGAGACTAGTTAGGCGGACTAACTGGCGGTACTGTCCCCCTGCACAGCCGTGGGAGGGGCTTCCTGGAGGAAGCAGGGAAGGTTAATTCGGCTGGGTGGCTGGAGCTCCTCCTTAGAACTGAGGGTGGGGGTTGCCGACACTGAATAAATAGTTATCTCTCCCTCAATGGCCGGCAGATCGAGAAAGCTGTGTTTTGAGAGGTTGCAGGACAGACTTACTTAGGAAACGTTGAAGTCTCCCTTAGCAAAACAGGGAAGAAAATCTCTGGCTGCCCAAAGTGATTAGTTTTGTTAATAGCAGAGTGGAGAGAGAGTGGACTGTTCATCTCCGTGATGATAATTCATAGCTGGAGATACTTTTCTTGGCAACAGGTGGCCTAGAAAGTGAAATGGAGGCCCCGCCTTCACAAAGAATTTTGTATCTGTGAAAAAAAAAGGCATTTCAACAACAACAAAAAGGGTCTTATTTAATCTTCTCCACAAAATCCTCAATTTATCTTATTTCCTGACCTTCACCTCACTCACTTTCGGGCTGTTTGTTGAGAAGGAAGGAACTTAGTAGTACAAGAAATGTTTGTGCTTGGTGTTTAAGGATGTCTCTTGCCTTAACGTGTCCTTCACTATGCATGCATCACCCTCCCTAGTTGTAGCTGCATATGTGTCTGTGGGATAGAGGTGGGTGTGTAGAGCAGTTATTTCCTTCAGCAGTTAAACTTGAGCCGTTTTCTTGGCTTCACAGACAACATGCCCATTGCCAGAATGCGCATGAGACCCTGGCTAGAGATGCAGATTAATTCCAACCAAATCCCAGGCCTGACCTGGATTAACAAGGTGAGAGCCCCACCTGTTTGTTTGTTGTTTTTTGTTTGTTTTTTTTTTTTTCCTCCTCTCCTGCTGACCAAAACTTCATGCTATATGAATTGAAGGTCCAAATGGATCTGGGAGAGGAAAGAGGTTAGGAGGTAGAAGAATGCCTTTTCCCTGGCTGTATCCTATATAGTAAGATACTAAATGTATGAGGCACAAGTCATCTTGGCCTACTGTCTTTAGTGTTTAGGGCTCCTGAGCACCCTCTTTCAGTCCAGACAAGATCCAGGCCCAGGAGTAACTTCCCATGATGCTTATTTCCAGCATCTTGAGTTCCTCAAACTGGACTTCCCCACTGTAGAATCCCACCCTGATGTCAGAAGTAGACAAAGGATTCTATCTGACCTAGAGTTGTAAGGGACAGAAAGCCAACCAGAAGAAGTGTTTTACCTTTCGGACTAGGAATGAGCCTTTAATCAACTACTTAGCTCTTTCCTACTTCAGGGGAAATAATAATTTCTATTTTCCTTTCTGAACATATGGTTTCATAAGCAATGGGAAACTTTTGTGATGAAATTTCCTCTACCAATGCTGATCAACAATTGGTGCAATTTATTGGGAGCCCCCTTAGTTTTAGGGAGCTGCCTAGGACACTAGTGGGGTTACGGGATTTATTCAGAGTTGCACAACCATACGTGTCAGAGGTAATACTCCAACCCAGATCATCCATTACTATATGCTGCCTGTCATCCTGCATTTTCTACTTTTCAAAGTTGTCATATACACTATTTCATTTGATCTTCAAAAAACCCCTCTGAGATAGATATTTTACAGATACCTTATCAGTATCTGAACTAAAGTCCAGAGACTTTGAAGTAACCTGCTCAGAGTTCAATAATAAGTTAGCTTTATTGTGTGTCTTTTGCCTTTCAACTAGTTTTGCATGGGGTAATGGGATCCCCTTAGTTTTTGAAACAATATTGAGGATCACTATGCCCAGAGGAGCACTCTGTCTCAAAAGGATGCATTATTACTCACCTCTCTACTTAGAATAGACTGTGTAGCCAGAAAAAGGCTTCAGACAAAATCCAGGACCAGGGTCAGAGGCTCTCCCTCAGGAGCAGGAATCAGTTTGTTGCAACTATAACATATATGCATCATTATTGTGCCATGGGGGTCTAGTTGGAGAAAGATTATATGTTCTATCTGAATCAGCTTCAGATTTCATATATGACATAAGTTTCATGCCCCTTGCTATGCTATTATATTGCCCCAACCTTAGTTCATGTACTCTACTTTTGAATATTATTGCTTCTTGGTGACTTCTGGATACATACAGAGGAACAGTTTTATATTCATTCTGAGCTCTTCTTTAAACTCCAGGAAGAGATGACCTTCCAGATCCCATGGAAGCATGCAGCAAAGCATGGCTGGGACATCAACAAAGATGCCTGTCTTTTCCGGAGCTGGGCCATTCACACAGGTAGTTAAGGTGCCAGGCCTGGAGCTGGGCAAACCTGAGATGCAGAAAATGGGAGATGAGGACCCAGATGGAGGGGATTTATTTAAAGTGCTCAGAGCTCTTTCTGATCAAAGAGAAGGTTGTTTTTCTTTGCTTTGTGTTTCTCATCAGGGTCTTTGGTCATTGCTAGTCTTAGAGAAATCTGTTTTCTGACTGCTCCTAGACCTCAGCTCAGGCTGGGCTTTTCTTCTCTAATGCAGGAATATGGGCTTTACCTTATGTTGCTGGTCAGCCACTTACTCTGTCCTATTCATCAATAGGATTCTTGATAGCCATCATGTTCTTGATATTTTTATTTATTTATTTAACAGATTACAGGTAATACAAATTTCCACACAAATTTTCCTAAGTTACATAATTGAATTTATCTCCCTCCTTTCCCTTCCTCTCCCAGTGCTAGCAGGTGATTTGATCTGAGTTATGTGTGTATTATGATGCAAAACATACCATCATGTTCTTGAGCTAGATGATTAAAGATTTTTTTTTAAATTCTGATCCATGTTCCTTCAGAAAGTTTATAGTCTCCTTGGAGAATTAGAATGTACTCATATAAGACACTTAGAGAATATTATAAGGAAATGAGGCAAATCTGGTCTTTTTGAGCATAGTAGGATAACCTAAGGTTGTATAGTGGCTGCCCAATAGATTGTAAGGGGCTCCAGTCACAGCAGATACTGCCTAGGTCAAGAATGAGCTCTTAACCCTTGTCCAGGTCTCCCTAGGATATATATATATATATATAAGACACTCAGTGAGACACCCACTTGTTTTCTCCTTTCAGTGATCCTAATGTTCTTTTATACTCTTTAGGTCGCTACAAAGTTGGGGAGAGGGAGCCAGACCCTAAAACGTGGAAGGCCAATTTCCGCTGTGCCATGAATTCCCTCCCTGACATAGAGGAAGTGAAGGACCAAAGCAGGAACAAGGGCAGCTCAGCCGTGAGAGTGTACCGAATGCTCCCACCTCTAACTAAGAACCAGCGGAAAGGTATAGGGGAGGATACTACTTGGTGGGAGCTATGGGAGGAGGTGATGAGGACAGATAGGACGAAGAAGGGAGACTGTTTAGGAGGATAGGATAGGTGCTCATTTATATGTCTATTTTACAGAGAGAAAGTCCAAGTCATCCAAAGATTCTAGAAGCAAGAGCAAGAGAAAGGTAGGTATCTACTTGAGGAGACTACCTGGTTAATGACATGTGGAAAATGGGAAATCAGTGCTAGGCAGGGGCTTGAATTTCTTCTGTTCTTGACAGTCATATGCAGAATCCAGTCCTGACACTCAATCAGATGGGCTTAGCAGCTCAACTCTGCCTGATGATCACAGTGGATACACAGCTCAAGTTTATCCCGAGCAGGACATGGAAGTGGAAAGCTCCTCAATCACTTTGGGTAAGTCAGTGACCATGTGTGTGCCACTGACATGTAAAAGCCAACTGACTGTCACAGAGCTCAGTGTCCTTTGGTATCTCAGCAAAAAGGGACCTTGGTCAAACCCCTTTATTTTAGACAGATGGCCAATAAGGACTTGGAAGGGAAGGACTTAGTCATAATTCTACTGTAGTTAGTAGGCAGAGGTGGGACAAGAACCCAGCTCTTTCTCAAGACCATTGTTCCTTGGGGGAGGCATTTCACAGCTCTTTTTAAATCTTAATTCTTTGTTAGCCAAGTTTATCCATTTATTTTGGGTGTCAAAAGATCCTGAACACTGGGGACACCCAGGCGCTAGTCCTTAGGAATAAAAACATTGTTCCCTACTCTGGGCACTTTTACATTTCACTGAACCATTGTCAGTCAAGTTTGTGGTTCAAGATAATATGAGTTTTCCAGTGAATTCAGGCCATATTTCTATCAGTTTGGACAGGAAAATTTGGAGGTCTTCAGGATGAGTTATTGTTGTGATATGGTGGCCAAAAACAGCTAATTAAGTATTGGGCTAATAGATGAAGGGATGATTTTGCTGTACTCTGCCCTCCACCCACACCTAGAGTATTCTGTATAGTTCTAGGTGCCATAGTTGAGGATACTGATAAGTTGGATAGCATCCAGAGGAAGACAGAATGGTATATAGTCCTTGAGTCTATGCCATATGAGAATGGGTTTAAAGAACCTGAAATGATTAGCATGGAGGCAACTAGCTGTCTCAGTGAATAGAACACTAGGTTTGGAATCAGGAAGATTTTAGTTCAAATCTACCCTTAGACACTAACTAGCCATGTGACTCTGGGCAAATCATTTAACCTCTGTTTGCCTTAATCCATTGGAGAAGGAAATGGCAAACCAACATCCAGTATCTTTGCCAAGAAAACCCTATATATGGGGTCAAAAGAGTTGGGTATGACTGAATGAACACCACCACCACCACCACCAACAGTGAATCAGGAAACATGATAGCTATTTTCAAGTATTTGAAAGAGGAATTGGTTTTGTTCTGTTTGGTCTTAGAGATTAGAAACAAGAGCAATGGGTAGAAATCATACAGAGCCTGAAATTAGGAAAAACTTCAACAGTTGGAGCTGTCCAAAAGTGTAATGACCAGCTGCCAAGGGAAGGAGTGGCTGCTGCTCCTGTTTGGAGCAGAGGTTAGATGGGCCATTTGTCAAGTATGCTTCAGTGGGAATTCTTTTTCAGTTATGGGTTTAAGTAGATGACTGCTGAGTTTTTTCCCTTCTAATGCCAAAATTCTTTGAGTCTGTGAATGGGAAGAACTGTGATCTTTTATGGAAGCCCTGACTACAGGCTCTTACTCATTCTCCAGAACTCTCCTCCTGTGATGTCACCAGCACCCTCCCTGACTGGCATGTCCCAATGGATATCCCTGATAGCACCAATGACATGTATACCTTCCAGGTGTCGCCATTGCCCTCCAGCTCTGATGGTTTGTATCTCCTGGGACCTATAAAACTATTCTTACACTTCACAGTGGACAGCACTTTTGGATTCCCATTTTGTACTAAGCTTTCCCAGAAGGTTCCCTGGTCCCAATAAGATTGGAGCTTAAGAGGGAAATATTAGCATTACCTTCTCATTGGGAAACTTTAATGATAGGCCAGGAAGAAATGAGACAGCAGAGATATCTTGGCATTATGGGCCAAGTGTGGACTATAGTGGTCATGGAAAGGAGGGAGAAAACATGGTGAAGGAACTCTGGTGGGATCATTGGGAGTAGTGGCAAAGATTTGGTTTAGGAGGGAAGCAGCCTGTTTCTCTGGTTTCTCTGTAAGTTGTCTCTAGTACATTTCTTTCCTCTTATGGAGAGGGTGGGCTAGGAACAGTGACTGGGCTTCCAGGAATCTGGAATGTCAGAAATAGTCAACTGTCCAAATTAGTGAGGACTCAGGTTCTAGTAGTCCCATCAGTCCAGTCTCCTGATGTGGGAAGGCCCTGTGACATGGGGTGTGTAGGGTGAGTTTGGTAGGGATGGCTTCTCATGGAGAGTGCAGAGATGACTCAACAACCACCTTTTCTCTACCCTTTACCACAATACAGCAGCAACGGAAGAGGAGGAGGAGGAAAAAATAGCTGAGGATATCATTAAGGTAAAAATCCCTTTCTGCTTTTATGGTCAGCTTTAAGGAAGTGGCAGTTTGTTAGTCATGGAAAAACAAAACAAAACAAAACTAAGGAAGCCTCTTTAAAAAAAAATAGCAGGTGCTAGTTTATTACCACAGAAAAGGGAATCACACACAAGTTACTACAGACATACTTGGTCCTCTTTGTCTAACTACAAAGATACTCAATATTAATAGGTCCAATTTGAGTCTCCTTCTTCATATAGGGCCTTTGGGGACATTGTAATAATGATGAGAAAATCTCAGTTACTTTCATATGACTTACCTAATCTATGCTGGGGCTCACAACTAATGTTGAATCCTCAGCCAGCTCCCACACATTAGTCAGTTGGCACTGAGGGAATGGTGGCTAATTCTTAATACTGGACTTTGGAGTGCAAGATTGTATCACTTTTTTGCCTGCAGAAATCTTGTGTACCTAATTATGTTTTCCTAAAGAAAATTTTCATTTGATAAACTCTTAAGTGACTAGCATTAAGTGACAAAGCAAGCAGGGCATCAAGGTAGTAACTATAGTGTTAGACTTGGAATCAAAAAGACCTGGGTTTGAATCCCTCCCATTTGGGAGCTATACACCCTTGAACAGATCACTTAGCTCCTCTGACCTTCCATTTCCTCATCTGTAAAATGGGAATAATAACATCTACTACTCAAGAGTTCTTATAAAGTTCAAAAAAGAGATAATGAATATAAGATAGTTTGTAAAAATTAAAGCACTACATTAACATATGCTATTATGTGCTAAATGTTGGGATTACAACCATAGATAAAGCATAGACTTTGGTTGCAAGAAGCTTATAAGAGAGTGTGATAAATGTGATGAGAAAGTCCATACAATATGGGAAACTTGGGATCATATTGAGTGGGGAGGACATTTAGAGGCCATTGAAGAGAAAGGGACTACTTCAACCTTGAGCTGAGGGCTGTGAAGGAAATCAAGGAAAGATTCAGAGAGGAACAGGTACCCAAGTTAGGTATGGAATGAAATGAGGGACTTGAGGAGATGGAGATGGTATCCAGGATATGGAAGTTCCCAAAGGCGCGGGGTACACCTTGGAGACCATGGAATGTGTAGAAACCAGAGAGGGCAAGAAGTTAAGAATTATAAATGGAGAGAAACTCAGTTTGACTACTATATAGATAGCCTGTGAAGTAGATGAGATAAGGCGGAGACATAGTTGGAGACAGATTAGGGAAGAACTTGAAAAGTTCATAAGTTTTTAACTTATTTGGTGAGCAATAGAGGGAAGCATCAAGGGATTTTGAGCAGAGGAGTCATAATCAGAGCAGGTAAAGGCATGAAAATTAGATTGAGAGGAGAGAAATCAGGAGTTAAGGAGCATATTACAGTAGTCCAGAGGAGAAAATATGCAGCCTGAACTAGGGTGGTTGCAATTGAGTAGAAAGCAGAGGTCAGGTGCAGAAGATATAAAGATAAAACCTTGGCTACTATTTTGATGAGAAGAATAGAGAATAGGGAAAAGTCCAAAAAGATTTCCAAGGCCCAAGAGTGTTGGCAGCTGGGAGGGCCTGGTTCCACTGAGAGAAATAATGATGTTAAGAAAAATGGGGTTCAGTTCTGGACATGATGAGTGGAGCAGCCAAGTGAAGTTGTTTTAAAGTGTGGTAGGCAATGAATGGGGAGCCACTGATGCCTTTTGATCAAAGGAGTGATGTGATCAGAGTTAATTGAGAACTACCTTATTTCAGTTCTAATCTTGTTTGATATTTCCTCTCATTAAATTAAAATGCTACAGAGCATTGAGTCCAAAGACCTCAGTTCAAATCTTGATTCTGCCCTGTACTTTGCATGTAATCCTGGGCAAGTCACTAATCTTTGGGCTTCAGTTTACCCATCTGGAAAATGAAGAGTTGGAGTAGATAATTTAAATTCTGACATTATGACTTAAATATTTACTCCAGGCTCTTGGTGGAGCGCAGTGGAGAGGGCACTGAGAAGAGAAAGGATAATGTGTTGGGGAGTCAATAAGCTTATGGGTCAGGATAGTGGGCTGGCCACTAGGGGTTTGTGCCATGGGTTGAGGGAATGTTATTCAAGGTCCTTCATGCCCTGTTCCTTTGGAGCTAAGTCTGAGGCCAGAGCATTGGCCCTGGGCAGTGGTTCTCTATCCCAGGAGCTTTGGTTTGTCAGGGGAACTGTGGGGAATAACCTCTTCCTTTCTTGCCCTTTCTAGCTAATAGAACAGTCAGAGTGGCAGCAGACTGATATTGATGGTAAAGGCTATCTGCTTAATGAACTAGGTACCCAGCCCCTCTACAGTAACTTCAGCTTAAAGGAAGAAGATAGTGACATGGATGGATCAAGAGGTAGGGAGAACCCTGGGCCCAGGGGGGGAAGAAGGGAGGCTCCTGAGAGGGAGATGAGGCTTAATGGCAGTATAACCTTGGGCAAACTCTGGATCTCAGTCCCCCTCCCCACAAAGATAGGGAGAATAAGATGCTTATTAGGTACCTTACCATGCTGTCATGAGGATCCAGTCCTTCCCTTTGTCTCCATTTACTCAGACACCACCCAGGCTGTGGCTCTCATCCCATTGCCTGGACTGGTGCAGAAACCTGCCATCTGGTTTCCCTGACTGATGTCCCTCCACTCTGACTGATCATCCTTCACAGAGTGATTTTCCTTAAAATGCAGGCTCCTCCCCATCTCCATAAACTCCAGTGGCTCCCTGACACTTGGAGTTCTGGATAGGAATTCCTGTGTTTGGCATTTAAAACTTTCCTCCTCACTCCCAGCTCCTGTCTCCAGGCCTTTTCACTGCCCTCCTCACAGCTACCTCTTAGAATTCCTATGTTCTTTTGAGACTTAGCTCAAGTACCACCTCCTACATGAAGCTTTTCCTGATGCCCCCAACTGCTAATGCTTTCCCCACCTTCTCATTACATTTTTTTCCCTAACCCTTACCTTCTATCTTAGACTCAATATGAAGTATCAATTTAAAGTAGGAGAGTAGGGAGAACTAAGCAATTGGAGCTAAGTGACTTGCCCAGGGTCACCCAGATAGGAAGTGCCTGAGGCTAGATTTGAACTCAGGTTCTCCTGACTCCAGGCCTGGCTCTCTGCTTTCTGAGCTACCTACCTGCCCATCCCTTCTATTGAGTTTGTATATACCTCTCTACATGCATGTCTATCTCCCCTAAATGTAAATTCTCTAAGGATAGGCATATAATAGGTGCTTTATAAATGCTTGTTAATATAGCATTTAAATGAGATAATTGACAGGAAGGTATTTTTTAACTAAAGATTAACTGAAGTGTGGGGTATTATTAGTGGGTATATCTCAAAGGAGTAACAGAACCAAAACATCCTCTGTTCAAAATTCCTTCCCGATGAGTCACATTTCTACTATCTATGGCAGATTAAGTAATAGCTGCAATTTCTTATTCCCTGAATTCCCCTAAAATGAAAATGGCTTTCCCAGTTGTCCTCCTACCCATTTGGCATTTAGGCTTGGGCAAAAAAAAAAAAAACAATGTAAAATTTATGAAACTGGTCTCCTTCCCTTCTCTATTTTTATTTTTTGCCTTTGAGTTAGAGACTGAAGACCCTATAACCCAGGGGTCGGCAACCTTTTTGGCTGTGAGAGCCATAAACGCCACATTTTTTAAAATGTAATTCCGTGAGAGCTGTACAGTGCTCACAGTGCGTGCTCCTGTAACAGTGCCTGAAAAAAAATTGATTTTATGGCTCCTGCAGAAAGAGCCATACATTGCCGACCCCTGCTATAACCCATGGAAGAGTAGCCTTGGGGTCTGGGAGCCTTCCTTTTTCCAGTGGTATAGATAAAAGAGGCCATAAGCATGCCAAAAGACTTTGTCCCTCCAGTTTGTGGCTGACATATCTCACCTCTCCTTTCTCATTTTCTTCCAGAAGTTATTGAGTTGAATTTACATCAAGCCTTCACAGAACTGAGGACCCTGGATGCAAGTTGGATGGACACCTTGTTGACGCCTGTTCGACAACCCAGCATCCAAGCTATTTCCTGTGGGCAGTAACCATGTTCTCTGCCCCCAGTGAGCCAGTGGGGAAAGATGGACCCCAATGGGCAGTGTTGGTGGCTGGTGAATATAGAACTTTTATCGCATGGCCCCAAGGAACATAAGAGTCAGGAGAGGGCTGGACCTGTCCTCTGGGAAGATTGGTATCTGGGTTTTAATATGTCAGAAAGACAGTGAAGGCAGGGGCTGCCACTCTTATTTCTACTTATTAATTTCCCACTTTGTGAGCTCCCAACTGCTATATTCTGGATTTTCCCAGTGAGATATAGTGGCTGGGAGATTTGGGCAAACTCCTGATTTGGTACAGAGAAAGAAGGATCAATTAAGTCAGACCTCTTGATGTCCCCATGCTGGACAGAAAGTTCAGAAAAAACCACTGGTAACAGCTATTTGCACTAAGAATGATTCTATTTTGTAATCATTTGCACTAACTGAGCCCCTTTCCCTAAAGACCCTTTGGCTGGCATGTAAATGTGAAGGAAAAATGAGTCGCAAACAAACCGTACTATTCTTCCAGGTTCTCTGCTCGAGAGGAAGCCCTCTCCTGAATCTTCATTCACTTTGGCTGTGAATAGTTTTTCCTCAGATAACCTGTCTCTTAAAAATATACACTATTCCCCCCACCTCCTTGCCTTCATGGCCATCTACATTTATTTATACAGTCCCTTGGGTCAGTACTCTATCCAACTCTTGGGTTGCCCCACAGTGCTTGAAGAGAGAAGTGAATGTGCCTTGGTTTGACCTCTAAAGTCTAAGAAATACCATCCGCTGTAAGTCATTTATATATGTGATCATATGTACATATGTAAATATGTAAATTTGTTTTTATTAAAAATGTTTATAGAGGAATCCTATGAGTATGACCCTTTATGTGGAAATATATATCAGAAAATAGAGATGAGGATAAGTTTATGCTTCATTGTCAATAAGCTTTTTTTTTCCTTCTTTTAAACCCTTACTTTTAATATCTACAAAAGATTGGTAAAGACTAGGCACTTGGAGTTAAGTTATTTGCTTACCCATCATCTATCTATTTATTTATTGTTTGTTTTATTTTTTAGGTTTTACTATGAAAATTATATTTTATTATTTTTATTTTATTTTATTATTTATTTGCTTAATTGGTCACACAGCTAGGAAGATTTGAGACCAGGTTCTCCCAACTCCACGGCCTGACATTCTATCCACTGTGCTACCTAGCTGCCCCATTTATTAAAGTGTATTATTATTAAAGCATCATGCTGGGGCTGGAGATAAAAATAAAGGCAAAAACATTCCCTGCTCTCAAGAGAGCTCATGGTCTACCAGGGGAGACAAGATGAAAAAACTATGTACTTCCAAAATATGTAAAGGATAAATCGGAGCTGATAAACAAAGGGAGAGCATTAGAATTAGGAGGATTGGGAAAGGATTCCCATAGAAAGTGAGATTTTTAACTGTGAGACTTGAAGGAAGCCAAGGGGTGGAGGTTTGAAGGGAGCACTCTAGGGAGGCAGTGAAAAGTCGGGAGATTGAGTGTCATGTAAGGAACAATAAGGAAGGCCAATGTTTCTGGAATGCTGACTACAGGGATGGAAGTCAAGGGTAAACAGTACTGGAGAGGTAAGAAGGGGTCAGGTTATAAAAGACCTTAAAAGCCAAATGAGATTTTATTTTTGATCTGGTAAGATTTGGGAGCCCCTGGAGTTAACTGAGGAGGGAGTGATGTTCAGACCAATGGGTTAGGAAAATCCCTGGCAGGCAAGTAGAGGATGAACTGGAGTGGGGAGAGATGAGACAAGTACACCAAGAAAGCTACGGCAAAAGTCCTACACCAGGGTCAGAAGAGAGAAGAGGGTATAAATGTAATAACATGACGGGAAGGTAGAATTTTTTTTTAACATTACCATCTGTCTTAGTTCTGGTTCTAACGAAGAAGAATGGTAAGGACTGGTCGAGGGGAGCTTACGTGACTTGCCCAGAGTCACACAGGTAGGAAGTATCTTGAGACCAGATTTGAACTCAGCACTCCCATCTCTAGGCCTGTCTCTCTCAATCTACTGAGCCACTCAGCTGCTCCCATGAAGGTAGAATTGATAAGACAGCAAATGATTAGATACTTGAGGTGAGAGTAAAAAGTTAAAAATGATACTAATGAATGTTTCAGAGTCTGGGTAACTGGTACTTTCAACAATAACAGGAAAGTTCAGAAGACAAGAGGATTTTAGGGAAAAGATAGTTCAGTTTTAGATATGCTGAGTTTAACATGTCCACAGGACATGTTCAAGGTGATAGGCATTTAGAGATGAAAGAGGTTAGGGCTGGACAAATGAATCTGAGAATTATATACATAGATGATCAATGCCGATGAATTCATTCTCAACTTTACCTTAAGGATGCAAGGTAACATACTTATTTTGGTAATATACTTTAAAAAAAAGAAAAGAAATAGTGAATCCCCTCTTCTATTTTCAGGGGAAAGATTACACAAGTTCAATTTGATAAAGATTTATTTAACTTATATGTAATTGGACATTGGCAATGTAAAGACGAAATTAAATTTCACAGAATTCTTCCTTCAAGAAGCTAGTAATCTTAACATACACAGGGCAGGATACACTGGAAAATTAGAGACAAATTGTTTTTTGGAGGAGGTTCAGGCAAAAGGGAGGGCTACGTGGAGGTGATGTCAGAGCTAAAACTGGACAAATTTTAACTGGAAGAAATAAAGGGGCAGGCAGAAGAATAAATGAATAGATTTCTAAGCATGAATAAAGACAGATGAAATAGACAGCAAAATAAGGAGGGGATCAGATTTAGCTGGAATCTGGAGTTCATGAATAGCAGGGAGATAAGACTGGAAAGAGATTGGGTAAAGCAACCTCCAGATGGAGAACAATCATCCCATTATCAGAAGTCTTCCCATAATCAGAAGTGGTGGGGAGCCATAGAGGACTTTCAAATGACATTAACAGAGTGGGACATTAAGATACCATGGATCAAATGGATTAGAGGAGGATAGACTAAAGTCAGGGAGATAAGTTAGGAGGCTAGAACATAGGAAATGCTCAATGAATTCTGTCTCTCATATCTCTGGCATCATCTCTGAGTGTGACAAATAATGAGGGCCTATACTATAGCCCACATGACATCTTTCTTCTGAAGAACCAATAAAGGGGACAGCTAGGTGGCTCAGTGGATTGAGAGCCTGGCCTAGAGATGGGAGGTCCAAGGTTCAAATTTGGCCTCTTCTGTGTAACCCTGAGCAAGTCACTTGACCCCCATTGCCTAGTCCTTACCACTCTTCTGCCTTAGAACCAATACACAGTACTAAGCAGAAGGTAAAGGTTTAAAAAAAAATTTTTTTTAAAGAGCCAATAAATACTTTTACACTCTGCCTTCTCCCAGTCTACTTTGGGCACTTGGAGGAAGCATAGGCCAAAGCTAGGAAAATAATAAAAAAGCCAGAGAATATAAAAAAGGGGATGAATGATGGCATGCAGATAAAAGGTTAAGGGGGGCAGCTCCATAATAGCCTGGGAAGTGTAAGAACTAATAGAACCCTGAAGTTAGGAAGCCCTGAAAAGAGGGCAACCATGGGACTGAACTGACTACCAAGTATTAACTCCTTTGATTCAAATACTCAAAAGGATCTAAGATCTCATCAATGTATTTCCTCCAGTGATAACAGTTCACCACCCATCCATGCCAGCTGTTCTCCCACCAGTTTGCCATGTGAAGTTCACCCAAAGTATCTTATGTCTTCTTGACACTGTGACTATGATACTAATGATAAACATGGTAGCCCAATCTCTTCATATGGCCAGACCATTTTTGATAACATCTTTTACTCTGTCACTCCTTCACAATTCCTTGTTTGTAACATGTTGTCATCTGGTCACATTCCATTGCCTTTTGGGTGTTTTTCAATTTCAATTCTTAAGATACTGTAGTGTTCCATGACTTGTGGCCATACAAAAACCGGGAGCAGTGAACAGCATCTATATACCATTTCTTAAAAGCCAGAAGAAACAAGAATGATTTCTATAGAACACTCAGCAGTGGAAAAGGATCATCCAGATGGCCAACCCCATGGCTCTTGCACCTGTGTCAGAATGAAAATTGTGGTTCATTCTGTCTCTATTATGCAAGACAGAAGTGAAGAGGCAGAAAGGGTTCATCAAGACCAGATAGCTATGGCAGGTTTGTCCCTGGCTCTTTTAGAGTCATAAGGAAGAAGTCAGATGAAATGATGAGTCGGGGATCAAGGTAGAGAACATGAATCTGGAAAGGAGTTGAGAGAAGGGATGTTATGACTCTTCTCTCACTTTTTAAGCTTCTTGTTCAAAATTTAAAGGCTTTCCTTGCTAATACTGGAGATTTAATGAAACTTCCTCCACAATAAGCCCTGACAGAATGTAATACTAACCACTATTTGACAGCGTCAGGGCTAAGGTTAATTTATGTAATTAGAGGAGAGAGACTTCTTGGGCAAAGACTTAGATCATGGTTGATTGGCTCACTTCACCTCATTTGACCTGAAAAGCTGTGAAGGAGACGCTGTTGCAGGTTCTCATCTATAAATCTCAATACCCTAGTTGTCAAATTCAAAGGAAGAACAATTTCCATCATGCCCTATTCAAGAAACAAACCCAATGCCCTTGGAGCTTCCCTCCTGTGCAGGATTAGAATGTAAGGTCCACTGGGTTCATGAAGAGTCAGCTACTACTGAACAACAAAAAGCTATATGATAGCCTTATTCAAATAGTTTAACCTAAAGAAGATGTTCATCACAACTTCCACCCCATCCTACCATTTAAATCAGCTTATTTACTGGCACAGAGAAATATCCTCCAAAGTAGTAGGTATAGGTTCTAGATGAACCTCTATTGACTTGACTCACCTCTTCTCTACAAAAAATTTCCTAACCTGAGAATTCCCTCTTATCAGTTAAACCACAGATCTAGTCCATAGGCTTTTGATACCTCGGTGCCCTTATTTTTATCTCTAAATCTTTCTTATTAAATTAAATTTATTAATTATTAATTATTAAATTTATTAAATCATTCTTTTCAATCAGCAAAAATCCAACTTTTTTTCCTTCCCCACCCCAAATAGAACAAGAAAAACAAAACCTCTGTGACAAACATATATAGTTAAGCAAAACAAATTTCCTCATTGGCTAAGTTCCAAAGAAAATATTTGCATGTATTTATGCATGCTTCATTCTGCACTCTTAAGTCCTTCACATCTCTTATCAGGATTTAGGTAGCATGTTTTATTGTTAGTCTTCTAGACCCACAATGTCTAATCACCAAGCCCTCCCTTCCACCAGGACCCAAAGGAAATTCAGGGAAGGGGAGGGATGGAAATGGGAGATCAGGGAGAAGTCCAGAGAAATGAGATAGGTCCAAATTTCCCCAAGACAAGATAAGCACAGGCCAAGGCTGAAGCAATTAGGCCAAAACCAACAGGTTAAGCCAAAGCAAAAGCCTCCCGCCACAGCGAAAGTCAGAAGGCAAAAGCCTCGTCAGTTGGAACTTCACCTCTATTTATAGCTTTAAGTTCTAACTGACTTTCTGAAGATTCTAAGATGTTTAACTGACTTTTTGTGACCATTAGAAATTACAGAAGCAAAAGGTTTCTGTTAGCCACCTTGCATTACACTCTGCGTCAGTTCATATAAGCTTTCCCTAGTTTCTCATAAACAATCCTCTTCATTTCTCATAACACAATAGTAGGCCATCAGATTTATATATGATAATTTAGTTTTATAGCATTTTCCCCAATTACATGTAGAAATAATTTTTAATAATGATTTTCTGACATTTTGTGATGCATGTTTTCTCCCTCCCTTCCTCCCTTTCTTCCCCCCTCCATGAGAAAGCAGATAATATGATATAGCTTATACGTATACTATCATTCAATACATATTTTCATGTTTGTCATGCTATGAAAGAAGACATATCACTTATATAGAAAAAAACTCATGAGGAAAATAAAGTGAAAAATGATATGCTTCAATTTTCATTCAGTTCCTTTTATGGTGGTGGTTATCCTTCTTCCTCATGAGTCTCTTGGAGTTGTCTTGGATCCTTGAATTGCTGATAATAGTTAAGTCATTCACAGTTGACCATTATACATTATTACTGTTACTGTGCACAACATTCTCCTGGTTCTGCTCACTTCATTTTTCATCACTTAATATATCTTTCCGGGTTTTTTTTGGGATCATCCAATTCATCATTTCTTATGGCACAATAGTATTCCATTACAATCATATATCACAACTTGTTCAGTCATACCCCAATTTATAGATATCCTTCAGTTTCCAGTTCTTAGCTACCACAAAAAAAGCTACTGTAAATATTTTTGTACAAGTAGGTCCTTTCCCCTATCTTTGAAATGTTTGGGATACAGGCCTAGTAGAGAAGTATTGCTGGGTCAAAAGGTATGCAGTTTTATGGCCCTTTGGACATGGTTCCAAATTGCCCTTCAGAATGGCTGTATCATTTCATAGCTCCACCAACATTTTTATATATTAGTGTCTCAGTTTTCCCACATCCTCTCCAAAATTTATCATTTTCCTTTTTGGTCATATTAGCCAGCTTGAGAGAGATGAGGTGATATCTCAAAGTTGTTATAATTTTCATTTCCCTAATTAATAGTGATTTGGAGCATTTTTCCATATGACTATAAATAGTTTTAATGTCTTCAGCTGAGAATTACTTGTTCATATCCTTTGACCATTTTTCAATTAGGAAATTGTATTCTTATGTGTTCAACTCATTGCTCTGTGTATTTGAGAAATGAGGCCTTTATTAGACTTATAAAAAATTTTGTACCATTATGATTACTGTATATTACTTCCTATCCTAATTACCCTTGTTTAGTTTCTGATTTCCACTCCCCCCATTTTGCCCTCCTTTTATCAGCCCCACCCCTCTTCTCTCTCTCTTTTTTTTTTTGGTAGGGTAAAATAGCTTTCTATACCTAATTGATTATGTATTTTCTTCCCTCATTGAGTCAATTCTGATGAGAATAAGTTTCACATGCTCTCCTCCCCACCTCCCCCATCTTCCCTTCCACTGTGAACACTCTTTTATGCCTCTTTTATGTGAGATAATTTATCCCATTCTATTTTTCCCTTCTCCCTCCTCCCAATGCATTTCTCCTTCTCATGCCTTAATTTAATTTAATTTTATATTATCCCATCATATTCAACTCACACCCTTGACCTCTGTCTACATCTACACCTTCTAAATGCCCTAATAAAGTTCTTTGGTGTTAACAAGAATCAACTATACATGTAGGGATGTACACAATTTAACCTTATTGAAAAATCACTTGATTCTCTCTCCTGTTCAACTTTTTATGATTCTCTTGAGACTTGTATTTTAGAGTCAAATTTTCCATTCAGCTCTGATATTTTCATCAGGAATATTTGAAAATCCTCTATTTTATTGAATATCCATTTTTTCCCCTGAAGGATTGTGTTCAGTTTTGCAGGGTAAGTGATTCTTGGTTGAAATCTTAGCTTCTTTGCCTTCTGGAATATCATATTTTAGGCCCTCAATCCCTTAATGTAGAAGCTGTTAAGGCTAGTGTTATCCTAACTGTAACTTCACAATATTTGAATTATCCCTCTTTGACTGTTTGTAATATTTTCTCCTTGACCTGGGAGTTTGGGAATTTAGCTATAATACTCCTGGGAGTTATCCTTTTGGGATCTTTTTCAAGAGGTGATTGGATTCTTTCAACTTCTATTTTGTTTTCTGGTTCTAGAATGTATGGGCAGTTTTCTTTGATGATTTATTGAAAGATGAAGTCTAAGCTATTTTTTTGATCATGGCTTTCAGGTAGTTCAATAAATCTTATATTATTTCTCCTGGATTTATTTGTTAAGTCAGTTGTTTTCCAAAGAGATATTTCACATTTTCTTCTATTTTTTCATTCTTTTGATTTTGTTTGATTATTTCTTGATGTCTCATGAAATCACTAGCTTCCACTTGCTCAATTTTAATTTTTAAGATATTATTTTCTTGAGTGAAGGGTCAATTCTAGTTTGTAAAGTTTTCTTAGGGAATTTTTGTACTTCTTTGTCTAAGGCGCCAATTCTGCTTTTTAAAATTTCCTTCTCTTCATTGGATTTTTGTGCCTATTTTACCAATTGTCTTATTCTGTTTTTTTAAGATATTAATTTTTCCATAATTTTTTGTGTCTCTTTTGTCAAGCTGTTGACTCCTTTTTTCATGATTTTCCTATATTGCTCTCTTTTCTTTTCTCAAATTTTCTTCTACCTTTCTTATTTGACTTTTAAAATTCTTTTTGAGCCCCTCCATTCATTCTCTTTGGGCTTGAGAGCAATTTATATTTTTCTTGGAGGCTTTGGATGAAGTAGTATTGACTTTATTGATATCACAAAAATTAACTTTCTATGTTGTTTCTTTCTTTTTTTTTTTTTTAACATTTTCCTGCCTCTTTCTTTTCTTTTAATTAAAAAAAAAAACTGTTAAAGTTAGGATTTGTAACTCTGGTGAAGGGAGCACTGTTACAAGCTTCAGTCTGTGCAATTGTCTTCAGAGCTGGCACTGGGGATCTATTTGCTTTTAGTTCTTCCAAGGTGATGTGATGTAAAGAGAGGTGGGTTTAATACTCTCCTGGGCTGTGCTCTGGACTCCAAGCACTATATTACCCCTTGGTCCTTGGACCAGGATCCCCTGCTCCCCTGTGGCTGCAAGTTCTGGTGTGTGCTGGTGCTCCTCCTCACTCTGCCACTATGCTCCAGGACTACAACCTGGTTCTCTGTATGGACAATACTGATAAGAGCCTTACACTCAAAACCAGTAAAGAGACCTTTGTAATCTCATTCTGAGCAGTTCTCTGCCTCTCCCATATCATCTGTGTCTGAGAGTTCAGGAAGCCTTGGCTGCTACTTCAGTTGTGCCCAAGGCCTGTTGCTTTGGTGAAGCCTGCACTAATGTACCATGCTTCATTCCACTTTGGTGCACTAGATTCCTTATGCCAGCCTTCTAAGTTGTTTTGGGTTGAAAAAGTACTTCACTTTGTCTTTTCTATTCTAGAATTCATTTTGAGGTCTTAAATAATTGCTTTTTAGAGGGTAGTTTGGTAGAAATCAGATGAGTCCCTATACCTTCTCTGTCAACTTGACTCTTCCCCCCACCCCCGTAACAAATAAAATTGATATAGAAGGATATATATATATAAAGATATTAGGGTTTTATTTAAAGCCATATTGATAATTTAAAAAAACATGTGCCTGCTAAGATCTAATTCAAATGCCCCGTCATGCTTTCTCCCTGGCTGCTTCGTAGGAAACAGGAAGTACCAATCCCAATCTCCCTATTTAAGCTCCTGTTTATGTTGTCTTACTTCACCATGTAAGGACAGGAAGCCTGTTGAATCATGGGAAATGTAGTTTGTAAGTGATCTAAATGTCCACAGGAAGTTTAGATCAGGGATCTCAACACTAAGCTCAAGGATCCCAAATTTCCAATATCACATTCTCCCTGAGAGCAGAGAGAGACTGGTCTCCTTGAATGTTCTTGTAAACATAACTAACTTTTAAATTACAGAAATTTGGGTATAAAAGAAAAGAGGACAAAAACAATGATTGCTAGCCACACTGACAAAAAGCCACTTAGAGGCAGTCCCCTTTGGCATAAGAGTGTACATTCAAAACAAATGCATTCAACTCCCCATAGTTCAATCTCTGTACCCTAAAGTTCATTTTGGATCTTCATGATGCAGTGTAGGTTCTTCAGGCATCTTCATGGTGCCTTCTCCAAACAGATTCATTGTCTGGATTCTGGGGAGATGGCAAATTTCTTATCCTAAAATTACTCTCAAAGAATTTACACTTTACATTATAGATTATAAAACATACATTCCCTTCTGAGGAGAATTATACATTCTCCCCCTGAAATTACTCTTAAAAGAGTTAAATTTTACATTATAAATTATGATACAGACATTCGGATTATAAAACTTACATACCTCCCTGAGGAGAGTTAATAAGACATTCTACCCTGAAGAGGGGTAAGGCCAACACCCAGATCAGCCAAGGATACATGGCTGAGTTTTGGAGGTTGAGTGAAATCAATTGGCAAAAGAAAAAAAATCCAAATAAAAGAAGAAAAATTAACTTGTGAACGAAATGTAAAATGTCAAAGTCTTATGTGCAAAAATGTAAGGTAAAAATAAACATAACAGGTCCTTGAATCAAGGCCCAATTAAAATGCTTAAATCAATTACCCATTCAGGAGCCAGGACTACAGAAAGTTGCCATTCTATATATAAGAGAAATAACAGGACCAAATTTGTGTGCAAGGGAAGTGTCTCTCCCTGGTCTGATTTGCCTGCACCTTCTCAGGGATGAGCCATAATGATAGCCAATCTTAGGTGTTTGGCTAGGGATGAAGCTCAGGGGAAGTCTGGCCTCTAACATATGTCAGAAAAGCTGCAACCCCAAACCTCAAGCACTAGTTTCAAGCCCTTATTGGTATGGTCTGCATGACTTTTTGCTCCTTGGCACTTTGCAAATTCTCAGTTGATCTCTATGACCTTGTGGCTCTTTCAGCACTGCTTAGTGGCTCTTGAGTTCCCTTCTCCTGGAATCAGACAGAGAGATATTAATCATAGTCCCATAATATTTACCAATAATTGGCAGGTTACCATAATCTAAGGCTTTTTGGGTATGCATTAATATTATAGCAAATATATATTTATATTAAACTTATATTACTGTAAAATAAAAAAGGATCAATATTGATTATATGTACTTTAAGTACAAAATTGAGAAAACAAAAGGGAAAGAGTCAATTACTCTTAAAAAATAAAAGAAAAATTAAGGATTCAGGGGAAAAAATACAATACTCTCAAGTACAAAAATGAGAGAGAAGAACACATATTGTATTATTGAAGAAAAAATAATAAAAGAATGTTTTAAAATAAAAAATATATAGCTTAGAATTAGTGAAAGGTTTTTCACCCAAAAATGAGATCCATTTCCTGTTAAGCTTTTCCATGAACTCCTGTGAGTGTAATGGCTTTTATAAAATAGCAGATTCATACTGCACATTCAAATAAAGTACCATGATGTCCAATAACACATTTAAAGACAAAAGCAAACAAACCCATTATTACAACCCCTTGCTATGATGTTTAAAAATTATATACTTATCACAAATTCAACAGATACAGTAAATCATTCAGCCTTGGCTGAGATATTTTCTTAACAAACTCTATTACTGCCTCCATGACAATTGTGGGGCAGAGTTTTAAAAAAATCTGATAAAAAAAACCTTCTGGGTCTAGGTTATCCCCAGGAATTCTAGATCCTTCTGATGGGGAAGCAAGCCAAAACATCAAGCACATAGGAGCTCTCATAGATTCCTGTGTAATATACAAAAGCTTGGGCAGGAAACTTCCATGTTTCCTCTACCCCTTTAAGACAACATTCTTTATGATAAATATATAAAACTCTATCAATCATACAGAAGGATACTAGGCATCTAAAGTCATTTCTAAAAACCCTTTATAAAATTTAAATTTTCAAGGCATTAAAATCTTCAAAGTTGTACACAATTATCAAGATAGAATAAAAAGTTAAGGGATGTGGTCCTATAGTTGAGATGACTATAGGACCACAATATACATATGGTTTATGGGCTTTTTACAACTTAAAAAATGTTTAAGATGTTCATAAATGGTACAGATAACAGTAAACTTAAAAAAAATCGAAACCTTAAAGAAATCAGGAAATATAATAATATAAGGAGTAAATTACAAGCAATGTAGTCAAAAACCTTTTTTACCAATTCTAATAGATTTGTTGACTATTTGGGAGTTACAATAAAATCATAAACAGAATTCATCTAGCAGCCAAAAACAATTAACTAAAATGATTCAGTGCAACAGAAAGATCAACTTAACAGCAAAATTAAATCACATAACAACAATCAGAAAAATACAATAAGATACAGAGGCTTTTTAAAAACCCCATGCAGTCTGAGGTTTAAATTCCACCTCTGATCCAATTTAAGTTCCTTCTAACTGAGCTCTGCACTGAGCACAGTATGGATGACCCCCATAGGGGGTATATAGTTCAGAGTCTTGGGCAGGACCAGCATGTGCGGGGGGGGGGGGGGGGAGAGGGGGTGGTGAATCTCTCCCCTGAGTTTCAGGCAAGATAATCACACGGAATGGTTTGAAATAGGCCATGTGGCCCATGCTTGCCATTCTACTTCTTGTTTGAAGAGTAAAAGCTAGGGCTCACATGGAAGCCAACTGGGGTAGGGGCTAGAAAAGCCACAGGTTAGAGATCCCACATGGAGGGCTTATGGGGGAGGAAGGGGACTAGAGAAGCTCTCTTCAGGTTAAAAGTCATTAATGTCTATGAGGAAACACCCTTGGGAAGTCCCAGGTGTGTACAATGAGAAAGAAGGGTTTTGTTTTTTTTTTGTATACTTCCCAAATCTTAAGTAGCAGCAGCAGCAGCCTCAGGAGAGGTGGCTGGGTATCTGCCAGTCCTCAAAGCATTAGCAGCATTAGCTGGATCAGTAGCAGAGGCAGCAGCAGGTGGCAGGCAGGGCAGCTGGGGTGGGAGGCAGAGGCATCCGGGGGGATGGGGAGTCAGAATTGGCAGGAACAGGTAGGGACCTAGGGAGGGTCAGGTGGGCGGGGCCGGCAGTCAATGAAACCAAGTCCATGGGGAATGTATGAACTAGCAGCCAGAACCAGGCTGTTGGAAAAATGGCGCTCCCCTTTCCCGGAAAAGTAGCTGTGTGGCTGGGGAGAACAGGGAGAAGAAAAAAAATCAAAACTAAAACCTTTCTCCTATTAGAAGGTTGCTCAAAAGAACTGAGCAGAGTGGCCAAAAATAGCACAAGGGCAGGTCTGAGGCTCCTGAAAGGATCTGGAGGTGTCTGAGTTCTGCCTGTGTAAAAAATCATGGCAAAAGTTACGTGGCTTGGGTAGGCTATGTGAAAAATTGAGAGTTATGTTTCGAAAGTGGTTGCCAAAATTGTAATAAATAAAATTGACATAGAAGGATATATAAAGATATTAGGGCTTTATTTAAAGCCATATTGATAATTTAAAAACACATGCCTGCTAAGATCTAATTCAAATACCACACCATGCTTTCCCCCTGACTGCTTCATAGGAAAAATGAAGTACTAATCCCAATCTCCCTATTTAAGCTTCTGTTTATGTTGTCTCACTTCACCACGTAAGGACAGGAAGCCAATTGAATCATGGGAAATATAGTTTGTAAGAGATCTAAATGTCCACAGGAAGTTTAGATCAGGGATCTCAACACTAAGCTCAAGGACCCCTAATTTCCAATATCACACCCCCAAGCTCTTTTTTTTTTTTTACCATGCCTTTTAGGAAGACCAATGATTCTTAAGTTATCTCTCCTGGATCTCTTTTCCAGATCAGTTGTATTTTTGTTGTGTTTTTTTTTTTTTTTTTTTTTTGGCAAGACATTTCTGATTTTCTTCTTTTTCTCCTTTTAAGTTTGTTTTATTGATACTTAGTGTCTTATGAAGTCATTAGCTTCCATTTGTCCAATTCTAATTTTTAGGGAATATTTTTTCCTTTAGCTCTTGTTCTTCCTTTTTAGGAAGTTATTTTCTTCCCTAAGATTTTATGCTTCCTTTTAAGAGAGTTGTTTTCTTCAGTGAATTTTTGTGCTAAGCTTTCTCATTTCCTTTTCCAATTTTTTTCTTCTACTTTTCTTATTATTTGTTTTTTTAACCTCTGTGAAGGCATTCTAAGAGCTCATTTTTTACCTGATCTTTCACATTTTCCTTTGAGGCTTCACTCATTTCCATTTTGGCATTGTCGTCTCTTCTTCTGGGCCTACATTTTGATCTTCTCTGTTGAGATTGTTTTATGGTTAAGTTAATGGTTGAAATAGTTTTCCAAGGTCAGGCTTTTTCTTTGTCTTTTGTTCATTTGGGAGAGTTTTTTTGATGATCTTGACAATATTTTGAAGCTCAGCTCCACTCCTGAGGTGGACAGAGTACTGCTCCAAGCTTATACTGTATTCTATTCTAGTGCCTGGGGTTGGAAGCCTGACTGGCCTGTTGTGGGAAGGCTTGCAGTTGTTCCATTCCAGTGCTACTTGTGCTGATCTCATCCATCCTCTTTCACCACAGCTTGACTATAGTGGGCTATGCTCCTCCCACTGTTACCCTCACTTGGTCATCCCTGGCCCCACTAAGGTAGGACTATGTTCAGTTGTACTCCTACTGCTGCCTGCATGGTATTTCAATGGTCTCTACTCTCCCTTCCTGAGGCTGGACTGAACCTAGCTGTGCTCCTCCCCCTGCTACTTGTACTTCTACCCAGAAAGTTGGAGCCTCCTTGCTGTTCCTCCTTGTTGTCCTGGAGGGGGAGCACTGCTTTTCACTCTGTCTTCTTTTGGTTCTGCCATTCTAGGATTCCTTTTGAAGTTTTTTTGTGTGTGGTTCTTTGGAGATATGCTTGGTGAGTTTGTAGTGCTCTTTATTCCATCATCTTAGACACTGAAAGCATAAGCCCAGAGCTATAACATAACTTCTTCAGCCATTCACCAATTTATAGGCATCCCTTAGATTCCCACCTCAAAAACAACCATAAATATTTTTGCACATCCTTAGGTAGTCTTTGTTTAGGAATTCTTCCCTTAATCTACCCTCATCTCTAATTCTCCCATGCCTCTTCTCTTTCCCTCCAATTTCCCTGTTGAAATGAAATGTATTTCCATACCCAACTCTTTGTGTGTGTATATGTGAATACATATACATTTTCCTCACCTTCCCTAGTTCAGTTGAGAATGAGGTTTAAATGTTAGCTCCTTGCTTCTCTTGTTTGTATAGACTACTATTTGCATATCCAAATTAAGTAAGATAAATTTTCTTAATCTTTCTTTCTCTTCCTCCTAGTATATTCCTCTTCTTTCTTTCCTTTCTTCTAAGATTATCAAGATATAACAGAATCACTCCTAGGCCTTCTGTTTAATTAGACTGCCTGTAAGTCTCTCAAATAATATCAGGGTTTGGAGGGGATGGCGCATCATCTCTTCATATTAAACTGTGAGTAGTTTATCCATGTTTAGTTCTTATCATTATTCATTCATATTTACCTTTTTATATTTAAATTTCTATGTTTGAATGTCAAAGTTTCTTTGCTTTCTGGTCTTAAGATCAGGAATGCTTGGAATTCTCCTATTTCATTAAAGATCCATTTTTCTCATTGTATAATTATATCCAGTTTTATTGGACAAGTTATTCTTGGATGTAAGCCCTTATCCTTTATCTCCTAGAATATGGTGTTCCAAGTTCTCCACTCCTTTATAGTGGTAGCTACTAAATTGTGTGTGATCCTGCCCATGACTCCTCAGTGAATTCTTTTATTTTGACCACTTTTTTTCCTTTGGTCTGGAATTCCTGGTTTTTGACTATAATATTTCTAGGAGTTTTCATTTTGAGGTTTCCTCTGGGAGATGATTAGTTGGATTTTAACATTGCTCTCTGGTTCTAAGAGATCTGAGCAATTTTCTTTTAAGATTTTATTGAAACATACATCCAGATTCTTTTTTGGCTATGGTTTTCAGGTAGTCCAGTGATTCTATTTTTTTTCTAAAACTTTTTTACTTTCTGTCTTAGTATCAATTCTAAGACAGAAGAATGGCAAGGGCTAGGCAATTAAGAGTAAGACCAAGATGACACAGCTAGGAACCCAGGTCCTCCCAACTCCAGGCCTGACTCTCTAGCCACTGTGCCACCTAGTTTCCCATTCCATTTTAATATTCAAGGAGTTTGGTTTTTGTACAAGGTTTTGTGCCTCTTGTGCCAAGCTGTTAATTCCCTTTCCAAAACTTTCTTGCATAACTTTCATTTCTTTTTTATTTTTCCTCTAGTGCTCTCATCTATAAAAATATTTTTTAATTCTTAATACATCTCTTTTATGAGTTTGGGTTGAATTTGTGCCTGTGCTGTGTTTTTCTTTAAGGTTCTGCTTGTTAGTGTTTGGGAGTCATTCTCTTCTTATGAATTTGTGTCTTCAGCATCCCTGTCATCATAATAGCTTTTCATTGTGAGAATGTCTTTTTATTTCTTCATTCTTCCAGACTAATTCTTGATTTTGGAATTGAAGTTAGAACTGAACTCTGTGTACTTCTAGAGGGAAGGTCTGGACTACTTTCTTGGGAGTAATAAGGTAATCAAAAATTTTAGGGACAGTTCATGCTAGAGACCTATACGTTTTTAGGGGCCCCAAATTTGGTTTGATCTAGGTCAAAAGATCATGACTCTTCAGGTCTGAGCTCTGTAAGTTCCTGACCTAGGTTTGGGTTAGAACAACAATAGGCTGCAATTGAGCTTAACCACCAATCTCTTGGTGCTCTAAGTTATTCTCTACTATAAATTACTAGATATAAATATATGTATATAAACAATACATAAATAAATAAAATATAAATATAAATTGCTATAAACATTATTTAAAAATTTTTTTAAAGATCAAAACTTCCCTGCATTGATAAAAGAGTTTCCTCATCCAGGAATTCCCTATGTGAAATCATCTAAGTCTCATAATCCCTATCTTTATTATCCCTATCAAATTTTCCATGTTTCTCTAAATTCCTTTTATTTCTTACAATCCAGTAATATTTTATTAAATTCATATACCTATTTATTCAGGCATTCTTCATTTTCTAAAAACTCATTTAATTAATTAATTATTTTTGAAAATTTTTCCGTAGTTACATGAATCATGCTCTTTCCCTCTCCTCCTCCCATGCCGCTACTGTAGCCAACAAGCAATTCCACTGGGTTTTACATGTGTCATTGATCAAGACCTATTTCCATATTATTAGTAATTGCACTGGGGTGATTGATTAGAGTCTACATCCCCAGTCATATCCCCATTGAACCATTAGATCAAGCAGTTGTTTTCCTTCTGTATTTCTACTCCCATAGTTCTTTCTCTGGATGTGGATAGTGTTCTTTCTCATAAGTCCCTCAGAATTGTCCTGGATCATTGCATTGCTGCTAGTAGAGAAGTCTATTATATTCAATTGTGCCATAGTGTATCTGTCTCTGTGAATAAGGATCTCCTGATTCTGCTCCTTTCACTCTGCATCAATTCCTGGAGGTTGTTCCATTTCACATGGAATTCCTCCAGTTCATTATTCCTTTCAGCACAATAGTATTCCATCACCAACAGATACCACAATTTGTTCGGCTATTCCCTAATTGAAGGGCATCCCCACATTTTCTCATTTTTTGCTACCACAAAGAGTGGGGCTATAAATATTTTTGTACAAGTCTTTTTCCTTATTATCTCTTTGGCGTATAAGCCCAGCAGTGGTATGGCTCGATCAAAGGGCAGACAGTCTTTGGGCATAGTTCCAAATTCAGGCATTCTTCATTTAGATATTCATTTTGTTCTTTATTACCTATGACTATGTGGGCAGCTAAGTGGTTCAGTGGATAGAGCTTCAGGCCTGGATTCAGGGACACTCCTATTCCCGAGTTGAAATCCAGCCTCAGAGAGATAGCTAGGTAACTCAGTGGACTGAAATCCAAGCTCAGAGATGGGAGGTCCTGGGTTCAAATTTGGCCTTAGAAGCTTCTTAGCTATATGACCCTGGGCAAGTCACTCAACCCCCATTGCCTAACCCATGACTGCCAAACTCTTCTGCCTTGGAATGGATACACAGTATTGATTCTAAGATGGAAGGTAAGGGTTTAAATAAAAATCCTGCCTCAAAAAACAGCTTTGTGGCTGTGGGCCATTTGCCTAGTTCCTTATTTATTAAATGAGCTGGAGAAGGAAAGGGCAAACCACTTTAGTATCTTTGCCAAGAAAACCCCAAATGGGATCACCAAGAGTCAGACATGACTAAGAATGACTAAAGTATAAGGAACAACAAATACATATATTAGCAATCAATAGTCTTTGTATCCCTGGATTACTTAGGTATTGCTGAGTTAAAAAGTATAAACAGTTTAGTCATTTTCCTTGTGTAATTTTAAATTGATAACCAGGATGTTAGAACCAATTCACAGCTCTACTAACAATGTATGACTGCATCTGTTTTTTTTAAAAACCCCTCTAATACTGTTATCATTAAAAAATTTTTTTGTCATCTTTACTCATTGACCAGATATGGAAATTTCAGGATTCTTTTTAATTTAGATTTTTATGATTATTAGTGATTCAGAATGTGTTTTTCTGTGGTCATTTATAGTTTACAATTCTTTTTTTGAAAACTTTTTATATCCTTTAACCACTGGTCTACTGAAGAATGGTTGTTGGTGTCACATCTTTACATCAATTCTCTATATATTGTATATATCAGACCATCATCAGTGATATTTGATGAAGATTTTTTGCATTGATAGTTTCTCTTCTCATCCTATCTTAGTTGCTTTTGCTCAGTCAAAATCTTTTTTTTAAATTGTCTTTATTGTGACCTCTATCTTCCAAAAATAGTTGTGAAAGGTATTTCCTCCTTTCTTTGTCAAATTTCTTTATGCTGTGACTTTCCCAAACGGTTTTAGTTCAATAGGTCATTTTACACAAGTTGCTCTTGGAACCAGAGAGAGCACTGGTTTTGGCTTTATCTGCTTAATCAGGGTTATGGCTTCAGCAGCCATAAAAGAGCCCCATTTTCCACCCTAACAATCTGTAAGGCCTCACTAAGACATAAGCCCATTCTGAACAAGCCATATGACCTTTGATGACCTTGACTTTAGTCAAGCATTGATCTTTTTTTAGGTAATCTTGTTCTCTCCCTTACCTAGACTTTTGCAAGGCATGTACTCCATTCCAAAGGTGACTCATTTGTGACATGGGCTCATTTGTGAATTCAGACCACCTGTGAGCATGAGAAGAACAAGCATGATGATTATAGCAGACTGGAACATTCAAGAAATTTCTTTCTTCCTTTTTTTCTTTTTTTAATTCATTTTTTAAAAAATTTGAGCTCCAAATTCTTTTCCTTCTTCCTTCCCTATTTGAGAAGAAAAGCAATTTGATATGGATTATACATGTGAAGTCATGTAAAACATATTTCCATATTACCCAAGTTGTAAAAGAAAACATAGACAACAAAAAAGTAAGAAAAATAAAGTTTTAAAAGTATGCTTCAATCTACATCTAGAGTTTGTCAGTTCTCTCTCTGCAGGTATATAGCATTTTTCATCATGAGCCCATAGGAATTGTCTTGAAGAATTATATTGTGGAGAATGGTTAAGTCATTCATAGTTAATCATCATACAATATTGCTGTTACTGTGTACAATGATCTTCTGGCTCTGATCACTTCACTTTGCATGAGTTCATTTAAGTCTTCCCAGGTTTTTCTGAAAACATGCTGCTGCTCATTACTTATAGAACAATATTATTTCATCATAATCTTGTTTAGCAGTTCCCCAATTGATGGGAATCCCCTCAATTTCCAATTATTTGCCAACACAAAAGGCTGTTATAAACATTTGTATACATATGAGTCCTTTTTCTTTTTCTTTAATCTCTTTGAGATACAGATCTAGTGGTATTATTGCTGGATCAAAGGGTATGCACAATTTTATAGACTTTTGGGCATAGTTCCAAATTGTTCTCTAGAATAGTTAGACCAGTTCACAATTCCATCAACAATGTACTGGTGTACCTATTTTTCCAGCCTTTGTCATTTTCATTTTCTGTCACATTAGTGTGTCTAATAGGTGTGAGATGTAAGTACCTCAGAATTGTTTTAACTTTCATTTCTTGAATTATGAGTGATTTAGATCACTTTTCCATATGACTATTGATAGCTTAATTCCTTCTTTCTTCTTCTTAGTTGCCTGTTCTTATTTCTTCAATTTCTTTTTCTCATCTTATTTTTTATAAGAATTTGAATAAGTTGAAAAGTGTTTGAATAAGAGTGGTGATAGTGAACATCCTTGCTTGACACCTTATCTTGTTGGGAAGGCTTCTAGATTATCCCCATTATAGATAATGCTCGCTTGTGGTTTGAGATAGATAATACTTATCATTTTAAGAAAAGCTACATTTATTCAAATGCTTTTTAATATTTTTAAGAGGAAGAGCTGCTAAGTTTTGTCAAAAGCTTTTTCTGAATCTAATGAGCTAACCATATGATTTTTATTATTTTTGCTATTGATATAGTTAATTATGCTGATAGTTTTCCTAATATTAAACTAGCCCTTTATTCCTGGTATAAATCCCACCTGGTCACAGTGGGATTTATCTTTGTGATAGATTCCTTTAATTTCCTTGTCAGTATTTTATTTAAAATTTTTGTATCAGTATTAATTCACTTAAATCCATCTGGTCCTGGGAATATTTTCTTAGGGAACTCACTTGATGGCTTGAAATTCTATTTCCTCTTCCATTAATCTGGGCAATTTACATTTTTATAAACACACAATTCAGTTAGATTGTCAGTTTTACTGGCATGTAATTGGGCAAAAAGCTCCTAATAATTACTTTAATTTTATCTTCATTGGTAGGGCATTCACCCTTTCATTTTTGATACTGGTAATTTGGTTTTCTTCTTTCTTTTAAAAAATATAATTTATTTATTTTAACATTCTTTTCTTTTTAAATTTTGAGTTTCAAATTGCCGTTCAGAATGGTTGGATCAGTTCACAACTCCACCAGCAATGCATTAATGTCTCAATTTTGCATTGCTGGTGGAGTTGTAAACTGATACAACCATTCTGAATGGCAATTTGGAACTATGCTCAAAGGGCTATAAAAGAATGCCTGCTCTTTGATCCAGCCATACCATTGTTGGGTTTGTACCCCAAAGAGATCATAGATAAACAGACTTGTACAAAAATATTTATAGCCGTGCTTTTTGTGGTGGCAAAAAAAACTGGAAAATGAGGGTATATCCTTCAATTGGGGAATGGCTGAACAAAGTGTGGTATATGCTGGTGATGGAATACTATTGTGCTCAAAGGAATAATAAACTGGAGGAATTCCATGTGAACTGGAAAGACCTCCAGGAATTGATGCAGAGCGAAAGGAGCAGAGCCAGAAGAATATTGAACACACACTTCTGTACTGGAAGCAATGCAATGACCCAGGACAATTCTGAGGGATTTATAGAAAAGAATGCTACCCACATTCAGAGGAAGGATTGCAGGAGTGGAAACACAGAAAAAAAGCAACTGTTTGAACACATGGGTTGAGGCAGACATGATTGGGGATGTAGACTTGAACTACCACACCATGCAACTATCAACAATTTGGAAATAGGTCTTGATCAATGACACATGTTAAAATCAGTGGAAATGCACAACGACTATGGGGGGAAGGGGAGATCGGGTGGTGAAGGGGAAAGTAAAAGCGTGAATCATGTAACCATGTTAACTTTTCTAAAAAATAAATATAAAAAAAAGAAAAAAATAAATTTTGAGTTTCAAATTATCTCCCTCTCTCTCTCTCCCATATCCATTAATGAGGCAAGCAATATTATATTAATTATACATGTGAAATTATACAAAGCATATTTCCATTTTAGCCATATTGCAAAGAAAATTAAGCAAAAAAGTGAGAAAGTTATATTTCAATTTCCATACTGAGTTCATCAGTTCTATCTCTCAGGTGGATACCACTTTTTCATTATGAGTCCTTTGGAATTGTCTTGGTTCCCTCATTATCTTTTTTTCCTGAAGTTTCACAGGCTCCTTTCATTTCCTTGCTCTTATCCAAACCCAATTTCTATGCCTTCAAAGGAAGGTGCTTAGTAGGAGGCCGTCTTGGTCTCTAGAACTAGTTCAAAACTGGCCCTTCCTTAAAGGGAAAAATAGGGAACCTGGGATCTCAATGGGGATCTGGGCCTTGTTTGAAAGTAAATTTGATTCCATGGGTGTTTTTAATGTGATATTCTAGAATACAAGTTAATTCACCTTTATAAATATTTACTGTCTAAGGTGTGCCAAGCCCAATGATAGGCACAAGGGACACAAAGACAGGACTGAAACAGTCCCCATCCTCAAGAAGCTCACATTCTACTGAAGGACACAACATGCACAAAGACAATTATAATACAGAGTAGAAAGTGATTGGGGGCAAAGGAGATGTCTAGATGAAGGCAAGTAGAAATAATGCTGTTTATCTAACATATAACCATGAGGAGGGTTAGTCATTTAATCTCATTATTAAAGGTAGGTAGAAGAAGTAAAAAGTTTCCTCCATCTGTCTAATAGAATAACTAGGAAATTAGCCTAACTGCAATGAACTTACTGCTTTAGGCTACCCAGGTCTCTTTAGGATAAGTTTATGGCTTTAAAAAGAGAAAAAGTATGTATTTAATAAATCTATCACAAATTTGGTTTATACCTCATTAATAGTTTAGATTAAGTTCAGGGAAATCTCCAAATATAGCTATTTCCTCACATATGTGCATCTCAGTTTCATGTTACCCAGAAGGAAGATGCAATTACATTATAACTTAGGTATATTTACTGTAAGAAATTGGAAGATATGTGTGACCTTGGGTAAGTTATTAACCCCAATTGCCTAGCCCTTACCACTCTTCTGCCTTGGAACCAATATACAATATGTATTTTAAAACAGAAAGTAAGATTTAGGAAAGAAAGAAGGAAGGAAGTGTGGTGATTAAAATTAATACATAAAATACTAAATATTATATTTATAAACTTTTATTAATAATAAACTAACAAAATAATACTAGCTAAAAGATACTAATCAGCCCATTCCCAAGAGCAAAAAGAGGAAGAGGGAGGAGTTACAGCCAACTATAAAACAATAACAAGACCACACAAATGTGGAGGTGCAAGAAGGAAGGAAGGAAGGAATGAAAAAGAAAGAGAGAGAGAAAGAGAAAGAGGAGGAGAAAGAGAGAGGAAGAGAAACAGAAATAGAAACAGAAACAGAAAGAGGAAGAGAAAGAGAAAGAGAAAGAAAGAAAATAGCAGAATAGCCTGTTAGAGATTCCCAAAGGTTGCTTCATTGCTTTGATTTAAAAAAGGGACCAGCTGAAAGCAAATAGCACAGCTTCCAAATCAATGGCTGGGGTTCATATAATTACTCTACCCAAGTGAACATCCAATCTGGACTTCTCCCACTGACAAAGAACTGTTCTATTATAGAGAGGAGAATGAATGGTCTCACTCAGTCCTGTGGACGCAAAGGAGGATCTCTGTCCAAAGCCTGGTAACTCTGGAGCTCTCCAGGGTCCTGCAAATTCCATTCCATGTATAACATAGTCCTCTGTCTTTTGACTGTCTTCGGGCACCACTTGACCATCTCTCCAGCTTTTGGGATGGTCAGGGCTCCAACCCCCAGATGGCTGAAAAAAATAGGAGACTGCTACCATGCAAGGTAATCCCTCCATGCCGTGTCACATGATAGTAGGACCTTGCTGTCTGTCAGCGGCCAACTTTCCTTTGCAGTCACTTCTCCTACATGGCCTGCAATATTATGATAGTTTGGTTACTGATTCAACACCTTTAAGTCTTCTATGACTTGCTGATCTTTCTGCAGGAGATGGTGGCTAATCTACGCTGATCATCAAAGTCCTCTGGCCTAATCCCCTGTATTCCCAAACCTGTGCTTATGAGAGATGACCCAATACTATAGAATGCTACTGTACTTTAGGTATCTCCACAACTAAAATGAGTGGCCTAGAGGTTCAATCTTCCCCAACTGCTGTGATAATTATTTTAAGTCTACACTGCCCATCTTTAGATTTAATCACCAAAGGTGAGAGTACCTCCAATCCTTAACCCACCTGTGCTAGAGTGGGTGATGAATCAGAATTGACTGAAGGCCCCCTAGATGTTCTATGAGAAGCGTCTATTGTGATTGGACACACAGGCTAGGAGAAGACACAGGAAGTGACGCATAAGTGACCCCTTTAAAATGAGGGAGTTGAGTGAGTAAGAGGTCTTCTGGTGAAGAAGGCCAATGGTGAAAGAGTATTGGCTGGAATGCTGAGACCTTGGTGAATTCCACGTGGTGAGTTTAAAGACTGAATCTTCCTGAACTTCCCTTAGGAAATTTCTTTTAATAGACTCTTTGAATGAAATTTGCTTCATTCACCTCCAGGCCTCTGGCCCTCTGCCTCTTGGCTGAGGGTTAAGATCTACCTGGATTAATTAGAGGATCGTAGTAAATTACCTACGGGGTTAGATTCTTATTTCCTTATTTCCTCTCTCTCTTCTTTCTTTCTTTTTTTTTTTTTTTGAAAACCCTTAACTTCTGTATATTGGCTCCTAGGTGGAAGAGTGGTAAGGGTGGGCAATGGGGGTCAAGTGACTTGCCCAGGGTCACATGGCTGGGAAGTGTCTGAGGCTGGATTTGAACCTAGGACCTCCTGTCTCTAGGCCTGATTCTCAATCCATTGAGCTACCCAGCTGCCCCATCCTCTCTCTCTTCTTATTGTAAATAAACTTCCATAAAAGTTGATTTTGACTTGAGATTATTCTTAATTGAGGATTGATAATAGTTCAATCCTCTGGTGACCATCTTTTAATATATTGATCCCATAAAACCTCTTTTTCTCCCCTTATACTACCTAGACTGAAATCCTCCTTAGGCTAAGGCAAATTTGAGTTATATTACATAGTGTCATCTCAGTCTAAATCATTATCTTCTAAGCTATTATGTATTTCAAATAATCTATATCACTGAAAAAAATCTCTTCTCCTCAGATTCCATTTATTACTTCATACCTCTTGTTTGCCAGAAAGGCTAACCAACTCCCCTCTAGACAACAGGCAACTAAAATGAATTGTAGGGATTTTGACCTCAACCTTTACAGCCATTTTGTAAAAAAGATAAAAAAGTTGCTCAGTCTCCCAAATAATTCACAGAGTAGCTTTCTATCTGTAACTATCCTTGTGTTCCCTGATGAATAAAGCTGTGCAAGACTTTCATTTCGACAAAGAACTTGAGCATCATCCTCTGTTAGAATATTCTTGAGCTGAAGTCATGGTTATACGGGAAGATCCTCTCACTCAATTGAGAGACATATTAGTTGTGAGTATTTCACTCTCTTCATTTTCCAAGACTCTAAAGCACAAATCCATGAATAGGTCAAGTTCTCACTCAACTATCAGTAAGTATTGATGTAAATTCCTGTTAAAACTGTGGCCTGCAGCAGAAATGCCATGTATTGACTGAGTCTGCTGAGGTTTCAGACTGTCTGTCTCAGTGTTCTCAGCATGTTCATCAAAACGTGATTAAAATGCATTCTGAGTCACCTTGTAAAGCTACAGTTCCAAAATGTTTTGTTACATCACGTTATGTCATGTTGTATTATATATTTATATTGTTTTTTAAAGAATATTTTTCCATGGTTACATGATTCATGTTGTCTCCCTTCACTCTTACCTCTCTTCTCCCAGAGATGACAGCCCCTTCTCTACATGAAGAAGATACCCTATATCTTCTATTATACTTCTGACAGTTCTTATCAGCCATTTAATTTCACTGCCAAACATCTAAGGACAGATGAGGTGAAGAGTTGATTTAATGGAAGAAGATTTACATATAGTCCTGGCATTCTCTGGTAGAACCCCCACACTTTCAGTTGCACTTCCAACTGACTAAAACTCAGTGCTCACAGATGTCCTTCACTCTTCCCTTCCATGGCTATCATTGTAGCTTTAGAGTCACATGACCTTTAGGACAGAGTATCTATATCTATGTTAGTCTTCCAAGGTTAATTATGTTTACCTAATTCATATTTGCTTAGTGCTGCTACTCATCTCTGGCAGACAACATCTGACTTGTCACTGATAAAATATAGGCCAGTAGAGGGTTATCCATTCACTGCCCTGTATGATATTAAGTATTGGTTTCTTTAGGCAATTTGGGTTAAGTGACTTGGGATAAGCCATGAAGTGTCTGAGGCTGCATTTGAACCTAGGACCTCCTCTTTCCAGATCTGGTTCTCTATCCAATGAGCCACCTCACTGTCCCTGTACATAATTTTTAAATCTCTCTGTGATTATCCATTTCAAAGACAATAACTCAAGTTCATGTATTACAATTCTCATTTTTAAGTCAGGCACTAAAATTGTTAACTGTACTAGCAACTAGAACAAGTGTTAGGCACTGTACTGAGCACTGGTGATAGAAATAAAAGCATAAATGATAATACATGTATGACCCAGAGTGAATTGCTTGCCAGCTCCTAAAGTGGGGTGGGAAGGGAGGGAGGGAGAAAATTTGGATCATGTCACTTCAGAAAACTTATGTGGAAATTGTTTATTATATGTAGTTGGTAAAAATAAAATATCTCTATAACAAAAAATAAGCATAAGATAGTCCCTGCAATGAGGAGATCACTTTTCAAAGAAGAAGTATGTAAACAAATAAGCTATATATATATATATATATATATATATATATATAGTTATTAGGAAGTAATCAACAGAAGGAAGGCATGGGGAGGGGGCTGGAGGGCAGCTAGGTGACTCAATGCATAGAGAACCAGGACTAGTGATGGGAATCTGGGGTTCAAAGGTCCTGGCCTCAGACACTCCCTGGCTGTGTGACCCTGAGCAAGTCACTTAACCCCAATCACCTAGCCCTTACTGGCCTTTGGCTTTGGAATTGATACTTAGTATCAATTCTAAGACAGAAGGTAAGGGTTTTTTTTAAAATAAAGAAGGAATTAGGAAAAGCCTTCTGTAGAAGGTGAGATTTAAGTTGGAACCTGAAGGAGCCAGAGAAGCCAGAGGGTGAAAATGAAGAGGGAGAGAGCATTTTAGGCATGGGGGAATGGCCAGTGAAAATTCTTGGAGCCAAGAGATCAAGTATCTTGTCTGAAGACTAGTAAGGAGACCAATGTTATTATATCAAAGAGAACATGGGCAGGTGTAAGGTATAAGAAGATAGAGAAGGTAGGGCTGGGATGGGGTCTAGAGGCTAGGTTATGAAGAGCTTTGAATGCTAAAGAGATTTTAGAGTTGATCCTGGAGGTAATAGGGAGCCTCTGCAGTTTACTGAGGAGGGGGTGGGGTTACATGGTCAGATCTTTGTTTTAGGAAAATCACTTTGATGGCTGAACAGGGGATGGACTGGAGGGTGGAAAGAGCTGAGGTTGGCAGACTAACCCACAGACTCTTACAATAGTCTAGGTGTTCGGGCATTGGGGACCACACCAGAGCACAAGAAGAGAGAATAGGGTGTTTTCAAAAGATATTTCAAAAGTGAAATAGTTCAGCAAAACCAACTCTACCTGATTAGGCATTAGGAATAGAAAGGATATGAAGTGTGAGAGATAGCAATACCTGTTAGTATGGTTTTTTTAGGTTATAGGTAATTAGTTTTTGATGATAATCATTCCCTTGGAATAGATATGACTGCTCTCAAATCTTCTAGGATAGCATCTGTATGCAAGACAACTGATTTACTTGGATCTGTATAGAGATCCACTTTGGTGAAGCCATGGCACACATGCACAGCTGGCACTCAGAGAGCTGCTCCATTCTCCCTCTTGCCAGGGCTCATGGACATTTTTTGCATGCCCCACCCCTCTGTCCAGAGGCCCAAAGCAAGCACTTTCTCCCTCAACTCTCTCCAGTAATCTGGGGGCTCAAAGACAGCTTGAATTTGTCCTCTGGGCACTCAAACTGGGAAAAGGTTTGCCAACCCCAGCAGACCAACACTAGAGTATGTATTTAAAGAACAAGTCTTTAAAAGCTTTTTCATATTTGTGAGTTCAGTGATTTCCAAATGGTTTCAGAGAGTACAGGGCAAACTGACTTTTCATGACATTTTTCTTTCTAGTCCTGTTCAATCATACATCCACCAGTCAGGTCATTCAAGTGAAGCCAATAAGCATTTATTAAGAGTCTACTATGTATCATTCACTAGTTTTGCAATAGCAACATAATTGTTTCATTTTAATTTTATTGATAATTTCTATTTTTATGTTACCTTTATTATCAAATTTATCGCCCCCTCACTTATAAAGGAGAGTAAAAAAAGAAATAGTTCAGCAAAACCAACTCTACCTGATACTATTTGCAGTTTTCCACATATCCAGTCTTTCCACCTCTGCAAAGAAGGGCGAGAACTTACTTTTTCTTAACTCTCTACTGAAATCAAGTTTGATCATTATAATTAATTACACAGAGTTCAATTGTGTTTTTTTGTTCTTTCCATTTCCATTGAGAGATTTCTTATATATGCTATTTCCCTTATTCTGCTTATTTCATTCTTCATTGGATCATATAAGTCTTCCCAGGCTTCTCTGAATTCTTCATATTCATTGGTTCTTACAGTGCAGAAGTACTCCATCACTCCTTGCTAAGATGTAATGTGACCCACCCACTTGACAGAAGTTCTGGCCGAATGGGTGTTTCTCATCTGCCAACTTCATTCTGGCATAATCTAATATTTTTGGTCTTTTCTCATATTTTTTTCACCATCTTTCCAAAGACAACAAGGTCACTGAGATATGCCACCACTTCTATATGGTTTGGGTTCCCAAACACTTTGTACTATAAAGTCATTGAAAAGTGACAGGTGCTTCAAGATACTTTGGGGCATCCACTTAAACTGGCCTATTCAGTTGGACAGACAAAAATGGTCTTCCCTGGCTTCTTCTACTGTAGGTTTATGCTAGTATCACTAAGTAAATCCAGTACTGAAAACTACTGGCAGTTAGCAAATAATACAAGGCATCTTAAATTCTTGGTACATTGTACTAGAATACTTTCATTCTTTTTTTCAATTCAAAATCCAGGAGTCAATTATGCAAATTTGTATTTCCCTATTCTTCCGTATTACCACTATAAGTGATACATACAGAATAACGTGTATGATGGCACTATTGAGAGCAAAAAAGAAACAAAGCTGCTTAGAAAAAATAACCAACACATCAGCTCTATCTTGACAGTGTATGCAAAAGTCTGGGTAGGATGGCTCCATAAACAACTGCTGGAGCAATCAAGATGACCTTTGTCCTTGGCCCCATCCCCGTTTCCTGAAGTCAGTCTAGTGGGCATCAACTTCTGCAGAGCCAAACCTGAATTTGCCTGTCAAATCTAACCAGCATATTTGTGTCCTTACAATTCACTTAAAAAACAAACACACAAACAAACAGCCCTTACCTTCAGCCTTTAAGTCGAGACTGTGCATTGGTTCCAAAGCAAAAGAGCAGTAAGGGCTAAGGAGTGGGGATTAAGTAACTTGCCCAGGGTCACACAGTTAGGAAGAGTCTGAGGCCAAATGTGAACCCAAGTCCTCTCAATTCCAGGCCTGTTTCTCTATCCATTGTGCTTCCTAGCTGTGCTAGTTTGGGTGGTTCTTTTTTTAAAACCTTTACCTTCCATCTTGGAATCAATACTGTGTATTGGTTTCAAGGCAGAAGAACAATAAGGACTAGGAAATAGGGGTTAAGTGATTTGACCAGGGTTACATAGCTAGAAAATGTCTGAGGCCAGATCTGAACCCAATACCTCCCATCTCTAGGCCTGGCTCTCTATCCAACTGAGCTACCTAGCTGCTCTCTGTTTCCTTCCTTCCTTTTCCCCAAGAAAAGATAAAGTCTTTCTTTTGATTCTTCTGCCTCTGTGTTCACTCACTCTAAGTCTTTTGCTGGATCCTTATCTATGTCTTGTCTATGTCATGCCTGTGAAATGTGGGGATTTCCCAAGGTTTCCTCTGAGGGCTCTCCTATACTCACTTAAAATCTCATCAGTTCTTATGGATTCAATTAACTGTGTGCTGATGATTTCCAGATCTATATATCCCATCTTCAGACCTTCAGTCCTACATCATCAGTGTCCTATTGGATAATTCCAAGTGGATGATATCCCACGGATATCTCAAACTAAGAATGTCCCAAGTTGAACTCATTATCTTTCTACCCAAACCCATCCTTCTTCTGAACTTTTCTAATGCTATCAAAGATGCTGTCATCCACTCAGGCACCTAGGGGGGAGGTGTCCTTAATTCTTCACTCCCAATCACCCAATATCAAATCAGTTGCCAAATCTTGTCATTTCTATTTTCATAAAAATCTCGCGTATATGTTCCCTTCTCTTAAGACCACCACTTTATTTCAGGCCCTCTTCATATTTGGATTCTTGCAACAGCCAATGATTTTCCCTACCTCATTTCTCCTTTCTTCAATCCATCCTCCATATATCTGTCAAAGAGACTTTTTTTAATCATTTATTTATTTTTAATGTTCATTTTTAAAATTTGAATTCCAAATTCTCTCCCTCCCTCCCCCCACCCACTGAGAAGGCAAGTAACCCATCATACATGTGAAGTTTTGCAAAACACATTTCTATATTAACCATGTAAAAAAAAGCAAGAAAAACTAAGAAAGTAAACAAAATATGCTTCAATCTGTACTTGAGTTCATCAGTTCTCTCTCTGGAAGGGTATCCCCTTCATATTTTCATCATGAATCCTTTAGAACTATCTTGGATCATTGTTCTGATCAGAGTAGCTAAGTCTTTCACCACAAATTATTGTTACAATATTGCTATTACTGCATACAATGTTTTCTTCATTCTGCTCACTTTACAAAGTGAGTTTTATTTTTTTTATTATATACTTAATAACCATCACCACCAAAAAAAAATTTAACTAAGGGGCAGCTGGGTAGCTCAGTGGATTGAGAGCCAAGGCCTAGAGATGGGAGGTCCTGGGTTCAAATCTGACCTCAGACACTTCCAGCTGTGTGACCCTGGGCAAGTCACTTGACCCCTATTCACTTGACACCACAATTCTGCCTTGGAGCCAATACACAGTATTGACTCCAAGACGGAAGGTAAGGGTTTAAAAAAAATTTAACTAAATAAATGCAAAAAAGTGATTTTTTTTAAAGTGCAAATTTCACCATGTCCCTCCCCTCCTATGACTAGTCAAAAAACTCCAGTATCTCCCTGTTTCCTCTCCAATAATATAGGGACTAGCTTATAATAAGTATTTAAGAAATGCTTATTGATTGATTGATTCCTAGTTTGAAGTTACTAGTGATCACCATATAACTCCCCAGATCTCATCTAGCTCTCTTCAACGTTTTTATAATGTCTTTATTTTTACAATCAGGGTCTACATCTAGGATTAAAAGAACTGTTCGTGTTTCTGTAGCCATTGCTCCCTACAATTTTTACAAAATTTCTTCAAAATTTAATTCAAACTACTATGCTCAAAGGGCTATAAAAGATTGCCTGCCCTTTGATCCAGCCATACCATTGTTTGGTTTGTACCCCAAAGAGATCATAAATAAACAGACTTGTACGGAAATATTTATAGCCGTGGTTTTTGTGGTGGCAAAGAACTGGAAAAGGAGGGTATGTCCTTCAATTGGGAAATGGCTGAACAAACTGTGGTATATGCTGGTGATGGAATACTATTGTGCTAAAAGGAATAATAAACTAGAGGAGTTCCAGGTGAACTGGAAAGACCTCCAGGAACTGATGCAGAGCGAAAGGAGCAGAGCCAGAAGAACATTGTACACAGAGACTGATATACTATGGTAAAATAGAATGCAATGGATTTCTGTACTAGCAGCAATGCAATGACCCAGGACAATTCTGTGGGATTTATGGTAAAGAGCGCTACCCACATTCAGAGGAAGAACTGCAGGAGAGGAAACATATAAGAAAAACAACTGCTTGAACGCATGGGATGAGGTGGACATGATTGGGGATGTAGACTCAAAACTACCACACCAGTGCAACTATCAACAATTTGGAAATAGGTTTTGATCAATGACATATGTTAAAACCAGTGGAAATGTGCATCAGCCATGGGTGGGGGCAGAGCGGGGGGGGGGGGTGAAGGGGAAAGTAGGAGCATGAGTCATGTAACCATGTTAAAAATGAATATTGATAAACGATTAAAAAATAAAAAAATTAATTCAAACTATATTCAGCAAATCAATAATGCAAAAGCAAATAACCAAACATACAGGTCCAAGCAGCAGAAGTGATACACAAATGCAAGCAACAATAACTGAACAAAATACAACAACATTCAGCATATGAAAGACATGTCAATTCAATGGCATGTGCATTTGCCAATCAGTGGGGGTAGGGAGAATCATTAACACATACCTTCAAGCAACATCTAATTAACAGCAGTCTGTAATATCTGAATAAGGACACAAGGTTCTCTATACATCTGGAACATCTGGACACAACTGGGGCAATGCAGAAGCAAAATCCCAATAGGAAAGATAAGCATCAAATCCTAGGCTGGAATTCAAAGATTTCCTGTGAGAAAAGAGAAAAAAAAATTAAATCATAAGATCCAAATGTAAAAAATGACAATAGAAATATTTCTCAGTAACATTTATGATTTATGAAAATCCAATTAGTAGGTGCCTCAATGGATAGATAGCCAGGCCCAGAGATGGGAAGTCTGATCTGATCTCAGATACTTCTTACCTGTATGACCCTAGGCAAGTCACTTGGTCATTTATTCCAATAACCTACATACCCCTTACCGATCTTCTACCTTGGAATCAATACTTAGTATCAATTCTAAGAGGAGATAAGGGCTTTAAAAAATTCTACCAGAAAAATATATTATAAAACTTAATTGGGAAGGAATATTTTCAATGAAAAGAGCAAAACAATAATCAAAATTAAAATGTAAATAAGTTATTGTTTTTTAGTGAAATGAAAATTTTTCAACTAAAAGAAAAAACTCTGTTCACTGTCAAAATTGCTCTTCTTAATCCCATTCTAGACACTCATGGTAACCCTAGTCACAGATTGTCCCTTAACTCTGGCCGAAGACTGAACCTTAAACAAGGATGTGCTGGGAAATGTTTAAACACTAGTTCTCCCCCTCCACTCCCTCAAAAAACTTGTAGGAATTAAATACATTAAAGTTTAATCTGTATTAGTATTTTCTCCATCACTTTCTTAAATCTAGACAAACCACAAAACAATAAATCAATTTCTAATTTGTAGGGCTTATGGGAAATTTGTTAATTTCTGAGGTGTAAGTGCTCAGACTGGAAATTTCAATAACTGGCTCTCTCAAGCCAGTTTGTTCTGGGTTCAGCATACCCCTGCCTTGACTCTGGCTACAGATTTGCAAGGCTAGCCCTAACTATCCCTTATATTCATGATATTAGTCACAAGGGGATGAAAGAATATGGAAGAAGAGGAGGAGGAGGAAGAGGAACATTACCAAGCAAGAAATTAAAAAACTGAAAAATAGAGGGTTATGCATTGTCAAAGTGGAAGATACGATCATTAACAAGGAATTAGGGAGTGCTGTATACAGAGGCAGTATTTGGGCAAGACTTTAAAGGATGGGTGTGAATTCAACAGGGAAGGAGGAGGAGGAATTTTAGGTGCAGGGAAAAGAATAAGCAAAAGCACAAAGGTCAGAGAACCTAGTGTTCTCTGTGCTTGTGAGGCACAGAGAAGCCCTGTATAGAGCTGGAGCACGAAACATAAGGAGGAAAGTAATATTTATCATACAGAGAAACATTTAACTGATTAATATATTAAATTTACTCTCAGGCACTTATCCCAAGCACCACTTCCATCAATATGTGGTCCCCTGAGCATTGCTACTATTTCTCTCCTCAGGGCATTAAGGAGCTGGGGTGGAGGTTGTGTCTAATACTATATTTTATTTCAGAAGCTTTCATTGGTGTGCTTCCTGACATGATTATTAGTTGTTTATCATTTAGGTCAGCCTTAAATATCTTGTAGAAAGGATTACTTACTGAGGTAATAGAGTGACACAAAATCTCTCTCTTCCTAAATCTATGACACACTATCCATCCAGAGAGAAATGAGCTCATGGTTAAAGAAGTACATGTGGCAAAGGGATAACTCACAGCTCCTCATTTCGTGGGAGTCTTTTTCTTTTTCTTTTTTTTTAAACCAATCACATGTAATAAATTTCCACACAAGTTTTTCAAGGTTATATGATTGAACTTATCTCCCTTCTTCCCTTCCCTTCCCTTCCCCCTCCTGGTGCTGGCAGGCAATTCAATCTGGGTTATACATGAAGTGTCATGTATAACATATTTCCATATTGTTCATTTGTGTGAGTAATCTTATAAAATCAAAATCCCAAAACATAAACTCAAATAAATAATTGAAAAATCATATGCTTTCATTTGCATTCCAACAGTTCTTTCTCTGGAGGTAAATAGCATTTTTTGCCATAAGTCCCTCAGAATTGTCCTGGATCATTGTATTGCTGATAATAGCTAAGTCTATCACAGTTGATCATTCCACAATATTGCTGTTATTGTGTACAGTGTTCTCCTGGTTCTGCTTATTTCACTCTACATCAGTTCATGTAGGTCTTTCCAGGTCTTTCTGAAACCATCCTGTTTATCATTTCTTATAGCACAATAGTATTCCATCACAATTTATTCAGCCATTCCACAATTGATGTATATCCCTTTAATTTCCAATTCTTTGCTGCCACAAAAAGAACAGCTATAAATATTTTTGTACAAGTAGGTCCCTTCCCCTTCTCGGAGTCCTTTTCTCCAAGGAGCTCCCCTCAAGCATAGTGGGGTTTCTTTGCTGGGTTATTTGTAGAGCCATGAATCTATATCTAGTCCATCGCTGACTCCCAATCACCAGCTGATCCAGGATATCACTAGGACACTGATAGAAAGATATGAAATCCAAAATTCTCTGGATATTTGAAATTTGCAAGGTCTTCTGCCAGCCAAAGTAAGGGTAGTAGGAAGAAGAGGTCTAGATTGAGGCCAATTCCAAAGCTGCTTCTTCCCCAATCCATCAAGTTCCTCCTCAGAGGTCTTATAAAAAGGCTATCATCACGCCAATATCCCAAATAATTCCAGATTTTCAGTTAGTTTGATATTTTATTGACATTCTAATGCAGCTTCTTCAGTCTATCTACATACTATTCCTGAGCAACTTCACTCTAATTCTAATGACTTGGTCTAAAGCCTATGATAGAGAATGCTTGATTGATTGACTGATACTTGTTTTCATCTTGCTAAAGTATTCAAGACATGTAAGATGTCTTTATTTTTCTTTCCAAGTTTAAAAATAATTCATCTACTCATCATTTCTTATGGTACAGTAGTATTCCATCACAAGCATATGCCACAATTTGTTTAACCATTCCCCAATTGATGGATACCCCCTCAGTTTCCAATTCTTTGCTACTACAAAGAGAACTGCTATATTTTTGAACATATATGTTCTATTCCTTTTTCCCTGGTCTCCTTTTGTTATACACAGTTTTATAACTCTCTAGGAACAATTTGAAATTGCTCTCCAAAATGGTTGTATTCAGTTCACAAGTCCAACAGTGTATTTAGTGACTCTACTTTTCCATATTCCCTCCAACATTTGCCATTTTGTCATTACTTTCTTTATTATATTAAAAAAAACCTCACTTCTGTCTTTGAATAGATATTAAGTATTGGTTCCAAGGCAGAAGAGTGGTAAGGGCTAGGCAATTGAGGTAGCTCAGAGTCACATAGCTAGGCAGTGTCTGAGGTCACATTTGAACCTAAGACCTCCTGTCTTCAGGCCTGATGAGCTATCCACTGAACTACCTAGCTGTCCCATCACTTACTTTAAGTGGATGGGAGACCTGATTGATTAACTCAACTGATACTCTAAACTTACATACATATACTCACTCCTATATATCCAATTATATGTATTCCTTTGGTAAGCAACAATCTGGGAACAGGAAAAAGAGGTACAGAATGCTGATTTAGTTCTCAAAACTTACATTTGCAGGATAATACATTGTCTCTACTGGGAGTATATTCACACAGTTTCCAACTTGGAAGGGACCTAAAGCATCACGTAAATTGACATCTGCTTGAAACTAGCCTGTAAAGAGACAGGACTCCCCTTATAACATTTCTAGTAAATGTCTATACTGTATCTGCTTGAAGATCTTTGCAGAGGGAAATTCAACTATCCAGTTCTAGTGGTTAAGAAGCTTTTCTTGTCATTGAACATAAATTTACCTCTCTAAAATTTTATGTAACAGATATTTGATCCAGGAAGACCCAAATAAATTTGATCATTTCCTTTAATCAATTTGTTGAAATCCCAAGCTATTGAACTCCTTGTGAAGGAATCCTCCCTCTCATGAGACAACTCAGTAGTATAGTGAATAGAGCTGTGGATCTGGAGTAAGGGAAACCTGATTCAAATTTGGATCTAGATACTTATTATTCATGTAACACTGAATGCCTCACTTTTAACCTCTGCCTGCCTCAGTTTCTTTATCTGGAAAATAGGGATGAAAACAGCACCTCCCTGCCTAGGGTTGTCAAGAAGATCAAATGAGATAATATTTTTAAAGTGCTATATAAATGTTAGCTATTATTATGGAGGTAGTTATGTGCCCTATTCCCTTGCTGAGAGGATACAGGAAACTCTTTTTTTCCTCAAAGGCTATAAGAGAGCTATGATATAGCTAACCCCCTATTTGACTGGGTTCTCTCTTCCTTGATTTCCAAACAAGAATGTGGCAATGGGAGACAGGGAGATTTATCCCCCTTTGACACAAGAACAAACAAACAAAAAAAAAGTAGCAGGGATTGGCCATGTTTAGGAAAATATGCTCCAATTGATAAAGTCCCCCATGTGGCCTACGGAGCATATTTAAACAATTCTGTAACTGGTTCTGGTCCATTAACCATGTGATGAAAAGGAACTCTTTAACTGACTATAGAGCTGGAACTGGGACTCATTCAGAAAGAATCCTAGACAACCTAAGTCTATTGCTTTGGTCTGACTCTGCTTAGCTGAATTATGGTGAGAGTAGAGAGACAGTGCTGAAAGGAGAGAGACCACAGGTCCTCACTTAAGGTGACACATAGGCTTTTGCTCTTTGACTTTATTCTTTCTATTTTTAGGTGAAAAAGTTTGGAGATGGCAACAACTTTGTGAGAAGATTAAGAGAGTAAACCACCTGAGGGCTGGGAGTGGTGTCCATACCAGGTTTTGTAGCCAGCCAGTCCAGCATTGACACTCAAGAATCAAGATGCTCTATCTAGGCTACCTTTGGGATCCAGCCCAGTGGTAGCAAAGATGCAAACTGAACTAGTAGCTATATTGTATTTGGACATAATTTCAGTGGGAACAAAGCTATGTAGAAACTGTTTTAAGTTTAAGCCCACTTTCCCAAGCTGGCAGGTTAGAAGAAAGCATATAGGAATGGGGGCTCAAGATGATATTTTAGAAAAAAGATACCTCAATTCCCAAGAATTATCCTAGACCAGTGATGGGCAAACTTTTTAAAGAGGGAACCAAAGGAAAGGAAATGTTCATCTGTCAGTCTGTTTCTAAGGCAACTCTTTCGAAGTTTCATTGTATTGTATCCTACTCATTGTATTCGTCAGATTAGGAATAATGTCACCAGGCCAGATAGAACATTTCAGAGGGCCGCCTCTGGCGGGAACGAAGGCTGTAGTTTGCCCATCACTGTCCTAGAACATGGAGGAAGAGATATAGCTTGCCTTATTTTGGGAGCATGGAGTCAGAATCAAAGCTATGAAAGTGAGCTACAGGAGAAACACATAGTGAGTAGCCTGAGAAGAGAGTTTCTGGACCCCCAGTTCCTGGCTACTATCTTTTGCCTTCTTATTTTCTTCAGAAGAGAGATCAGAGACTACTGGTAGTGATCCTGAAAATGGATATTTCAGTCCTTAGAGTTTATCTCATGAGTAATTCTCAGTTCTTGAGTTCCTAAATTCTAAAGTTTTCCAGAACTTAATCCTAGAATTCATGGGCTGAGGAGAGAACACTCGTGGGTAATATTTTTTAAAAACATGAAAAAGCAGTAGCAACTAGGTGGCTCAGTGGGTAGAGAACCAGGCTTAGAGACTGGAGGTCTCTAATTTATAATGGAGGGTTCAAATTTAGCCTCAGACACTTTCTACCTGTGTGACCCTGAGCAGGTCATTTAACCCCCATTGCCTAGCTCTTACTGAATGATGGTGGTAGAGGAAGACCTTGGATATGGCAATGAGGAACAAGTATTCCAACTCACCCAACTTGATCAGTGAGAAAAGACTAATGAACTGGGCAGATGATTTAAAAAAAAGCTAGAAACAAAAAAATTTAAACCCCATTGAAACACTAAATACAAATTAAATCAAACAAGAAAATAAAATTTGAAAGCCCAAAACCCTTAAAACATTAAACTAATAAATAATAGGAGCTGGATTTTGGGGTGGAAAGACAGAGGAAACAAAATAACAAAACACCAACTATTAGTTAATTTCACTAAAAAAGGAACAGGAAAAACAAATAATCAGTATCAAAGATGAAAAACGAAAAGTCATACAACAAAATGATGAATGAAAGAAATTATTGGAAACTATTTTGCCTAATCATATGTTATCAAAAACCAATAAGTTATTTTAAATGGATGAACATTTGTAAAAAAAAATTACATAAGGTACGTGTAGTAACAGAACAAAAAACAAAATTTATTGAACAATCAATAAATGAATTCCCAGAAAAAGAAGAAAACTGAAGACTAGATGGATTTATGAGCAAAGTTTATCGAATATTTAAAGGAAATAAATTCCAATATAACAGAAACTGTTTGGAGAAATATGAAAAAATAGGATTCTACCAAATTCTTCCTAGGATACAAAATACGATCTTGATTCTTAAACCAGAGAAAGAACCAAACTAAAGCCTGGTAATATACATAAGTCTAAGCCATATCTACACAAAAATTTTAGCAAAGAGGCTACAGTAACAAATCAAAAAGATTGTACATTGGGGCAGCTGGGTAACTCAGTGGATTGAGAGTCAGGCCTAGAGATGGGAGGTCCTAGGTTCAAATCCAGCCTCAGACACTTCCCAGCTGTGTGACCCTGGGCAAGTCACTTGGCCCCCATTGCCCACCCTTACCACTCTTCCACTTATAAGCCAATACACAGGAGCTAAGGGTTTAAAAAAAATAGATTATACACTATTCCCAGTTTATACCAGTAATGTGAAGTTGGTTTGATACTATAATAATTACAGAAAATATAATCTATGTTAATAAGAAAAGCACAAACTCATATGATTTTGTTACTAGATATATAAAAAGCTTTTGACGAAATACAATATTCATTTCTATTAAAAATCATTAAGAATAAATGAACCTGTCCTTAATTTGATTTTAGTAATTTAATTATTTGGTAAATAATACCTATATAAAGTCAAGAGTCAATATTACATGTAATAGGGATAAATAGACTTTCCAATAAAATCAGAGATAAAACAAGGATATTCATTATAATCATTGTCCATTATCATCATATCATAAATTTATCATAAATTTATAAACAACTAGAAATTCCACTTATAGTAATAAGACAGGAAAAAATGAAGGAATAACATAGGCTAAAAATATTGATTTTTTTATGTGAAATATGATGGTTTTCTTAGAGAATTCCAGATATTATATATCTGATATATATATATACATATATAAGTATATATAAATTAGCTGAATATATAAATTAGATATGAAAATATCTGATATAAATCAGATATAAAAATAGCTGAAATAATATCTGCCAAGTTGTAGAATAGCAATATTGCTTATCTGTCCTCTATGCCTCATTGTTTTCTTGTCTGGATATGTTTTAAATGTTTTGATGGCTTTCTTTTTCTTTTCCAGAGACAGAGAAGAAAATTGTAAATCTTATAGCATACTCACCAGAAGTTCTGACCAAGGGCTTCAAGTTCCTCTCCAGCAAAGCAATGTCCAGTAAAGACTACATGTCTTTCAGAAACAACATATCTGCCAGTATCCATTAGTGGGTCAGTGGAGCAGCATTTGTCAAAATCCAGCAGAGGAGCATTCTCTGGAAACTGAGGCAAGCAGAGAGCATCTCTATCCATCAGAGACTGAGACCCACATTATAGAAGCAGCATAATGGAATTATTGTTTGATATTAGAAGTACTATAACACTCAAGATATGAGTTTCCATTCCACACATAAGCCCTGGCCATGGGTGTTTGGTACATGCTTCTCTTTGTGTATTAAGCCTATCTATCTTTCCCACTGCCATGCTATGTGTGTTAGTGAGAAAATACAACCCAGATTTAGAGGGAAACATTTTGTTATTGTTTTTTACTAAGCCACATCTGTGCTTTGAATTAACTGTATCATCTGGCTGACTATTAAAGGTAAACACATTGGTAGAGGTTCTTAAACTATAGTTCTAGGGTTTATAGAACCAAAGGATACCTTTAATTTGGATTAGCTCTTGGCTGGGGGACTTGCCTAAGAGTTAAGAGGTGCCTCTAGGTACTGCTCCGTAATGAAAAAATAACAAATTAACATCAACTATAGTTCTAGAAACAAGGCTAGAACTATCATAAGACATACCAAATTAGAAAAAAAAATACTGTGAGGTAAGTGAAAAAATAAATATAGGGGATTGTTTAAATGAGTATAAATGAGGTATAAATAAGAGTATCTCTAATAGGGTATATAAGTGGGTTCTTAATTGATGGTAATGAGCCAAATCACCAGATCTGGGTAAGGATATTCAGGGAGAGGCAGTTAGGTAACATAACATGGTTTATTTAACAAATAGGGACAGGTACGGAAGGGAGAGGGGTTAGCTAACTTAAACAAAACTTGGATTCCCTCTACCAACATCCAACAGGGTGTCTCTACAATGACCACACTAAAATCACCCAGCTGCCTAAATCAAGCCTAAACCAGAGTTCCTATGAAGATATTTAAATAAAGGAAACTGGAAGGTGAACAGAGCCAGCTGAACAGATTGGGGTCTCATGTCTGTTGTCTTCAAACAGGGTCCTTCAGGAATCCAGTTTTTAACAGCCAGCAAAATCCAATTTGGAGAAGGTGTAAGGATTTTGACACACTTGTCCACCAGCATGTGTCTCACCTTTAACTCAACCTAACTCCAGGCAGTGACCTTGTTGATTTCACCAAGGCAGGATATGTAAGGATGGGATTTGTACAAGGTGGATGGGACAAAAGGAGCAAGAAAAAGCAGTTGCTGACAACTGAGAGAGGGAATTCTGGGAATTGCTCCGAGGAAGAGAGAGCAGAGAGGTCTTTGGGCGGAGGACTGAGAGAGGGAGGAAGAGGACAACCCAACTTGGATCCAGTCCTGAGGGCTTCCTGAGGATCTTTCTTTGGAAATTGAAACCCTGATTCCCTGATCAAAGCCATTCCATCACATCCCACCCATCAAGACTTCAACCATCAAGTTAGCTAAGTTTTTGGACTCCATTTTGGGAATGATCTCTTAGTCTCCTTCTCCCATTACCCAAACTTGCTGAGAGATTCCCTTTTAGTAAAAACTTACAATTATAGAAAGGGATAGAAACAGTAAAATAGAAATAGAAATAGAAACAGAAGGAGAAGGGGTGGGGGAAGAAGCTTAGGAGTGGGAACCACAAAGGTTCCCACCCAAGTAATGGGTCTCATAGAAATAGAGAAGAGGGTGTAAGAAATCTCTGGAGCCTCCGCCATTTTCTTCCATACCTTCCCTACCTCTCTCTGACCCCTGGGAGCCTGCTCAGGTAACCAAGAGGCCTTCTCCAGGCCAACCTCCAAATTTAAGCTGCCCTATATATTTGGGGACGTCTCTGACGTCCCCACGTCCAAAAACCAGAAACCCATTGGATCACGAGGAATGTAGTTTCAAAGTCCCCACGTGTCCACAGGAAGTTTGTAAGATACTTTTAAATGGCACCTCCCTGAATTCCAAACACACATTTCCCCTTGAGATCTGGTAAAAAAAAAAGGTCAGCCCTTTTTCTTCACTGGATCTGTAAACATAGTCAACTTCTAAATTTCAGGAATTTGGGGGATAAAAGAAATGGATAGAACAAATGGATAAAACTAGCCACATTAACAAAAAACCAATTTGGGGGCAGTCCCCTATTGGCATAAGAGTGTACATTCAAAACAAATGCATTCAACTCATTCAACTCCCCATAGTTCAAATCAACTGCACCCAAAGTTCAATTTTGATCTTCATGGTCCAGTGAAGGGTCTTTAGGCATCTTTTTGGTGCCTCCACCAAACAGGTTTGTTGTCCGGATTCTGGGGAGATGGCAAGATCCTTATCCTGAAATTATTCTCAAAAGAATTTAAACTTTACATTATAGAATATAAAACATACATTTCCTTCTAAGAATTATACATTTCCCCCTGAAATTACTCCTAAAAGAGTTAAATATACATATATTTTTACATTATCAAATTTTTAAAAACTTAACACACATCCCCCTGAGGAAAATTCTAAACACACATTTCTCCCCTGAAAAGGGTACCTCAGGTCATCTAAGGATGCATGGCTGAGTCACAGGGGTTGTATGAAATCAATTGGCAAAAGAAATAAATAATAATAAAAAAAAGAATAACAGGCCCTTGAATCAAGGCCCAATTAAAGTGATTTAAGCAGTTTGCAATTATCCATTCAGGGCCAGGACTATAGAAAACTGCCATTCTCTCTATATATAAGAGAAATATGGGAAATGCCTTTTTTTGATCTGATTTGTCTTCAACTTCTCAGGGAATGAGCTAATAAATAACCAATCTTAGGTGCTTTACTAGGAATCTAAGGTAAAGGGGACCCTCGTCCTCTAAAGTGTTAGAAAAGACTGGGACTCCAGAACTCAAACCCCAGTTTCAAGCCCTTCAGTATTGGCATAGAACTCCTACAATCCATGCAGATTCTCAGTCAAGTCTCTAGTCTCTATGACTGTGTGGCTCTTGTTAGCATTTCTCCTGGAATCAGACAGAGAGGCATTAAATCACAGTCCCATAGTCTCAGGCTCTTCAGGTATCCATCATTATAGCAAATATATATTTGCCTAAAGCTTATATCACTGTAAAATCAAAAAAAGGTTAAATAATGATTATATATGTACTTCCAATCAAGATGAGAAAAAGGAAAAATCAATTGCTCTAATTAAATAAAAGAATGTTTTAGAAATCAAATATATATAGCTTAGAACTAGTGAAGGGTTTTTTTACCCAAAAATGAGATTCATTTTCTGTGAGTATAAATGGGTTTTACAAAATAGCAGATTCACAATGCACATTCAAATAGAGTATCATACATAAAAAATCATATACTTGTTACAAATTTTAAATCTTGGCTAAGATAGTTTCTCAACAAATTCTGTTACTGCCTCCATATCAAAATCTGATATTAAAAAAACCTTCTGGTCTAAATTATCCTCAGGAATTCTAGATCCTTCTGATAAAAGTATACAGGAGCTCTCTTGGCTTCCTGTTTTTTAAAAAAATCCCACATAGGAAATTTTCATGCTTCTACCCATTTAAGGCCACAATTTTTTTTAATAATAAAATATATAAAAGCTTATCCTTTAAGACAACAATTCTTTAAAGTAAATACATAAAAATCTTATCATTTTTACAGAAGGGACTAGGATCTAAAGTAAAATTTAAAAGACCTCTCATAAAATTATAATTTAAATCTCAAGGCATCAAAACCTCCAAGGTTTTATACAATTACCAAAATAGAATAAAACTTAAAAGACATGTGCTCCTATAAGATGTTCATAGATGGTACATATAACAGCATTGTTTTGATGCAGTAAAACCTTAAATAAATTAGGAAATATAATAAAATCATAAGCAGAAACTTCATTAGTTTAAAATGATTCAGTGCAATAGGAAAATCAATGAAATAAACAAAATTAATTCACAAAGCTAATCAGCAAAATGCAGTAAGATACAGAATCTTTTAAAAACCCATTCAGTTCTGAGATTTTAAAATCCACCTCTGGTCCAATTCAAAGTTCAAATTCAGGGTCCTTATTATCAGTCTCTGCTCTTAGTTCAAAGTTCCAAGCAGGTATGGGGTGAATTTCTTCCCCTGAGTTTCAGTTTAATAATTGCAAGAAAGTTTGAATAGGTCATGCGGCCTGATGAAGAGTAATCACTAGTTCAAGGTGGAGGCGTGGGGTAGGGGCTAGAGAAAAGCTTAGGCCAGTTTTTAGAAAATCCCACGTGTAGAGATTGTGGGTGGGGCTTGGGGGGAGGGGTGCCTAGATCAGGATTTAGAGAAAACATGTGGAGGGCTAAAATGGATTAAAAGCGTCTTTCCAGGTTAAGGCCATTACCAAGAGAGTAGGGGTAATACTTAACAAATCTTTAGCTGCAGAGGCTGCAGCAGTCTCCGAATATCACAGTAAGTCAGGGCAGGGGTCACTAGGAAATCTCAGGATTCGGGAGACAGGATCAGCAGTCTGCTCTGGTGGGCTTGGGATTAGGCAGAGATCAGAAGAGGCAGGAAGGGAGGCCAGCTCAGGAGTCAAGAAGATTGTCGGCAGAGGCACTGGGGCTGAAACAGCGGCACTCGGCAGTGGTGTTAAGGTGCTCTGACCCCCCAAGGTGGATCTGGCTCAGCTGGCTGCCCAGCAAAAACATGGTGAGCAAAGCTGCTCTCCTTTTTTAAAAAATTGCTCAAAAGAGCTGAGCAAGATGGCCAAAAAGAAGGCATGGCTATCGCTTTTGAGAGGGCTCTAAATGCTCTTGTTAGGCTATCTGGAAAATTGAGAATACAAAATTCAAACTTCTGATGAGCCGTTAATAATGCTAAGAAAGCACAAGGTCATGGAGACCAACTGACCAATCCAAATGGGATTGATGAGAACATCTGCACAGTGCCAAGGAGCACAAGGTCAAAGAGATCATACAAATACAGGTGGGATTGAGGTACTCCCACGCCAATACTAAGGACTTGAACTCAGTATAAGAATCAAAGTTGTGACACTTAACATATGTTAAGATGTAGGACTCTTCGAACTACACTGCCATTCAGGTACTGCAGGTTGGCCATCATCTGCCTCACCCATATATTCCTGAGAGTGAAGGGAATGACAGGCACTTCCCTTGCATATAAATCTGGTCCTTTTTTTTTCTCTCTTATAGAATGGCAGCTTCCTGTAGTCTTGGCTGCAATTGGGTAAGTGTGGTATTACTGCATTGTGTTCTACAGACTAGTAGGATGGAAATTACATTAATGGGATCCTAATACAAGGGCCTGTTATGAATTTGTTTTTATTCAAAAATTTTATATACATAGCTTTTGATATTTTGATTCTGATTTTAATGTTTTCTTTTTTTTCCCCAAAGTCAATTTTTCTTCTATTTAATTTTTCTTTATACTTTTGTTTCTTACTTTTGAATTGACTCATACAACCCCATAACTCAACCATGTATCCTGAGCTGATCTGGGTATTTCTTTTTAAATACCCACGTCAGGGGGGATTGTATTTTTATAAGATCCAAGATTTAATTGTATTTTTATTAAATCCAAGATTTAATTTTTTGATTTTTTGTTTGAGAAAATTTCTCAAGAAAAAAAGAAACTTGCTGATTCCTTAATCCAGAGAATGAACTGTTTGCAGAGAGATGACTGAAGAATCTACATTTAATCAAGAGATCCAGAATGAACTTTGGGATATAACTGATTGGACTGATGGGGTTTGAACAGCTACTTTAAATGTACATGTTATGCCAATAGGGGACTGCCCCCAATTGGTTTCTTGTCAATGAGCTTAGCAAACATTGGTTTTGCTCTCTCTTCCATTCCCCTCTTATCTCTAACTATTGTAGTTAGAAGACCTTTGTGGGTATAAGATGATTATGTAAAATGATCACTTGGGGTGTCTAAGCACCCAATATGATCATCAGGGGGGATTGTGTAAATGGAATTAGCTCCAGCCCATTCATGGTCAAAACTCTACTATCAGAGATGATGTCATCCCCACCTCCCTTAGTGGAGAAGGGAGATGAGTTACCCACACGTGACAATAAGTAACAAATCAAGAACAAGGGACTGCCCTTTGGGCAGTCCAAATCAGTGTAGAGGCTGCCATTTGTCCACTTGAATTAGAGGTGGACCCACAGGAAGGGACGAGAGACACTATCTCTTCAAGTATGCTGGTTACTTCCTGTTGGGGCAGTTCCCACTTTGAACTTGGTGCTGAAGGATTTGGGCTGAGACCTCAGGCTGCTTCCCCTCTGAATGGTCACGTGGGTAAGTTAGGCTGACTTCCTTGGCCTACCTTGGCGTTTCCCAGACTCTCTACCTTAGGCTTCTTGCCTCTGTGATTGCTAAGGCCTTGTGGCGTGTAATCTAGTTTTTATTAGCCTTTTAATCCTCTCTCTCAGTCTTGGCCTCTGCAGGCCTGGACTAGCCCCTCCTCTCTCTATTTCCCTACCTTCTACCTTCCTAATTGTAAATAAACTACCTTAAACCCGATCCTGACTTGGGTCTATTTTAATTATGGAATCAATCTTAACTATTGATTCCTGGCGGTCACACCTTAAATACATATCTATCTATACATATAATACATATAATATCTAAAAATCTCCTTATTACAAGGGTACCCCAAAATCCCTCTGCCCTTCACCCCTTTCCCCAACCCCTGAATTGTGAATAATAAAAGCCATTCATCAGTCAGATAGCATTCCAGAATGCCTGAGAGACAACAAGGGAGAGGGGAACCACAGCTTGGTCTGGCTGCCTCCATTTTGAAGCCGGACCACCCGCTGTGAATTTTAACTGATTGGGGGGAGGTTTGTGTGAACCCTGTCCTTATTCAGAATAGGATTGGGGCACCACATACCTCGTCTTATAGGGAAGTCTCTAACTCCTGTGGGGCGGCATGACCATTCAAGTCACCTAGTTTTGGGGTGACACTCCCTTAAAATCTCCCAGTGTATAATTGGCCCCAGGAGAGAGCTAAAAGAGAGACTCACCAAATACAGACTCTCTCTCCCATTCTATCAAACATTGGTTACTGGCTCTCTTTATTGTTACAGATGTGTGTGTGTGTGTGTGTGTGTGTGTGTGTGTGTGTGTGTGTGTACCAGATAGCCCATCCAAAATAAAGTCCAGGGAGTAAGTGACACTTAGCCAACCACCCACCCAAAGTTCTGGAACCTTTTTTTCTGCTTTCTGCCTGTCAGTCACCTTTACTTGCTAATTTCTTAATTTCCCTATAACATAAGTTAGAGAAGAACTAGTTTAAGTAAAACAGAATTTGACCTTAGTGAATGGAGATATGATCTAAGTAAAAAAAGGAACAAGACAAAACAATAACAAACTCAAAAACATTGAAGTATTAATAGAAAATAGAAATAAGAATATCAATTCTCTATAAAATTGTTCTCCTGGAGGAAAAAAGAAATAGTAAAAAAGGATCAAAGGACAATTCAGCTAAGATGATTAAAAACTTTATAAAGGTTAACAATAAGAAGACAGAGCTGAGACAATTTGAAAGTAAGTGAACTTAAGAACTTCAAGAAATAACACAAGAAAATTTCCAAGTATTATTTGAATAAATTTAAATATACATCAAAGGAGAGACAGTAGATTGACAGAATCTATTGGTTAGAAACAGGAATGTATCCTATATTCAGGTCAACAAGACCCACTCTATAATTAAATTTGGAAAGGCATGTAGCTGAGGAAAATAGCACATGAAAATATCTAACAAAACCTATAAGTATCTGAGGTAGTATTTGAAGCCAGGTTCTCTTGACTCTAGCTACAATGCTCTGTCCACTTTCTCATTTTCCTTCAGAGGAACACCAATCTGAACCACACAGTATTTGAACTGCATTTGCTATGAGATACCACAGAAAGAGCTGAAATGATATACTAAAAAATCAAGGAAAACTGGATTTCAAGTCAAGATTACAATCTAGTCAGACTGAGGGATAAGAGATAAATTAACATTTGGTATTCTACAACCATGCCAAAAATATCTACAGAAGAAAGCAACCTTTTGCAATGCTTTGGACATACAAATTGATTCAGATGCACCTGTTCACAGGACAGGTGACATTAGAGACATTGGACATTAGAAATTATGTAGTCTGATATTTTCATTTTAAAGAGGAAATAGGCCCAGAGAGATTACTTGGCTTGCTCAAAGTTACAAAGACAGCACTAATTCAGGATTTGAACTCAATTCTTCTGGATACTTTCCAGTGAATATGGTAAAACCTGATAACCATGAAAATAGTCTTGATTCAATATATATTTTATAATGAGATGAGTGGCAAAAAAATAGTAGGATTGATATGTTGACAAAAATCTAAAGACATTTTCCTTGAGGAATATAACCACAAAAAGAGACCAGAACTGGTTAGGACCTTCTATAGAAGGTTGACAAGGGAAGCCTTTATTACAGGTCATAATTTCAATCTAAGCCCAGTTCCAGCCATACTGCATTTTATTCCTGGCTTTCTTCTAGCCACCCAGACCAGAAACCAATTCTCAAGGACTTAGCACTTTCAAGTCTACAACACCCACTCTATGTTCCCTTTGCCTGCAATGATTGCCTCAGTTGCCCACTTCATATAAACAGTTCTCAAAACAATTTACTTTACTTTTCATTCCTCAACTTAGTATATGCCCTCTATCCTTAACACCAGTTCCCCTCCCATCACCATTTCCAGTTACAGAATGATAATTAAATCAATTCTATCATTTCTGGCATCAGTGGGTTGTTTCTCTTAGAGAATATAAACTCTACATAGAGATAAGATCAGAGTAGCAAGGAAAAGAATAGCCACACATCCTCCAAAAAAGATCTAGAAAACAAACCAGAATCAATGGAATAGACTTGGGGGTAAATGTCCTCAGCAAGATCCCAAAGATCTCAGCTTTTGACAAAAACTGCTAGGAAAATTGGAAAACAGTGTGTGGGAGAGATTAGGTCTAGATCAACATCTCAGACCCTATACCAAGATAAGTTCAGAATGCGTAAATGACTTAAATATAAAGAAGGAAACTATAAGTAAATTAGGGGAACATAAAATAGTATTTGGGGCAGCTGAGTGGCTCAGTGGATTGAGAGCCAGGCCTAGAGACTGGAGGTCCTAGGTTCAAGTCCGGCCTCGGACACTTCCAGCTGTGTGACCTTGGGCAAGTCACTTGACCCCTACCGCCCACCCTTACCACTCCTGGGCCAAGGACGGTCCCTAGCCCGGATGAAAAAAGGAGGAGGGTTGGGCGTGGGGCTAGCAACCCCACCCTGTAAAAACTACATCTGCTAAAGAAACTGCAACCTAAAGTAGGGGCAGCTGGGCTAGCTCAGTGGATTGAGAGCCAGGCCTAGAGATGAAAGGTCACCCAGCTGGGTGACCCTGAGCGACTGTGTCCCACTGCCTACTGGTTGTGGCCCTATGCTCCTAGAATGGAGTCCCAGGATAAAAAAAAAAATAGTATACCTGTCAGATCTATGGGAAAGGACAGACTTTAAGACCAAGCAAGAGAGAGAGAATATTACAAAATATAAAATGAATAATTTTTATTACATTAAATTAAAAAGGGTTTGTACAAACAAAACCAGTGCAATCAAAATTAGAAGGGAAGCAACAAATTGGGGAAAAAAATCTTTATAACGAAAACTTCTGACAATGGTCTAATTACTCAAATTTATAAGGAGCTAAATAAATTGTACAAAAAATCAAGCCATTCCCCAATTGATAAATGGGCAAGGGACATGAATAGGCAATTTTCAGATAAAGAAATCAAAACTATCAATAAGCACATGAAAAAGTGTCCTAAATCTCATAATTAGAGAGATGCAAATCAAAACAATTCTAAGGTACCACCTCAACCTAGCAGATTGGCTAATATGACAGCAGAGGAAAGTAATAAATGTTGGAGAGGATGTGGCAAAATTGGGACACTAATGCATTGCTGGTGGAGTTGTGAATTGATCCAACCATTTCTAGAAGGCAATTTGGAATTATGCCCAAAGGGTTTTAAATGACTGCCCTTTGATCTATCCATACCACTGCTGGGTTTGTACCCCAACGAGATAAGAAGGAAAAAGACTTATACAAAAATATTTTAGCCGTGTTCTTTGTGGTGGCAAAAAATTGGAAAATGAGGGAATGCACTTCAATTGGGGAATGGCTGTACAAATTGTAGTATCTTTTGGTGATGGAATACTATTGTGTCAAAAGGAATAATGAACTGGAGGAATTCATGTGAACTGGAATGACCTCCAGGAATTAATGCAGAAGTGAAAAGAGCAGAACCAGAAAATGTTGTATATAGAGATGGATACACTGTGGCACAATAGAACATAATGGATTTCTCTACTAGCAGCAATGTAGTAATACAGGACTATTCTGAGGGAATTATGAGAAAGAATGCTATCCATATCCAGAGAAAGAACTGTGGGAGTAGAAACACAGAAGAAAAACATTTCCTTGTTCACATAGTTCGAAGGGGATATAATTGGGGAAGTAGACTTGAAGTAGACTCTATTGCAAATATTAATAATATGGAAATAGATCTTGATCAATGATACATATAAAACCCAGTTGAATTGCTCATTGGCTATGAGAAGCGGGAGGAAGGAGGAGAGGGAAAGAATATGAATCATGTAACCATGGAAAAACATTCTGTTAATTAAATAAATAAATACATTTTAAAAGAAGAAAACACACCAGAACAAGTGCTGATCAGAAAATCCAAGAAAAAAAATCAGAGTGTTATATTATCCAGCCTACAAAGATGTGTTGTTACTCAGACACAAAACTATGTCCGGCATTTGCAGAGCTCAGATAAAGAGGGTAGTGACTCAACTTTGTCTGCAATAAAATCACTCTGGGACCACTGAAAGTCTATGGATTCTCATTTTGAACTGTCCCTGGGATCCTGGAAAAACACAATACATAATACTTCCAAGAAAGCAGCAATAAAACTCTAGAGAACATAAACTCAGCCAAGACATTTCCTCCAGAAGTGTGCAGAGTCCAGATTTGACATAAAGTCTGAAGTCAAGAAGTAGATTGGAAGAATGAGCAAATTAAAAAAAAAAAAAAAAAGAATCCTCCTATAAAAATTTATTGTGATGCCAAGGACACTCAAGACTTAAGCCTGAAAGAAGAGGATGACTCTAAAAATCTACAAAGATCTAAAAAAATTAGTTTAGGCACAAGTACAACTAGAATTCTTGGAAGAGAAGCAAGTTTTAAAAGAGTATTTTTAAAAAATGAATGACAGAGGAAGAACTACAGGAGTGGAAACACAGAAGAAAAATAACTGCTTGAACACATGGTTTGATGTGGACATGATAGGGGATGTAGACTCGAAACAACCACACCAAAGCAACTATCAATAATATGTAAATAAGTCTTGATTGATGACACATGTTAAAACTAGTGGAAATGCACATTGGCGGGGGGGTGGAGGTTTGAAGAGGGAATAAAGGGGAAAGTAAAAACATGAATCATTTAAAAAAATAAATAAATATAATTTTAAAATGAATGAAATGAGGGAATTAGAAGGAAAAATTTGAAAAGAAATGAGAGTTTTGGAAGAAAGAATTGGAAAGGGAATGAATAGTTTGGCACAAGAGGTACAAAACTTTGTCCAAGCAACAAACTTCATGAAAACTAGAATAGGACAACTGAAGCCAATGACTCCATTAGACAAGAAAATATATTAAAACTACATCAAAAGACTGAAAAAATAAAATAAAGTGTAGGGTCTCTAATAGCAAAAACAACTGACCTAGAAAATGGAGAAAGGAGAAAAAAGTTAAGACATCAGGCTAATTGAGAACCATGACCAAAAAAAGATCATATATATCAAAATCATGAAATGAACCTGCCCAAATCTTACACATAGAGGACAAAGTAGAAATGGAAAGAATTCATTAGTGACCTCCTGAAAGAAATATCAAAATGGGACTCTAGCCCTTCTAGGTCAAAGAAAAAATACTGCAAGGCATTCAGAAAAGAAAATAAAAGAATTTAAGTACTGAGGAACCATAGTCAGGATCACAAATAATTTAGCAGTCATGACTACAAAAGAGTAGAGAATTTGAAATGCAATATTCTAGAAGGCAAAAGATATAAGCATATAGCCAAGAATAATTTACCCAGAAAATCTGAGTATAATCATATCAGGGAAAAATGAATCTTTAATATTTCATTAAAGGTAAACGTGATCAAACAATTATAATGGAGAAAGAAGAATGCATTTCTTTTATTTTAATATGGATAAATGAAACATATGATCCCTCAAGACCTTATCATCATAAGGAGGTCACTGAATAAATTTAATTAAATTGAGGCTTGGGAATGGGTCTCATAAGATCTTAAAAGCTGAATGAAAGGAGATAGGAAGGAGAGAAAGGGAAAAAAAGATGAGAAAATTTCTTTCACATAATTGAGGTGCACAAGTAGAAGTTTATGTAGACAAAAAAGGAAGGGAATGGGAATGCTGTGTTTCATCATGTATCTTCTAGATTTATGGTTATTATTTTAACAATTACATTGATCAGAGTCCCCAAGTTTTCCATGTTCTTTGTTTTTATAATATTGTTGTTACATTGAAAATGATTATCCTAGTTTTACTTACCTTACTCTGTATCAGTTCATACAAGTCTTCTTGGGTGTCTCTGAAATTGTCCCCTTAATCACTTCTTCCCAGCCCCACCTCCCAATCACTTCTTAGAGCACAATAGTGTTCTATCACATTTATATATCCTTGTGAGAGAAAACATAGAATTCACAGTCCAATGGGACACTCAAGCCCACTTCTTAATTTTCAGTGCTGGTGAGCTGCGCCCCTCAAACTTTTTTTATAGTTTATAAAATAATATTACATTATATTATACAGCAAATTATAGCTGCTCAAACCACTTGGAAAAACAGGGAATTAACTACCAACTACACCCCTACCAGTAAGATGGAAAACAATCAGGTGTTACTATTTGCCTAGACCCCTGGATAATGCTAGTATTATTATTTTTTTTTAATATGCCGTGATCCTTGTAATCTACCCAGCTGCTTCTTTTAGGAGGTCTTGGCCTTTCCATCTGCTCTGCAACTAAACACTCACATATATTGTGTCTTCTAGGTAGAGCAACAGTTCTTTGACAGCAAGCACTGTGCTGCTTTTCTATTTGTATCCTTAGAACTTATTACTTGGCATATAATAATCATTTAATAAATGACTTTTCATTCATTCAGCAATTCTTACATTTCATCCAACAATGTTTAAATTTGTGTTTCGGAAGATATCTTTTACTGGTTTTAAATAGTTGGGGTTTTTTTTTATCATGAGCGTAACAAATATTTCCATGAAACCATGAATCTTAGTTTTTAAAGAATACAATATATTTTATACAATAATACCAATATTGCCTTGCTTCTGCATCCCCCTTTGAGATTCTGTCTGCTTAAAAATATTTTTGACATTCTTTTATTTTTTTGATTTTTTGCATTACTTTCACTGCTTCCCTCCTACAACTCCATCTATCCCTAATTAAAAACAGTTTCTTGCAACAAATAAACATAGTCAAACAAAGCTAATTCCACATTGGTCATATCTGAAAATGAATGTTTCAATCTGCACTCTAGTCCATCACCTCTCTACCAAAAAGTGGGTAGTATGTTTCAATATCAGTCTTCTGGAGTCATTTTTGATAATTGTATTGGTAAGAGTTCTCTAATCTTTCATGACAATTTTCCTTTTCTATGGTAATTCTAGCTCTTAGATCTTTTATAGCATAAAGTTTCTTTGTTATAGCACAATTTTTCTTTTTCTTTTTTAATTGTTTATTTTTTTAATTAATTAATTTAGAGTATTTTTCCACGGTTACATGATTCATGTTCTTTCCCTCCCCTCCTTCCATCTTCCTCCCATAGCCAACAAGCTATTCCACTGGGTTTTTCATGTGTCGTTGATCAAGACCTATTTCCATATTATTAATATTTGCAATAGAGCGATCATTTAAAGTCTACTTCCCCAGTCTTATCCCCATCGAATCATGTGATCAGGCAGTTGCTTTTCTTCTGTGTTTCTATTCCCACAGTTCTTTCTCTGGATGTGAATAGCGTTCTCTCATTGTTAAAAGGTAAATTGGGAAACCCCTGTATGATGTTTATAATGGATGGTAAGGGCTTAATGTAACCTGACCTTACAGGGTGTCTCCCCTCTGAGACAGAGATCAAAGATTGATGTCGCTGTGCCTTTTACTTGAGAACTGTTAAAAGGGAATTGAGAAACCCCTGCAAGGATGTAACAAGTGATCAAGGCTTTTGGTTACTTGGTCTAACAGGGCAGTTCCTACAGTACTCTAAGGAGTGAGTGCCTTTCTGGTTCCTGAGCTGGGTTAGCTTAACCTGTGTGACAAGGGATAACACAGCAACTACGCCAGAGAGAGACAAACACCTCAGGAAAAGGAATGGCGGTTTGCTAGGAATTTTACTTTATCTAGCTTCCTAGGATGTCCCTCATCCCCCCACCCCAGGAACAGAATGCTAGAGAGAGAGAATGGTGGTTGATTGGGGCTTGACTTTTGCCCAATCTAAGTAGACTCCCTCTTCTGAGATAACTCCAAACAGATATCCCCTTATGACCAACTGATCTGACTGCTATAATTCTTTATAAGATGATTTATTGAAGTATAGGATGATTGGATTGGATCAGGAAAACAGGTAGCAGGAATCCCTAACACCCCAATGGACAACAATTTTCTGCCCTCAGCCAAAGTGGAATCAAACTTGGAAATCCTCTCTAATCTAGATGGTTTGTATATATTAGCTAATCTAAGGCTAAGCAATTGATCAAGTCTTTAGGATGTTACCAATTCAGGGTTAAGAGTTCATAGCTGGTTTTAGAACAGTCACCCTCAGGGTGAATCCTCCAGGTAGACTGCTATTTCAACTGAATCCATGCAGATGTAGATGTTCAGGAACCCAGGAACAGAAACAGGAAGGTAAAAGATTTTCAACAAGAATCACTTTTGCTCAGGATTTGTTGGAATAGTCCAGGAGCAAAAGTTTAGAGCTATCTCTCCTCCAAGAGTCTCAGACCAAACCCACCTGGTTCCAATGGCCCTTCCCAGAATACCATTGACTCTGGGAATCCTTTTCTCACCAATATTCCATGCTTCTCTTCCTGCTTTTTCCTGTTCCTGCACATTGCTTCCATCTTTACCAAATCTGTCTTCTGATCATAAGTCCCTCAGAATCATCCTGTATCATTGCATTGTTGCTAGTAGAGAAGTCCATTACATTCAATTGTGCCATAGTGTATCTGTCTCTGTGTACAATGTTCTTCTAGTTCCTTTCACTCTGCATCAATTCCTGGATCGTTCCAGTTCACATGGAATTCCTCCAGTTCATTATTCCTTTTAGCATAATAGTATTTCATTACCAACAAATACCATAATTTGTTCAGCCATTCCCCAATCGAAGGGCATCCTCTCATTTTCCAATTTTTCACCACCACAAAGCGCAGCTATAAATATTTTTGTACAAGTCTTTTTCCTTGTTATCTCTTTGGGGTATAAACCAAGCAGTGCTATGGCTGGATCGAAGGGCAGGCAGTCTTTTAAAACCCTTTGGGCATAGTTCCAAATCACCTTCTAAAATGGTTGGATCAATTCACAACTCCACCAGCATAATGGATTAATGTTCCAATTTTGCCACATCCCCTCCAACATTTATTACTTTCCTTTGCTGTCATATTAGCCATTCTGCTAGGTATGAGGTGGAACCTCAGGGTTGTTTTGATTTGCATTTCTCTAATTATAAAAGATTAGAACACTTTTCCATGTGCTTATTGGTAGTTTTGATTTCTTTATCTGCAAATTGCCTATTCATGTCCCTTGCCCATTTATTCAATTGGGGAAATGGCTTGATTTTTTATTTTTTTGTAAATTTGACTTAGTTCCTTATTTATTTGGGAAACTAAACCTTTGTCAGAGAGTTCTGTTATAAAAATGTTCTCCCAGTTTGTTCCTTTCCTTCTAAATTTGGTTGCATTGGTTTTGTTTGTGCAAAACCTTTTTAATTTGATATATTCAGTCATTCATTTTACATTTTGCAATGTTCTCTATCTCTTGCTTGGTCTTAAATTCCTTCCTTTCCCACAGATCTGAAAAGTATACTATTCTGTGTTTGCCTAATTTGTTTATGATTTCACTCTTTATATTTAAGTCATTTATCCATTTTGATTTTATCTTGGTATAGGGTGTAAGATATTGATCTAAACCTAAATTTTCCCATATTGTTTTCCATTTTTCCCAGCAGTTTTTGTCAAATAGTGAGTTCTTGTTCTGAAAGCTGGGGTCTTTGAGTTTACTGAACACTAGCTTGTTGATGTCATTATTACCCTAATCTATAAGTGTAGCCACTCTATCAAAAAAAGAAATTAAAGAAAAGAAAAGAAAAAATTAAAGAAAATTAAAGCGTGCTCTCTTCTTTATGAAGCCATGCTAGCTTTTGGTGATCACTGCCTCTTTTCCAAACTTTTAATAAAACAATCTCATACTTAAGAATTATTTTGATGTCAGACTCATTGATCTATTAATTTATGGACCCCATCTTCCTCAAGTAATCTAAAGATTTAAAATTTTTCTCTTCTTTATCTATTTTTTCAGGTCAATTGTTTTTCGATGAGATTTTTCACATATATTTTTTCCAGCCTTTTGACTTTGTTTTATTGTTTCTTGATGACTCATGGAGTTTGCACTACTGGAGTCATTAGCTTGTAGAGTCATTAGCTTCCACCTGACCATTTCTAATTTTTAAGGAATTATTTTCTCAAAAGTTTTATGTCTTTTACCAAGCTATTAATTCTCTTTTTATAATTTTCTTCCAGAATTCTCATCCCTCCCATTTTTCTTCTACTATTCTTATTTGATTTCTAAAATAGATATTTTTGTTCTTTTTATCTCTTTAACTCTTCTAAGAATTTTTGTTAGGTTTATGTCCCATTTGCAGTTTTCTTTGTGGTTTTTATTGTTGCTTTTGAAGATATTTTCAAGTCATTGACTTCTGTATTTGTGTCTTATTCTTCCCTGTCACCATAGTAACTTTCTATGATCAAGTTATTTTGTTGTTGTTATTTTCTCATATTTCCAGCCAATGTCTTTACTTTGGACTTTATGCTAGTGTTGAGCTTTGCTTACTTTTCGGAGGAATGTCTGGGCTGAACTTCTGTCTTTAATGTTCTGCTGCTGTTTTCACAGCTTTTTCCGAGATTTTAAAAAGATTTTGGTATTTCTGTAGGAGTGTGAACTGGGGAGAGTTTACATCATTGATCTCCTGATCTGAGCTCAGGTTTATTGGCTCATGTGTAGTTGATTTTCCATACACTGCTGTGGAACTCAATCATTGGTAACTCATGAGAAGGTTATGGAAGTTCAGAATGACTGAATTGCTGAATCCTTCTCAGTTTTGGTTTCTTCTCCTAATTATTCCAATGCAGACTTATTTACAAAGCTAAAGGTTAGGACTTAATCCCCTCCTTCTGCTCCTGGACTAAGAGCCACATAACTATGGTTCTGAAATTTGTTCCTTATTCATTATTTAGGTAGAATCTCTGCTCCCTTGTGGCCTTGACTGCTCCTCTTTGCCCTGGAACTATAACCTGAAATTGGATAATGGGCTACCAAATGGCACTCATTCCTGTGTCCAAAACTTGAATAAGGATTCCTTAGAATCTCTTTCTGACCAACTGTACAATCCCTTTCGTATCCCTGGGTACTGGGTACTGGGTTGTTCCCCACTGCTGCTGCTACTACCACAGCTTCCTGCCACACTGACTGAGGCTGACCAGCTCCAACTCCAGTGTCTGTAGACCTTGCTCCCTAAGCTTCCTTGGGCAGGAATAACAACGCGTTGACTTTTTCTTGGCTTTCCCAATCATAATTCAGTTTGGCATATTTTCTAGATTATTGTGGAGGAGTTATATTGAAAGAATTGGGCAAAAATGGTAGCTCTCTGTTCAGTACTGTACTAGAAATAGTCTGGCCATTTAACAAATTACAATTCTACTTGTTAAAGTTTTATCAGGATAACATTTTTCAACAAAGTTTTGCAGTTCTACCCATTTTGCTCACATTTCCTTGATTAATGAAGAGAGGACATTTGCCTTTGCCTCCTCCTCACCTGAAGAAAACTCCCCCCCCACTAGCTATTGTTACTCTCTTTGAAGTTCCTCCAGCTCCTATGTGTTGAGCTCTTCATTATGCCCTGAACTAACATGTGATCCTTCTTTTCTTCTGGAGTGGGCATATGCTTCTGGAGATCTCCAACAACTTCTAGTAAGCTTGTTGAGTGTCAAGCTAACATCAAATATTACAACAATTTTTTTTCATCAAAACGTGTAAATACCAAATTCAATAAGTTCCAAAACCATTGAGTACCAAAGTTTGGCCATATTTGGAAGTCTACCTGCCAAGACTAATCAAGAAACGATATGAACACAATTACAGAATATTTTTCACACAAATGAAGGCATATCTAAACACCTGGAAAAATATTAATTCCTTATGAGTAGAGAGAGCCAACATAATAAAAATGACAATTTTACCTAAATTAATTTGCTTATTCATTGCCATACCAAACTACCCAGAGAATATTTTATAGATACAAACAATAATAACAAAATTCATCTGGAAGAAGAAAATGCCAAGAAATATCAAGGGAATCTCTGAAAAAAAAACACATAAAAGTAAGTGGTCTAGTCATAGCAGATCTCAAATAAAGCAATAATCACCAAAACAATCTGGTATTAGCCAAGAAATAGTGATGGATCAGTGGAATAGATTAGGAAAACAATACACAGTATCAAATGACCATTGTAATCTAGTGTTTGAAAAATGCAAAGATCTAAGATTTGGGGATAAGAACTCACTATTTCACCTGAGGAAACTGGAAAGAAGTTTTATAGATCAACATTTTACACAACTACCAAGATAAGATTAAAATGGATGCATCAGTTAGTCATAAAAGGTGATACCACAAGCAAATTAGGGGAAGAGTCTACCTGTCAGATTTATGGATAAGGGAAGAAATTATGACCAAAGAAGAAACAGAAAGCATTATAGGATGTGAAATGGTTAATTCTGATTATATTAAATTAAAAAGATTGACTTATAGGTGGAAGAGTGGTAAGGGTAGGCATTGGGGGTCAAGTGACTTGCCCGGGGTCACACAGCTGGGAAGTGTCTGAGGCCTGGCTCTCAATTCACTGAGCTACCCAGTTGCCCCTTTGCTTTGTAATTTTGAAGAGTATAACCTTCCTAATGCTTCTAATTCTAAGATACAGAAAGGTGAAAACACTGCCTTTGTTTGTGTCTCAGTTTAAAGGATGATTATCTAACATTCTAATCTAGAAAGAACATACTTTAGGTTTGCTATGAAATGTGACTGTTAAGTAAGGAAGGGTCCTTGCAAGATTCTATGTTGCTAACATAGACAGGAGCATGGCATGCTGGTCAGACAGGTAACTTCTCCAGCTGTACCACCAGTTTGGTTTAAAAATCATTGAATGGGGGGCAGCTGGGTAGCTCAGTGGATTGAGAGCCAGGCTTAGAGACAGGAGGTCCTAGGTTCAAATCCGGCCTCAGACACTTCCCAGCTGTGTGACCCTGGGCAAGTCACTTGACCCCCATTGCCTACCCTTACCACTCTTCCACCTATAAGTCAATACACAGAAGTTAAGGGTTTAAAATAAAAAAAATAAAAATAAATAAAAAAAAAAAAGATTTTGTGCAAATAAAACCAATGCAACCAAGATTAGAAGGGAAACAACAAATTTTGGGGGTATCTCTGACAAAAGCCTCATTTCTCAAATACATAGACAAATGAGTCAAATTTATTTTATTTTTTTAAACCCTTACCTTCCATCTTGGAGTCAATACTTGTATTGGCTCCAAGGCAGAAGAATGGTAAGGGTAGGCAATGGGGGTCAAGTGACTTGCCCAGGGTCACACAGCTGGGAAGTGTCTGAGGTCAGATTTGAACCTAGGACCTCCTGTCTCTAGGCCTGGTTCTCAATCTACTGAGCTACCCAGCTGTTCCCATGAGTCAAATTTATAAGAATACAAAGCATTCCCCAATTGAAAAAAGGCCAAAGGACATGAACAGGCAGTTTTTCAGAAGAAGAAATCAAATCTATCTTTATTTAAGTGAAAAAATTCTCTAAATCACTATTGATTAAAGAAATGCAAATTAAAACAACTCTTAGTACCACTTCACACCAAGCAGATTGGCTAATATGACCGAAAGGAAAATGACAAATGTTGGAGAGAGTATGGGAAAACTGGAACACTAATGCATTGTTGGTGGAGTTGTGAACTGATCCAACCATTCTGAAGAGTAACATGGAAACATTCCCAAAGATCTATAAAATTGTGCATACTCTTTGACCTAGCAATATCATTACTAGGTCTGTATCCTAAAGAGACTTAAAAAAAAAGAAAATGGTCAATACAAACAAAAATATTTAAAGCAGTTCTTTTTGTGGTGTCAAAGAATTGGAAATTGAAGGGCTGCCGATCAAATGGGTTGGGGAAGTAGTTGAGTATATGATTGTAATGGAATATTATTGCACTATAAGAAATGACAAACAGGATGTTTTCAGAAAAACCTGGAAAGACATGAATTGAAGCAAAGTGAAGTGAATAAAACTGAGAGAACATTATACACAGTAATAATAACAGCAATATCGTATAATGATCAAGTCATAGCTATTCTCAGCAATACAATGATCCAAGATAATTGCAATTTTTATAAAATGAAAAATGCTATCCACCTTCAGAAAAAGAATTTATGGAGTCTGAATGCAGACTGAAGCATATTTTTCTACTTTTTCTTTTCTTTTGGGTATGTGTTTTATTCCACAACATGACTAATATGGAAATATGTTTTGCTTGACTGCACATATGTAACCTTTATTAAATTGCCTGCCTTCCCACTGGTTGGAAGGGGAGTGAGGGAGAGGATTTGGAACTCAAAATTTAAAAAAAAATGTTAAATTTTGTTTTACATACAATTGGAAAAAATAAAATATTTTAAAATAGGAAAAAAATGCTGGTTCTCTCTCCATCATCTTGACTTTGCCTCCTCCACTACTTCATTAAAAAAGAAGTCTGAACATTCTTTTTCAATCTTAAAGAACTTCTTCATTTCTCCAAAATCTTTCTAAAGTGCCTGATAAACAGCTCAGCACCCACACCTGCCACCTTTTTCACTCAGTACCCTATGATGTAGTTTATCCAGCTTCCTGACTTAAATTCCTTGACTATAGATAGATGCTTTATGACAACTTTCTTATTTATCTTGCTAACCACTTTTGTTCCATCCTTCTCCATCTGAAATCCATTCTCCTTGGAAGAGAAAATAGAACAAAAATACATCACAGAGCTCTCTACCTTCTCACTATTGTCCATTGTCATCATCCTATCCATTCCAAGGAGTGGTCATACCCCTTTTTTGACCCTGCATTCATGACCAACACAAATCTAAACAGTAATATGTGTAGGTGAACTCTCATTTTACAGTTAAGCATACTGAAGAAAGCTCAAAAAGATTGTGATTTCTCCCAGGTGTTATAGGTAGAAAGCAGCAGAACCAGAACTTGAATTTAAGTCCTCTGTTTCCAAATTCAATGCTCTTTCCAGTTCTCTAGAGGGGATTTCCCTGTCAGAGCTGCTGAAGTGTTAAAGATGGGAGTCAGTTGGGTTTGTAGTTATTTTTTTTAAACCCTTACTATCTTAGGCTCCATACAGTGCATTGGTTCCAAGGTAGAAACATGGTAAAGACTAGGTAATGGTGGTTAAGTGACTTGTCCAGGGTCATATAGTTAGGAAGTATCTAAGGCCACATTTGAACCCAGGCCTCCCATTTCTAGGCCTCATTCTCATTCTCCTAAGCCATCTGGTTACCCCTTGTGGATATGTTTTTTTTTTACAAATTTTATTGAGGTCTTCTTTTCACATTACTAACATTTCCTAATGTATTCCTCTTCCATCCTGAGTCACCTCATAGCACAGAATTAAAAAGAGGAAAACAAAAACCAGTTCATCAAAATTAACCAATATGTGTTTTTTTTTTAATTTTAAACCCTTAACTTCTGTGTATTGGCTCCTAGGTGGAAGAATGGTAAGGGTGGGCAAGGGGGGTTAAGTGACTTGCCCAGGGTCACACAGCCAGGAAGTGTCTGAGGCCAGATTTGAACCTAGGACCTCCCATCTCTAGGCCTAACTCTCAATCCACTGAGCTACCCAGCTGCCCCCACCAATATGTTTTAAAAGTCTAAAATCATCTGCTGCTAAAACATATTTTTGGGTGACTTCAATACTTTGACAGATCTGTGAACTCATTGATACAGGTGCTCCCTCTCACGCAAATGATGTGATTCATACCATCTCATTCTATGTGACTCCTACCCAATCTTCTCCTGGAACTCCTCTATTACGGTTCCATTCAATGTCCTGGGGACCTTTCTCTACATCCCTTAACATTGTATAAATGTAAATGGATCACACTTGTCTATTAGGTACCCCTACCTCTCACCCCATATTTGACCAATCACTGGTAAATTTTTAATTCAGTATCAGATTTTTCTTGACTTCTCTTGAACATTTGACAACCCTCTCCTTCTGGGTACTCCTTCCTTTCTAGATTTTTGTGCTCCTGCTTTCTCCTTGTTTTCATCTTATTTGTCTTATGGCATATCATCATGCTTGCTTCAAATCTGGACCAGTCCATGATACTCCAGGCCACATCTCTACCATTACTCTTCTCCTTTTCAGTTCTCTTTTATGTGTTTTTACCAACTAGAATGTAAATTCCTTAAAGGCAGGGACTTTTTAAAACTATTACTTAGCAAAGTGTCTGGCACTTAGTAAGCCCCTAATAAATGCTCTATTTAACTGATTGTAATAATTAAATGAGTTTGACAAATATAAGATTTTTTTTTAAGTTGTGGTTGCTATTTATAATAATTAATTCTTAAGTCAAAAGGCTGTTAGTAGCTTTAGTAGCTTTATTACAGCAAGGTAGAGATAGTAAAGGGGGAAATGTAGGAAGGAGGTAGAAAATATTGCCTAGCTAAATACCCTATAATTGCTGATCCAAACAAATCCAGCTCAATTCCGACAAAGGCTCCCTCAGGTTCCAATCTCCAACCAGAAGAGCAGGAGAGTCTAGTCTCCAGGTTCCAATCTCCAAGTGGAAGTCAGTGAGAGTCTTTTCAGCCCAAGTCACCAACCCAGAATGAAATCCAATGCAGAGCCACCAATGCAGCAGAATTCCTCCAACACAGAATTCCTCCCTCAGCAAGAGCCACCAAGGCAAATGAATCAGAATCCCCTTGGCTGGCTTTTATGAGCAGTTTTCTCCACATCACTTCCTGTCTTTCTGGTTTCTAGTTCCTTTCACTGTGGACTGGTCTATCACATCTCAGCAACCAATCATAGTCTCCCAATTTGCCTAGTACTGCTGAAAGGTTGGGTGTGGGGAGG
>NC_058131.1:426142490-426217171 GCF_016433145.1 Gracilinanus agilis | reverse complement strand
GGGGGGGCTCCAAGTTCTTGATTGATTAAGTTAAAATAAACAAAGAGTTTAAATTCTCATTCACACTGATCTACCTATATCTTCTCAGTATCTTTTGCTGATTCATCATCCATATTACATTCACTAACTGTGGCAGATAGTATACCCCAAGATTCTGCCCTGAGCTCTCTTTTCTCTTTATATTCTCTCCCTGGGATTTCATTAGCTCCCTTGAGCTTAATTAGTATTTCTATACATATGACTCACAAATCTAAATATCCAGGCCTACTTTTTCTCCTGAGCTCCACTCCTGCATCATTGATTCCCCACTGGACATTTCAAACTGGATGTACTATTGACATCTCAAACTCAACATGTCCAAAACTGAACTTATCATCTTTTTCCTAGGCCTCGTTTTTCTTTTGAACTTTCTTATTTTTGTTATCACCTTTCTTCCAGTCTCCCAGGTTTGCAATCTTGGTTTTATTCTTGATTCCTTGCTCTTCCATATTTCACAAATCCATTCTATTCTCAGCTTTTGTTGTTTCTATATCTACAGCATCTCTTCCATAGACCACTTTTCTCCCCTCAGCCATTTTCCTAATTCAAGCCCTTGTTACCTCTTACCTAGAATACTACAATAACCTCCAAAATGGATTTTCTTCCTCACATCTCTCTCCTTTCCAATCTATCTCCCAAATTGCTGCCAAAGTAATTTTTGCAAATTGCAGGTATGACCATGTCACTCAGTGGTGGCCTGATACCTCTCAGACAAAATATATAAACTTCTTTGTCTCCCTTTTAAAGCTCATTACAATCTGGCCTCAAGCTATCTTTTTTTTTTTTTCAAAGTTAACCTTTCTTTTCAGAATCCATACTATGTATTAGTTCCAAAGCAGAAGAGCCATAAGATCTAGGCAAGGGGAGTTAAATAACTTGTCCAGGGTCACATAGCTAGGAAGCACCCAAGATCAAATTTGAACCCACTTCTCCTAGTCTCCAGGCTTGGATCTCTATGCTCTGAGCCATCTACTGCCCTCCAACCAATATTTTCAACCTTATTATATATTGCTTTTCTTCATGCATTTAACAATTGAGCTAAGTTGGCTTTCTTACTGATCCTCACACATTACTCTTCAACTTCTTTCTCACTGCATTTGTTCTGGCTCTCCTCCATGCCTGGAATTTCATTCTCCTTCTCCCATCCCCCCACCCCACCCCTTAGAATACCTTGCTTCCTTCAAAACCCATTTCAAGTATCACTTTCTATCTGAAGCCTTTCCTGATCACTATAGCTGCTAGCACACTCCTCTAGCACACCCCCACCACTACCAAAAAAAGTTTACCTTTTATTTAACATAGATAAATTGTGTATGTACTTACTTATATCTCTGCTGTGTCCCTGATACATGGAATGTAAGTTCTGTGAGGATAGGAACGGTTTCATTTCTGTCATTGTATACTCAGAGTTCATTGTACTTGGCACTAAGGAGCTACAGACTAAATGCTTCTAAATGGACTGATTTTCAATTTACCATAATAATCTCAATTATTATGAATAATAATTCATAAACAACTTGAACATTAAAGCTCACACCACAGGAAAAAAGAACAAGATTAAGTACCTTTTATAACTATGAATAAGTACAGATTTTTAACAAAATAAGGGTAAAATCTAGCCCTGTAGATAATAAAAATATATAAGTATATAAATAAAATATATAATTTTGTTTAACTGAAATTAAAAGTGCTTATACTGTAGCTAAGCTTGGGGGATCCTTATTCCAACTTCCACTCTCATAGACAAGTTGGATTCTCAGAACCATCTCTCTCTCAAAGCTCTAGGGTGTAAGAATTTTAAATTTAGGTTTTATGCTAAATATGAAAGTTCTAAAGTAATATTGAGTCGCCGATTTAAAAAATTAACTCTTAAGTTATGAGTCTGTTAGCCGCTCTTAACAATTTTAGTTTAATAGAGATATAGTAAAAGAGAGAAATGTAGGAAGGAAGTAGAAAGTATTGCCTAGCTAGATATCCTATAATTCCTGTCTGAAGAAGTCCAGCTCACCACCCCACAAGGGCTCTCAAGTCCCAATCTCCACGTGGAGTCATGGTAGTCTCTTAAGCCAGGAGTCCTGGTGGTGTCTTCAGCAACGGTTCCACCAACACAGCCTTCTCCAGAAAAGGAAGGTTTCTCCAGAACCAATCTCTCCAGAAGCCATGAAAGGAAGGCCAGCTACTCACCCAGCAAGCTGAGGCAGGATTCAGGGAAAGAGTCTCCTCCTTCAGTCCAGCTCACTGAAGCAGAGTCTCCAAAGATGAACTCCAAAGGAGAAGAAGTTCAAAGGAGAAGTGCCCTTGACAGGAAGTTCGGGACTTTTTATAGTCCTTTTCCCATGTCACTTCCTATCCCTTCCCCACTTTATGGGAACCAATCCCAGTCTTCAATTTGCCTAGCACTGCCAAGGGGTGGGGCAGTGGCCTCTGGAGTTGTCACCCACTCTAGCAAGTGAGTGTGAATTCTCATACTTAGTGACTGGTAAGGTACTAAGTAGGGGTACTTAAGTTTTTTATTGATCTAGCTAAAAATAGACAAAGGGAGAGTTAATCCTAGCTTCATAAGGGCTAACTTTGAATGGTTGGGAGTGACTTTTTCTAATGTTATTGACTTTTGAGCCCTCATTCTAGTGTGTTCTCCTCAATCTTAACCTCAACTGATTAGTGCCCTAGTTCAGTATGGGCAAACTACAGCCTGTGGGCCAGATGCAGGGGGGGAAGGGGGAGGTCCTCAAATGTTCTATCTGGCCTAATCTGACGAATACAATGAGTAGGATGCAGTACAATGAAATTTCGAAAGAGTTGCCTTAGAAACAGACGGACAGATGAGCATTTCCTTTCCTTTGGCCCCTTCTTTAAAAAGTTTGCCCATCACTGCTCTAGTTTCATTTAATCAATTAATATCAATTAGCTTTCACAAAGGGATACTTACTACAAAAGATATTTAAGGCTAACATATATTTGGATGGGATTTATTATATACATATTTAGAAAAATAAGTTAAGCATTTAAGAAATTTGTGATTTTGCTCATGTACATTCTTTTGCTTTGTACATGGAAATGCTTGCTTTATTTGGTTTTGCAAAATTTGGAATTTTTAAAAAAGGTATATTAAGAGTAGGTATTATAGGTATCCAACCATTCTGGAAAGCAAGTTGGAACTATACCCAAAAGGGCTTTAAAATTGTGTCTAACCTTTGATCCAACAATACCACTAACAGGCCTATATCCCAAAGAGATTTTTTTTAGAGGGGAAAGGACCAATTTGTAAAAAAATATTTATAGCAGATCTTTTTTGGTGGGGAAGTATTGGAAACTGAAGGTATGTCCATCAATTGGAGAATGGCTGAAATAAGTTGTGCTATTTGATTATAGTGGAATATTACTATGCCTCAAGAAATGATGAGAATAATTAGTAATGGAGGAGATATGTGAAGATAAGCAAATTCCTATTTGGTCAGGCTATGGAATGGTCTAATCATTCTGGAAAGCAATTTGAAATTAGACTAAAATACAATATAAATGACTCAAGAATGTCAAAGATAACAATAAAGGTCCCATATTACACCATAATAACTAAAGCAGCACTTTCTGTAGAAGTAAAAAATTGAGGGGGAAAAAGAAAGTACCTATTACTGGGAAAACAGCTAAACAATTTATGATATACGAATGTCCCAAAGTGATGGTAGTAAAAATTGTTTTGCTTCATTGAAGAACCATCTTTTTCTAAGGCATAGCAGGCTCTATTTTTTAGGACATAGATATTCTTGGATTCAGGTTGTTTTCTTTTGATTTTCAATGAGTATTACTTTCTAGACCATATCTTTTATTTTTAGTCACCGCTGGGTAAGTCTGTGAAATTCAAACTGATGTTATTTTTCTCCAAACTTATCTTATTTTCAGTTCCATGTTCTCTCCTTCCCCTGCATTAGCCATGGAGAGAGAGAGAGAGAGAGAGAGAGAGAGAGAGAGAGAGAGAGAGAGAGAGAGAGAGAGAGAGAGAGAGAGATTGAGAATAAGAATATTCTTTGATCTTCACTCTGAGTCCAACAGTTCTCTATCTGGAAGTGGATAATATTTTTCATTATGAATCTTTGGAATTGTGGTGGAACATTATGTTAGTTAGAGTTACTAGGTCTTTCACGATTGATTATTTTGACAATATTGTTATTGATGTATAAATTGTTCTCCTAATTCTATTTATTTCCCTTTTAATCAGTCCATATGACTTCCTAAGTTTTTCTGAAACCATCCTGTTCATCATTTTTTCCAGTACCATACATATCACATCATATTCACATTTGAACAAATTATGGTATATTTATGTGAGGTGACAGACTAAGAGTACAGATCAAAGGATATGTTTTCTTTCTTTTCTTTTCTTCCTGGACATGGACAACGAATGATTTATTTTTCTTGATTGTCCCCTTATGTAACAGATTTTGTTTTTTATTACTTTCTCAATGGGGTGGGGAAGGGGAAAGTGGGATGGAGAGACTGAAAATCTGAATTTAAAAATAAATAAACAAAACGAGGCACTCACCAGTCATTGAACATTTAACTCAGGAAGTTTGTGTTGCCTTAATAAAGGGGTCGGCAATGTATGGCTCTTGAGCCATATCTGGCTCTTTTAAGGGCCAGATATGGCTCTTTCTGCAGGAGCCATAAAGTCAATTTTTTTTTCAGGCGCTGTTACAGGAGCGCACACTGTGAACACTGTATGGCTCTCATGAAATTACATTTTAAAAAATGTGGCATTTATGGCTCTCAAGGCCAAAAAGGTTGCCCTTGCCTTAATACCTCAATGATATGCAACAAAGATAAGAGACACCTAGCTTCTCGGAAAGTAGTCTCTATCATCACCACAGGGAAATTCATATGGTCAGTAGAGTAGGGTTAGTTGTAAGGTCTGAAACACTACAAGTCTGAGAAACCTAAACTTCAAAGATGATCATAAAGTTGTATCCAGGGCTATTCAAGTGCTTTAGTTTTGTCCTTTTTTTTTTTTTTTTTTAAGGAAAAGCCTTTCCATATCATGATTAGAAGGAAAGAAACTGTGTCAGAGAAATACTAGTCCTGTCACAGATAATATGTCGAGTTAGCATTTTATTTTGAAGTTCTATACTTGTACATATTCTATGCTTGTAGCCTCATAAGTTTGCTCACCAAATGTTTGACAGATTTTACTTTACCTTCTTATAACTTTGTAAAAAGTCCTTGCTCCAACACAGGATGATAATAGTTTTTCTTGAAGGTATTCTTAGGAAATTATTAATTCCTGAATTGCTCAGACTACCACCCTGTGATGACTTTCCCCATCCCACCTCCCCAATGTCAGTGACAATTCATCATCCATGAGATGTTTATGAGGATTGCTACATTGTGATTGTCTTCCTAGGCAACAGGTGCTCCAGGCTGCTGAGGACTTTGAATGTGTGTCAAGGTGAAGTTGCCTCAAGTGCCAGCCATGGACATTGAAAACCTGCCCAAAGGCTAGGTATTTCTCTCATCAAAGACTGTCCATAAGTTTAGGCACCCGTGTCCTCACTAGAGCTCGTAAATCTTCAAGAACCCTTTAAGAGGAGAGGTCTTGTTGATAAGGAGTAACAGAGGTAGATCTTTTAATTTACATAAACAACAGTAATCCTGTTTCAAAGCGCATCACTGCTAAAGATTCATTCTGCAGCCCTCACATAGATACTGGTAACTTGCAACAGCATAGAGAAGAGTAAGGAAAGCAATAGAAACCTAGAGAATGAACCTACCAGATCCTCTTTCCTTATAACCACATCTGTACTAGGCCCAGTCTTGGGGAAAGGAAGCCCAGCACATTTCTGTAATGACTGTGATTATATTCTCCTTTCCCTGGTCCATGTATGGTAGGAGCAATATCCTAACCTCTACCCCTCAGCAACTTAGTCTAGCTTTTCCTTAAAAGGTATTAAGTAATTTCTTAACACTTGGTTGGCTCAGGAGACTAAAGGCACACACTGGAGACCTCCTCATTAGGTGAGGACAAAAGAGCTGGAAGATCTCTCGGCTGCCTAATTGGTGAATTAGTTGATGATGGGAGCTTCAGCTGAATCAACTCAAGAGGTTCTCAGTGTCTATACTTGTTGAATATCTCTTGCTATGGCTAAGAAAATCTCCTTTTGTTAACCCTTCAATGACTTATGAGGTGTCTCATCCTGTGTCTCATCCTGTCAAACCTAAACCAAGTTGGTTCCAGCTCTGAACAACCAGTGTAACAGGCCTGAAACATCATGAACTTAACCAAAGCTGGTGATGAGCAGTTCAGAAGTAGATGATTGGCCTTGATGTTTTTCTGGTGATGCTTTTAGAAAGGGTGGTTCCTTACTGTGAAGCAGGGGTTGGCAACCTTTTTGGCCACGAGAGTCATAAATGCCACATTTTTTAAAATGTAATTTCGTGAGAGCCATACAGTGCTTACAGTGCGGGCTCCTGTAACAGTGCCTGAAAAAAAAATTGACTTTATGGCTCCTGCAGAAAGAGCCATATCTGGCCCTTTTGAGGGCCAGATATGGCTCAAGAGTCATAGGTTGCCGACCCTACTGTGAAGCATGCCCCAACTCCCAGGAAATTAGAGCATAAATTGGCCATTCAGCAAGAAGAAAACAAAGTGAACACACACGGTCTCCATAAGTACTATCTCTTGAAAAGAATTGCCCTATTGAAAGTGTCCAAAAGGCAAGTGCCTTGAGGGTGGAGTCGGGATGGGTCACTCCCTAGTGAGACAAAACCAGATTAAAATGTAACTGGGGAATATTTTTTTTTCTTTATTTTATTCCAGTAATAAATCTACACATAAGTTTTCTATGGTTACATGATTCATGTTATCTCCCTCCCCTCTTCCCTCCCCTCTTCCATAGTTGAGAAGCAATTCCACTGGGTTATACATGTATTATCACTCAAAGCCTATTTCCATATTATTCATTTTTATAATATAATAATCTTTTAAAACCAAAACTCTAAATCATATACCCAAATAAACAAGGATTAAATCATATGCTTTCATCTGCATTTCTACTCCCACAGTTCTTTCTCCAGAAGTGGAGTGCATTCTTTATCATAAGTCCTCAGAATTGTCTGGATAATTGTATTGCTGTAACAGTCTATCACATTTGATTGTGTAACTGGGAAAAGTTTAACAAAATAAGTAAAAATACAGTAAAATATAGATAATGTTAATATGTGGTGGTTTTCTAAGTCAATATGCCACTGTAGGGATCTTTACGTATGCCTTTCTATTTGAGTTTTATACTACTTCACTAAACTATCTCTTAGGTTCTTTAGCTTTGTCTTCCAATCTGGTAATTTAAGCTTGCTCCAAGTTCTAAGAGGGGATCATTTCAGAATTCAGATTACCTTCCAAGCACCCCAAAGGGTTATTTCTGAGGATGATGACAGATTTTCCCAAAAAATGGACAAATTCAGAATTTATTATTGGAATTGGATGCCTTTGTTATGGAAATTGTCCATCATCTCCCAATTGCCTCTGGGAAGACTTCCTGAAAGAAGGGTTTTGTCCACTTTGAGAGAGTAAACATTTGTGTAAACAGGCTTTGAATGGCTTTTTGGAAATGAGGATACACCCAAAGTAGCAATCCTCAGGTTGATAATTGTTTATGGACTGGGCCAACCTCTGGTAGGTGGCATAAGTGACCTGAACAATGAAAATACAAACCAAGGTAGATCCCTGGAATTTTAGAACAATATAGTCATAGGACAGGTTATGAAACTGGGTGTTTTGTTTTGTTTTTTAAGATTTGGAATTTGATAGACACAATTTTGCCCCAAGGATTTTGTGGTTCTTTGGTGCAAGCCACTGATGAAAGCCCTTGAAAGGATAAAGCTAATGCTCTTGCTCGGATCCCAGAGACACATCTGGAATCAGGAATATGAACAAATATATCAACTGTACCCATTTAGTTAGCTGAGGATAGGCAGGGTTGCTACACTGTTTAAAAAGTTCCCACATTCACCTCTAAACTGTGAACTGAAATTCTGTCTCTGGAGCCTCCATAGAGGGGCCCCTGAAGAGCACAGAGCTCAGGTCCTAGGAGGAGCATTTTCCTAACCCCAGGAGAAATGACTACTACTTGTACAGAAGAGATAGAGCCTGTGTACCTGCTTGGAGGGGTCTTTGGATGGCTGCTTTTTGAGTTGCTCAGTCTTTCCCTCAAGCACAGGAGGTCAGAGGCAGGACCAATAGTAGGAGCTCTGCAGTGCTCCTGCTAGACTGGAGACCAGTGACAGTGCAGGCCCTCAGCAATCTTCTGAAGATCAGAACAGTCAAGACTGCCAATACAGAATGGATAGGGGGCCCAGTAGGTAGAGAACCCTGAGCCAAGATTCACAGACGAGTTCAAATGGGACCTCAGACACTTACTAGCTGTGCGAGCAACTTTTTAATCTTTAAATTTAATCTCTCTCATTCTCCTCAACTGTAAAATAGGGATAAATGACAGCACCCAAGGTTATTGTGAAGATCAATTGAGATATTTGTAAAGCACTTAACTCAGTGCCTGGTATACAGGAGCAGGTGCTCTATAAATGCCATGATTTTTACCATCATTATTGTCATTATTTAATAGAGTGGGGCAGTCAGGTCCCAGCAAAGGCAGCACCAATGCTCAGATCTATAACGTTATTCCAGCATAGGGCTAAAGAGCTCAGGCCAGTCCTACCAGTTGTCCTGCTTGACCCATGTTGAAGTAGTAGATCCTGAATGAATAAGCATTGGGCAAAGACTCAGGGTTCGGTGGCAACAAACAGTGGCAGCTCAGTGGAAGAATAGTAGATAGTGCTATGTTTGGTGGCAAAGGGCAAGTCCATAAAATTCTACTCCTTACTCTAATGTAAAAGTGACTGGCTGCTACACATTGTTGCCAGGGCAATACCCAGTGATCCACATGCAATTCCTCCCCAGGTAGGGCTTAGAGGACCAAGGGGTAACATTGCTGAGAGAAGGCTTGCTTAATGGCAGCAAGGTGGAGGTGAGAGTGTCTCATCAGGAGGAGCAGCTCTTCAAAGGCTTCTCCTCAGGCAGAGATGTGTATTCCCTCCCTTGGGTGCTCCCCCAGGGGGCTTGAAGGGAAGTCTTGGTTGGTGGACCAGAGAGTCAACACTAGGTCAGTGGAGGCACAAGGCAATTCTCCCTGCCCAATGATGAGGACCAGGTACCATCATCTTTGCTGTCCAGCTCAAATTCCTATTGCCCCTCCTGATTAGCTTGGCATCGCTGAACACAGGGACCTGATATTTCAGTCCTTTCTAGGACTCTCCCAAAATCAATCCCTCCTTCAGAAGACAGTAAACAGACCTAAAGTAATTTTAAGTGGTCCCCTAAAACAGTGATGTCAAACTCAAATGGAAATTGGTCCTTACATCTCTACTTAATGATTTAGAGGGCTACAAATTAAGATTATCTATGGTATTTTTATTGCCTTCATGACATACTTCTTGGTTACATTTATCTGGTTCAGGCTGCAGTCAGGAAGCTTGCAGGAGCTTGTAGCATGGGCTTGCAACAGGGGCCTGCCTGACACCTCTGCTCCAGAAGATGTCAAGGGCCTTACCACCAAGGGGTGAAGTATGGTAAGAACAATATCCTCCCCCCATCCCCCAAGCAGGTTAGCTTCATTTTTTCTTCAAAGGTAATGAGACATTTCTCAACCCTTGGTTGGCTCAAGGGTCTGAGGTCTCAGATATCAGCTCCTCATCACCTGAGCACAAAAGAGCCATGGTTCTTAATGCCTATCCTTGTTTTTTTTGTTTTGTTTTTTAAATCCTTTCCTTCCATCACAATACTATGCATTGGCTCCAAGACTTAGAAGAGTAGTAAGGGCTAGGCAATGAGGGTTAAATGATTTGCCCAGGGTCACACAGCTAGGAACTGTCTGAGGCCAAATTTGAACCTAGGACCTCCCATCTCTAGGCCTGGCTCTCACCCCACTGAGCCACCTAGCTGCCCCCTAATGCCTATCCTTGTTGATCATCCTTTTGCTTTTGCTAAGTAAATCCCTTTAACCTATGGAGTGTCTTGTTTTGTTCCAATATCAAACCCAAACTACTAGGGGACTGCTCTGCATCAGGTCTAGCACAGAGCACCATGTTATAATCTGGATGTCACCAGAGAAAGCCAGTGAGAAGAGGGTCTATCCTATCCTGACCCCAATTCTGGGACATCTGCTGCTATTTCAAAAATGCATTGGCTATTACCTCTGCCCTAGGGCCTCACTCTGTATTCTCCCACACACGGAAATCCTGTTCCTGAGATTGGTGAGCTTCAAAGAAGGGCGTGGAAGGGTTTCAAGAGACCCCTGGGTCTCAGGCTGTTATTACCCCTAAGCCTGGCCAGAGAGAATCTGAAATGTTTGGCTTCTTGTTATGGCTACATTCAATAAATAGTAAATGTCTTACACACTTGTAATGTTGGAGCTGTGATCTCTAACTTCAGGGACAATAAAACCTACAAATATCTCATGATTGGAGCTCTATTAACCATGCTGCTCCTGCCACAGGATAGGTTAGATTGGGATTGGAGGGGGGTGTGAAGAAGACGAGGTGGGGAGGTACTTACTCTTCTGAGAGGAGAGTCTCACATTACAATCCTGATTCTTATTCCCAAAGTATTTGTGTGCTTGCTTTCCTGAGCCATAATCCTCAGAAGACTCAAAACAACAGGATACTTTGTATGCTCTTCCTTAAGCCTAAAAGGAGAAGGACAGAGGAGTGGAGTGATACCTCATCAAGGAGGGAGGAGGAATTACCCCTGGAATTAGAGTCAATTAAATTCTTTCCCCATCTCATCTATCTTCCCCTTCCAGGTTGGCAGCTTTGAGCAATCCTCTTCTAGAAAGAATCACAGGATTTTACCAGCCCAAGCAATCAATAAGCATTTATTAATTGCCTACTATGTGCCAGACACAGTGCTTGGCACTAGGGATACAAATAGAAAGAAAACAATCCCTATTCACAAGGGACTTATGCTCTAATGATGAAGAGAAGTACATGCAAATGTATATAAAGAATAACTACAAAGTATAAATACAAAGTAATTGACTAAAAGATAGGGAAGGAAGACATCAGCAATTGGAGGGATCAGGAAAGTTTTCATGGACAAGCCAGTATTTTAAGCTGAGTCTTAAAAGAAAAGAGGGACTCTATGTGCTCAAGGAACTAACTAATGCATCCCAGGCTTGCAGGTGGCAGGTACAAAGTATAGAGCCAAGAAATAAAGCATCCTGGGTGAAGAACAGAGAGAAAGTCAGTTGTGTGGGAGGAAGAATCGCGTATAATGAAGCAGAAAGATAGGTTGGGACCAGATTGTGAAAGGTTTTTAAAGATAAACAGGGGAGTTATCATTCTATTGTAAAGGCAAGAGGAAGGTACTGGAGTTTATGGAGGAGTGACACAGTCATATGTACACTGCTTTGGAATTATGAGGATAGGAGGTGAAGCAGGGAAATCAATCAGAAAGCAGGTGAAACAACCTAGATGATAAAAGAGCTTGAGCTAAGGTGGTAGCTGTGTGATTAGAAAGGTGTCAGGTGCTGGAAATGTGGAAGAAGAAATGGCAAAACTTGGGAATTGATTGGATATGTGGGGCAAGAAAGAGTAAACAACTGATGGTAATGCCAAAGTTGAGAGACTGGAAGAATGATAGTTTCTAATGGAAATAGAGGAGTTTGGGCAAGAGGTGGGTTTGGGAAGAAAGATAATCAAAATCGAGTTTGGATATGTTGAATTTGTGTTGTGTACAGGGCATCCAGTGTAAAGTGTCCAATAGTCAATTAATGATGAGGGTGGGAAAAGGCTAAAACTCAGGGGAAAAACTAGAGCTGGATGTATAGAGTTGAGTTATTTACATAGAGATGGTAGAGATGGAAGATGAGGTCAATGAGAGAGAGTTCAGAGATTCAAAAGAGCAGGGCAGAATGGCTGAACAAATTGTATTATATGATGGTAATGGAATACTATTGCGCTATAAGGAATGATGAACAGGATGATTTCAGAAAGAGCTGGAAAGACCTATGAACAGATGCAGAGTGAAATAAGCAGAACCAGGAGAACATTATACACAGTAACTGAAACATTGTGGGAAGATCGAATGTGATTGACTTTGCTACCAATAGCAATGCAATGATCCAGGACAATTCTGAGGGACTTATGGGAATGAATGCTGTCCACATTGAGAGAAAGAATTGTGGGAATAGAAATCCTGAAGAAAACATGATTTATCACTTGTTTATATGGGTATATGATTTGGGGTTTTGGTTTTAAAAGATTACTCTCTTAAAAAAATTAATAATATGGAAATAGATTTTGAGTTATGATACATGAAATTGCTTTAAACTCTGGGAGGGGGGAGAAGAGAGGGGAGTGAGATAAGAATCCTGTAACCATGAAAAAAATGTAATTAAATTATATTTTTAACAATTCAAAAGAATAGGGCCTGGAATATATTTCTGAGAGATATCCAGAGTTAGAGAGCATGCTATGGAGGTTGAATCAGTAAAGAGAACTAAAGTCCAGGGTCTACCTAGACCTAAAATATCCTGGGATGGATTCTGGGCACTGGGTCTTTAATAGTAATCATCCCTTAAGAAATCACTATTTGATAAAAATTGCTGAGATAATGAGAAGCTAGTGTGGCAGAAACTGTATCTTACACCATTCACTAAGATAAGATCTAAATGGATACATGATCTAGACGAAAGAAAATTAGAAGAACAAGGAACATACTACTATCAAATTTATGAATAGGAGAGGAATTTGTGAGTCAACAAGACAGGGAGAGAATTATGAAATATAAAATGGATAATTCTGATTATGTTAAATCAAAATGTTTTTACACAAATAAAACAAATGCTGCTAAGATTAGAAGAAAAGCAGAAAATTGGAGGGAAATCTTTATGAACAGCCTCTCAGATAGAGTTTTCATTTCTAAAACATATAGAGAATTTTGTCAAATTTATAAGAATAAGAGTCACTTCCCAGTTGATAAATGAACAAAAGATACAAAGATAATTTTCAGATGAAGAAATCAAAGTCAGATATAGGTTTATGAAAAAATGCTCTAAAAGAAAAATGCAAACAAAAACAATTCTGAGATATCACCTCACACCCATCAAACTGGCTAAAATGACAAATGTTGGGGGATATGGAAAAATGAGGACACTAATTTACTGTTGGTAAAGGTGTGAACAGATTCATCCATTTTGGAGAGCAATTTGGAATTGCACCCAGAGAATTATAAAACTCTTAAACCCAGGGAAAGGAACCTATATGTTCCAAAATATTCACAGTAGCTCTCTTTGTGGTAGGAAAGAACTAGAAATTGAGGGGATGCCCATCAATTGGGGAATGGCTAAACAGGTAATGGAATATGATTGTGATGGAATACTACTGTGCCACAAGAAACAACAAGCAGAGACAAGATTGTAGAATCAGGCCTAGAGATGGGATTCAAAACTCAGACACTTCCTAGCTGTGTGACCCCGGGCAAGTCACTTAACTTCCTTCCCCAGCCCTTACTGCTCTTCTGCCTTGGAGCCAAAACACAGTATTGATTCTAAGAAGAAAGGTAAGGGTTTAAAAAAAAAGATACAACAAGCAGGTTAATTTTTTTTTTTAATGGAAAGACTTACATGAAAGTAAAATGAGCAGAACCAAGAGAACATTATATACAGCAAGAGAAATATACATATATATGTGTGATGTTTTCTCTAGTATGGGAAGAAAAGGGAAGGTGAGAGATACCTGGGAATTTTAATGTAACAAACAAACTAATTAATTAATTACTTTTTTCTTAAAAGGGAGTGAGGTGATCTGGTTTCTAGTCCCAGGTCCACCACTAAAATCATAACATAGAGTCAGAGATTAAGAACTGGAAAGAACCTTAAAGGCCAGCTTGTCCAACTCTTCCATTTTACAGAAAAGGAAACCAAGTTCCAGGGAGGTAACTTACTCATCTAAGGTTGCATAAGGAATGAGTGGCTGAGAAAGAATTTGAACTCTGGTCCTCTGACTGTCATTCTCAATCATGGCACCATAGTCACTTAACCCCTCTGGGCCTCATTTTCCTTACATTTAAAATGAAGGGACTGGGTTAGAGGTTCTCAAGTTCCCTTTTGGCTAGAAATCCCATGCAGGGAAGGGACTCTAGCAGAATATCCATAAGCTGCCCTTCCAGGGACCTCAAACAGGATGCAAGAGATTCCCACCCTGCTGCCATTCAGGATATGACCAGATGGGCTCAGCTCTTTGCATTTAAAACTTTTTTTTAAAGGAAAAAGAACCTTTTAAGAGTTCCTCTGCACGGAAACAGTCACTTAACACCCCGTGCTTCAGAAAAGATGACAAACTCATTCTCAAGAGAAGTCAAAACATGATTTTGTACCCAATGTGATAGATTAGAAGAATGGGAAATCTTGGATTCTAGTTCTGGTTCTAGCCTAACTAGCATCATGATCCTGAGTGAATTGCTTTGTCTTCACCACCACCTCCAGTTCTTAAATACCTCTCCTTCTCCTTTCAGTCTGAATATCACCCCAGTTCTGTCCCCATTTTTCTCACTTCTCAGTCTTGAGCAGTTCTACAAAGCTCTTCCACCTTCCATTCCTTCTGTCCTTTATACTTCTCTCACCTGGATCCCCTGGCATTTTCATTTTCCATGTCTCCTCCTATGGAGGAAGTCACAAAGCTGACAGTGTCTATCACAAGTTCACCTCACTGCTGTCCTGCAATCCTTTTTTTCCATCCATTACTGATTCCCTACCACACTCCCTAAAGTAGCTGTCCCAAAGCTTCTCTCTCCAGATGACCTAGCTTCATACTTTAAAGACAGAAATCGAATGATATCTCATATCTTTTCCTTTCAACACTAAACAATGTACATTTTCACTCGTCTCCTTTGCTCCCAACTCAGAGGACGAGATATGCCCTTGCCAAGTTTTACCCTCCTGCATATCTGTCTCCTTGATCTTCTCCCATCTTCTTGAGAAATTTGGCCCCTCAATCATTCCTTCTTTCACCTTCAATTTCTTTTTGTCTACTAGTTCATTTCCCATTGATTATACTTGCTCTTAACCATAACATCCACTCAAGCTATTAGTCTTATATCTTCCCTTCTTTTCAAAACTCCTACAAAGAGTCACCTCCTTGCTAACTCCATGGTTTCATTCAGTCCTCAAACCTTTGCAATCTGGCATTTACCTAGAGGTGTGCTGGTAAATGTTTAACAATCAGCTCTCTAGGGAAAACACGAACATGTGACATGTTTTTAAGTTTAATCTGCATTATTAACATTTTATCCATCACTTTCTAAATCTACATAATCAACAAAACAATAAATCAAGACCTGACTTAGAGGATTTCTCAATTTCTGAAGTGTAAATGCTCACTATAGCACAGCCTGTTTCTATTCCACTAAAATTGCTCTAAGGTTACCTTCCAATAATCCTTAATTGCTAAATCAAGGGGCATTTACTCAGTCCTAATCCTCCTAATCCTGGGCAGCTAGGTAGCACAGTGGTTAGAGAGCTGGAAGAGCTAGTCAGGAAGACTATTTTTTCTGATTTTCAAATCTGGTCTTACTATTTGTGTGACCCTGGCCAAGTTTGCCTCAGTTTCCTCATCTATAAAATGAGCTTGAGAAGGAAACGATAAGCCACTCCTGAATCTTTGCCAAGAAAACCCCAAGTGGGGTCACAAAGAATCAGACATGACTAAACAATCCTCTTTTATTCCTTTATAGCTTTTGACACTGTTAGCTACCTGGATCTTACTGGAACTCTCTTTCCTTAGCCTCCAGTTACTATTGCCAGTTCAGTTTGACTCTTCTGTCAGATTTTTTCCTTAAGTCTCTTTTGCTATAACATTTTCTATATGCCATACCCTAAGCACAAGTGTGCCCCAAAGTTTTCTCCTAGGTCCGCTTTTTCCCCCCTACTCTCTCTTCTTTGGTGATATCCTCTATTTACATGGTTTTAATTATTTACAGAACTATATACAAATCACTTTCAAATCGATATATGCAGTCCTAACCTTTCTCATGAACTTCAGACCTACATCTGTACTTCCTGCTGGACATCTTTACTGTTTTGTACCACCAGAACCTTAAACTCATCATATTCTAAACTGAAAACTGTATTTTTCCTCAAAACTTGCTCCCCTTTCAAACTTTTTATTTCTCTTAAAGGCTGTTGATGGAAATGTTATCTTCCAATCAACCAAGCTCATTTTTCTTTTCCTAACCCCACTTCCCATTTGATCACTTTCCAGATCCTATATATTCTCTCAACCTCCCTGGTATCTGACCTTTTCTGTCCAGACCCACTGTCATATTCAGGCCATTTCTCTGCTTCCAGTCTCTCTCCTCCCAACCATCTTTCACAAACATACTGAAATAATCCTCCTAATATACAACTCTGACCCCCCTCCTTCTCTGCTCAGAATCCCTCCTTAATACAAACTCCTTAGTTTGACATGTAAAGTCCTCCACAGTCTGGTTCTAATTTACCTTTCGAGTCTTACTTCATATTAATATTCTTCACGGTTTTGGCGAAACTTGACAACTTACTATTTCTAGAATTCTACTTGTCATTGCCCACTTCCGGCTTTGGTACAGGCTATCACTCCCCCCATGTTTAAAACGAACTTCCTTCTCATCTCACTTTACTCTCTAACCACCTTCTTACTAGTCAGTCACCTTGCCACCCAGACCACAGACCATGTCCTGGGACCCTGCTGCTTTGATTGGTGAGAGCCTCACTTGGCCTACTACTTCAGGCAGGCCCCAATTATTCTTTGCTGTATGCCCAACTCTAACACCAACTTCTCATTAGATGTTTTGCCACCCTTCCCCATTCCTCCTGCCAACCCCTCCAGTTCTGCAATCACGAGATTATCCATTCTATCATCGCTCTTAGAAGGAGCATATATGTCACTCACCAACCCCTTAACTTTCCAGATCAAAGTGCCCCTCCCTCCATGTTTTCTCCAGTAGAAAATAAAATCCTTGAAAGGAAGGGGTTACCTTTGCTTTCATATTTGTATCCATAACACTTAGCACATTGTACAACACCAAGTAAACACTTAATAACTCTCTTTAATTCTTTTATTTTTGCCTGATTCTCAGAATCCTTCAAGGCTCAGTAGAGAAGTCACCTCTCAGGAAGCCTCCCCATTTCCCTCAGCTGAAATCTTTCTTTCTTTCTTAGAATGCTTTTGTCTACCCTTTGCTCCCCCATAATATCCTGTTATATTTATCTGTACTCTCATCCCTAAGAATAGAGGTTATGTCTCCTTCCTTTGTTTTTTTAAAAAATATTTTTATTGATATGTTTTGTTTTTACACCACTTTACCATACTTTTCCCTTACTATACCTTCCATTACCATATCCCTCCCTTATACTTTCAGAAAGTCAGGCCTATTAATAAAGAGAAAAAAATCCAGCAAAACTAATCAACAAAAAGTTTTATGTCTCATGCAGTAATTTCCCTCCTCCACCTTTGCAAAAAAGAAAGGGTGAAAAGGCTTTTCATTTCTGTTCTTTGGAGTCATCATTATAATTCTGCAGCCAGCTAATCAAAAAACATTAAGTGCTAAGTACTGTGCTAAGGCACTGGGGAAACAAAAGCAAAAGTTAGTCCCTGATTTTAAGAAGGGACTCAAAAGTTAATGGAGGTGGGAGAAGAGAAGGGGGAACAACATACAAACAAGCTATATACAAGATAAATAGGGAATAATTGACAAGGAAGGCACTAGAATTAAGGGAGATCAGGAAATGCTTCCTATAAAAGGTGGAATTTTAGCTGGTATCTGAAGGAAGCCTGGGAAGCCAGGATGCAGAAGACAATGAGAAAGAGTATTCCAGGTATGAAAAAGAGCCCATGAAAATTCCTGGAGTCAAGAGATGGAGTGTCTTGTTGAAAGGAACCAGAAGAAGGCAAGTATCACTGGACTGCAGAGTTATGGAGGCAGAGAGAAGGGCAGATATAAAGTATAAGAAGACTAGAAAGGCTGGGGGATAGGGAGATCATGAAGGGATCTGAATGCCAAACAGACTTTTATATTTGAGCCTAGAAATGCTAAGGACATAATGGAGTCTGTTGAATAGGGGGAGAGAGATGATTGGATTTGTGCTTTAGGAAGATCACTTTGACTGCTGAATGGAGGATGGACTGGAGTGGGGAAGAGACTTGAGGCAGGCAGACACACTAGGAAGCTATTGCAATAATCCAAGTATGAGATGACAGGGGGCCTGTTTAAAGAAATGGCAGCATCAGAGGAGAGGAGGCAGATTCAAGAGATATTACAAAGGTAAAATTGGCAGACCTGGGCAACAGCTTGGATGTAGAAGGGGAGAGAGATTAGGAGTCTAAGAAGACTCTCAGGTTGTGAGCTTGAGGGATTGGGAGGGTGGTGGGTTCTTCAACAGTAGGAGGGAAGAGAGAAGGAAGAGAGAATTTGGTGGAAGATAATGAGTTCAGTTCTGAACATGTTGAGTTGCTATTGTTTTGTTATTCTTTTCATTTATTTTGTTGTAGTTATTGTGTATTTTTTGTTCTGCTTATTTATGCTTTGCTTATTCATTTCTTCAGTCTATTCTTCTCCATATTCAATATATTAGTTATTTCTTATGACAAAATAATATTCCATTACATTCATGTATTATAATTTGCTTAGCCATTCCCCAATTGATAGGTACCTACTCCCCCCCCCCCCATTACAAAAAGAGCTACTATAAATATTTTGGTTAATAGGGCCATTTGTTTTGTCTTTGACCTCCTTGGGGTATATGTCTAGCAATAAAATCTCTGGGTCAAAGGATATGTATGCTTTAGTCCTTTTCTTTGCATAATTCCAAATTGCTTTTCTGAATGCTTGTAGTCATTCACAGCTCCACAGAATAGTGATAGTGCTCTAGTGTGCCTGCCTTTCCAAAATGCACCCCCACCTCCTAACATTGACTATTCACATCTCTTGCCACGTACTGGCCAATTTGCTGGTTGAAAGGTGAAGCCTCAGATATGTTTTAGTTTTGATTCGTCTTATTATTATTTAGAGCATTTTTTCTTATGGTTATTAAGTTTACAGTTCTTTTGAGAACTGTTCATATCCTTTACCCATTTATCTATTGGGAACAGCTCTTGGCCTTATATGTTTCTGTTAGTTGCTTATGTCAGATCCTTAGAGATATTTGATACAAAGATTTTATCCCAGCTAAATACTTTCCTTCTTATCCTAAATGTGTTATTTTGGTTGATGATATTTGCATGCAATGAAATTTGTCTCCTTTAATTTCTTCACTTGCCTCTGATAAAGATTTTGTCCTCTTCAGCTCTAAAAGGTATGTTATTATCTGCTTTTCTTCTAATTTTTTTAACGGTATGATTTTCAATGCTTGGGTCACAATATTCATTTTGAATTTATTGTGAAATATGGTCTGAGATGTTGCTCTAAACCATATTTCTGCCAGATTCCTTTCAAGTTTTCCCAGAAGTTCTTATCAAATATCTTCCTTCTTTGTAACCTTCATGGTCTTCAACCCTGGTTAGGAACAGAACTGATGCTCAGAACACACTACATAAATCCATGCTGAACAAATGATTGGACTTCAAAACCTTTGTACTCTTCAATATTAGAGTGTCCACCATGCACTCATTATGTTTTTCACAAAGACAAGGTGTCTACTGTAAAATTAGATCAGTGACATAAGGAAGAAACATTTTAATAACTTCAGATAGTCTAAGAAGCATTAAATGCATAATAGACATATGAAATAAATTTATATTGAACTAAAAAAAATGGAGAGGTGGACATTTTCATCAACAAGCATTTATTAAGTACCTACAAAGCACCAGGCACAGTGCAAGGTCCCAGGAACACAAAGACAAAAATGAAGCCAGCTATGCCCTCAAGGAGTTTACATTTTATTTGAGGAATCACAATACGCACATAAATAAATATGTACATGGAAGCTAGGTGGACCAGTAGATAAAGTGCTGGGTCTGGTATCTTGAATGTTGGATTTGGAATTCAAAGGACCTGGGTTTGAATTCTGACACTTAAAAAAATTAAAACCCTTACCTTCTGTTTTAGAATCAATACTAAGTATTGGTTTCAAGACAAAGAGTGGTAAGGGATAGGCAACTGGGATTAAGTGTCTTGCCCAGTCACAGAGCTAGGAAGTTTCTGAGGCCCAAATTCTGATGCTGTTACTTAATACTTTGAGGATAAATCATGTAATTTGGTTGGGTGACAGTTTCTCACCCATAAAATAAGAGTTGAAATAGAAGACCCCAAAGGTTCCTTCCACATCTGAATCTACAATCCTATAATATATTTGTCAAATTTGTTAAAAGGCCTACTACATATAAAAATACCATACTAGGTGTTAGAAATAAGACAGAGTCCCTGCTCTCAAGAAATATAAAAAATTAAATTGAGCAGTGACAGAAGTATGTTAAATGCAAAAGATAGAAAGGAAAGAGAAATCAGAGGAAAGTTCACTTTTGTCTTGTCAGAGTCAGGATGGGGGCATTAGCTTAAGGAAGGGAAAGATATCAGCACATGGTGGGTGAGGAAGAGGAATAAAAAAGAGATATCAAGGGAAGAGCAAAATGTTGTTCTTGTTTTTGCAGAGGGATCCAAGTTGATGTTGGGGTATTTTTGAGTGTTGAGGTGCTCTCAGGAGCTGAAGCTATCCAGCAGATCTATCAAGATACCAGACAGGAGTTCTTGGGAGAGGCTTGAGATAAAGATCTGTATAGAAAAAATGCCAGTAGGATGGAGGAGGGATGCCATGGGGATAGAGGCAGTATTGAATGTGAAAAAGGGGCCTGGTATAATAAAGTCTGGAGGCATCCACATTTAAGGAGCAGGATATATTTAAAAAAAAAAAAAAAAAGCAAAGCCAGCAAAGGAGGCAGGGAAATGGTCAGAAATGCTGAAAGAGAATCATATGGATTTGGTTTTTTGACTTTCTTAAGTATAGCAATATATAATTCAAGAAAGAAGAGAGTATAAAGGAGTAGGGGTTTGTAGAGGAAGGGATCTTATAGAGAGGACAGGGGCCCTTCTATGTACATTTCTTGGGGCTATTATTCTTACCACAATTAAGACTTCCCCCTCCAGCCACTGCACAGGAGGCTACACCGATAAGGTCTAGGGTGCTGGAGACCTTATCACAGGCACACAGTCAGAAAAGGGAAGGAAAAATAAGGGTCCACAAATTCTATAATACCATGTTACAAACTTGGAAAACCTATGTGTTCAGGCTATTGCTGCTTGTGTCTCTTCTGTAGAAAAACCAAACCAGTACAAATATCCTGGGTTTGTAGAGGCTTCTGAGAGAATTCCTGATCTTCCCTTTCTTTCCTCTCCAACCAAATGTAAAGAGAATATAATCCAAGAATTTAGAATTAAAAGTGATAAGATCAAAGAGATGTTAGGGTCTGGCCCCAAATGAGAAAGGAGCCATGAATAAATGTTGGGGTCTGACCCAGGGAGAAAGAAGCCACAAATAACTTTCATGGAGACACACCCTGTGTTCTGCTGAAAGCCAGGGCAAAGCTGTTTGTACAAGTAGCAGGTGGGATATCTGGGAATGAACTTCGGCCCCTTGAATGGCTTGGGTTTACAGAGAAGCCTTAAAAATGTTTTGGGTAATGCTTTTACATAAACAATATTCTGTGGGAAAAGAAATGCCTCCTAAATATGATGTAATGCTTAGCACTATAGTCTCTATAAAAATCTTTTGCTAAGGGGGCAGCTGGGCAGCTCAGTGGATTGAGAGCCAGGCCTAGAGACGGGAGGTCCTAGGTTCAAATCCTGCCTCAGACACTTCCCAGCTGTGTGACCCTGGGCAAGTCACTTGACCCCCATTGCGCACCCTTACCACTCTTCCACCTATGAGTCAATACACAGAAGTTAAGGGTTTAAAATTAAAAAAAAAAATCTTTTGCTAATGTGTAATAAATTGGAACTTTTGTAAAGTTGCCTGCCTAGCCTCAGTCTCTGTTTATTCTTCAGCATTCGGACCCTAACACGCCCAGAAGCTGGCAGAAAGGGACTCCAAGAGATCTTTTGGGTGGATTCCTTGCCCTTTATGAAACTAGGGCAATATGGTAGTAACCTCCTTGTCAGTTTTGGGGGTGTACAGGGCAGGGAGGAAGATGGGGGAAGGGGTGGAGACAGTATGACCTGGACTGTGAGAACAGAAGCACTGACTTTGGGAAGGAAGGGTCCACAGTAGCCGCCAGAGCCAGAGGCTGGAGGCTAAGTAAGAGGCTTGTGAATAGTTTCATAGGCCACTGACAGGAAGAGGTTTCTGACTTCTGTTCTAAGCTGTATATTCATGCAACATGTGTGAAACAGTCATTAAATTGGGTGCTTTTGCTGTACACAGTAGCCTTAGACTTTGACCTTGGTTTTTTTTCCCCCTTAGGGGAACAGGGAAAGTAAAGAATCCTGGCAGACAAATGCAGACTCTCTAGCTATAGATAGGAATCTCCAGCAGCTAAGATCTCTCTTCTCCAGTCCCCTGCCTGGACATTCACTCCCTAGGAACCAGCCAGGCAGAGCAAAGGAGCTCAACACTGAGGAACTTCCTTTGTAAACCTCAAGGCCCAACTGGTTGTGTCTCATTCACACCAAGGCAGGGCCAACCCTCATCCTTAATTCAACTTAACCCAACACACATTTGCAGTAGTGTAGGACGCTGTGCTAAATAAGTGTTAGGGGGAAAAGTGGTGCTTGGTAGGCCATAATGATGAATAAGGCCCAGGAGAGAAGAAATGCATCTGAGAACTAGAGAGTACAATGGGCATAGAGAGGGGAGGAAGGCTACTGCTGGCAAGGGGATAATGGAAGGCTTCATGAAGCACCTAGCATTTGAGGTGGGTCTCAAAAGGATAAGTAAGATTTTGATAGGTGGAGAGGGGTGAGAGTGGGAAGAGGCAAAGGGAACAGAATAAAGCAAAGTCATGTTTAAAGGCAAGAAGGGTGGGCTGGAGGCAGATTGTGGAGAGCTCTCAGTTTGTATTTTATCCTGTAGGTAAGGGATTTTTTTTAGTGACAAGACCAGAAACAACATGATACAGTAGAAATAACATTGGATTTGAAGTCAGAGGGAGTCTGGGTTCAAATTCTTGTGTGTCTGGCAAAATCACTCTTTGGAATTCAGTTTCTTCATGTGAAGAAGACAAAACTATATTGGAATAGATAATCTCTAAGGTCTCTCCCAACTTTATGTTCCCATGACTAAAGAAGAGAAGTCAAGGTAACATGATAAAAGATGGTCTGGAGAAGGCAAGAGGAGGCATAAAGAAGACCTTTTTGGAAGTGGCTAAATTCCGCCATGGCTGGAATCCCCTTCCTGAGTTAAAAAATCTAGCCTCACTTTCTAGTATATGACCCTGGGCAAGTCACTTAATCTTGTTAGCCTCAGTTTCCTCACCTGTCAAATGAGCTAGGGAAGGAAATGACAAATTACTCCAGTATCTTCGTCAAGAAAATCCCCAAACAGGGTCACAAAGACTTGGACACAACTTGGATTGAATCAACAACAGTGTTCTGGGGCATATGGCAAAGAAGGCCGGTATTAGTGCAATAGCAGAGGAAAGGGGATAGATCCCAGAATGTTGTAGAGAAAGGTTAGGACTCGGTAAGGAATTGAATTTGAGAGGTGAAGGAAGGAGGAGTCAAATTCAATCAAAGTTTCAAAGGAGAAAAGCCATTTATTCCCTCACTGAGCTCACATTCAAAACTACTGAGACTCTCTGAGGCAGTCCAAGCTGGGTGTTGAGGGGGACACAAAGATAACTAAGACTTGGGCTCTGTGTACATCTGGCCACCCTGCCACACATACACACACACCCCCTACACCTGCCCCACTGGAGCTTGTCTTTGTACAGGGCAGGCACAACGCTGTTGGAGTGTTTTCTAAGATAGAGGACAATGTCTCAGGCTGTGCACCCCAGGCAAGAGTGGAACCAGGACTTACTATAAATACTTGCTGGATTTTGCTATAAAACAGGGTCACATACCCATTTGTTGTATTAATGGCAACAGTATACAAAATGTCAGGATAGAACATTCAGAAGGCCCGAGTTCAAATGTGACCTCAAATGCTGACCAGGTGTATGATCCAGGGTCAGTCGTTTAACCTAATTTATCTCAGTTTCTGCAACTGCAAAATCCATAGGACTCTGAGGTTTACAAAGTTACTCTCCTCATAACTATTCCATGAGGTTGATACTTCAGGTATTATCCTGTTTTATAGACAAGGAAAAGTGACTTGCTCAAGGTGGCCTGGCAGTCTGAGTTGGATCTATGCAGCTCAGTGGGTTTTTTATTTATTTTTTGTATTTATTTCTTAAATTTTTCCATGGTTACATGATTCTTAATATCTCCCTCTCCACTCGCAGAGTTGACAAACAATTTCACTGGGTTATACATGCATTATCTCAGTGGACATTTTATTAGGAGCCTTTGTAGTTCTCAGCGTGCCTATGAGATCCGTGTGCCCAGAGCTAGGAAGGGTAGTGATTTCTGGTTGAGTTCTTTGGGTCTGTGGAAGCCGCTGAAGCTTCCGTGCTAGCTCACTACTAGGTCCATGTCTGAGGCTCGATAAAAATGAGATGTCCTCACATTCTACTCCAGTCTCCTTCCTAGCAGTCCTTCAGCTGAGGAACTGTTCTTTCTTTTTTTAAATTAAGTTAAATTCATTAATTTAGAATATTTTTCCATGGTTACATGATTCATGTTCTTTCCCTTCCCTCCTTTCACCCCCCTCCCATAGCCAACAAGCTATTTCACTGGGTTTTTTCATGTATCAAGATCAAGACCTATTTCCATATTATTAATATTTGCACTAGGGCGAACGTTTAGAGTCTACATCCCCAATCATAGCCCCATCGAAACGTGTTCAAGCATTGTTTTTCTTCAGTGTTTCTACTCCCACAGTTCTTTCTCTGAATGTGGTTAGTGTTCTTTCTCATAAGTCCCTCAGAAGTGTCCTGGGTCATTGCATTGCTGCTAGTAGAGAAGTCCGTTATGTTCATTTGTGCCACAGTGTATCAGTCTCTGTGTACAATGTTCTCCTGGTTCTGCTCCTTTCACTCTGCATCAATTCCTGGAGGTCTTTCCAGTTCACATGGAATTCCTCCAGTTCATTATTCTTTTGAGCACAATAGTATTCCATCACCAACAAATACCACAATTTGTTCAGCCATTCCCCAATCAATGGACACCACCTCATTTTCCAATTTTTTGCCACCACAAAGAGCACAGCTATAAATATTTTTGTACAAGTCTTTTTCCTTATTTTCTCTTTGGGGTACCAACCCAGTAGTAATATGGCTGGATCAAATAGCAGACAGTCTTTTAAAGCCCTTTGGGCATAGTTCCAAATTGCCCTCCAGAATGGTTGGATCAATTCACAGCTCCACCAGCAATGCATTAGTGTCCCAATTTTGCCACAACCCCTTACTTTCCTTTGCTGTCATATTGGCCAATCTGCTAGGTGTGAGGTGATACCTCAGAGTTGTTTTGATTTGCATTTTTCTAATTATTAGAGATTTAGAACACTTTCTCATTTACTTATTGATAGTTTTGATTTCTTTATCTGAAAATTGCCTATTCATGTCCCTTGCCCATTTATCAAATGGGGAATGGCTTGATTTTTTTTTGTACAACTGATTTAGCTCAGAACTGTTTTCTTACTCAATGTTCAGTCATCATATTAAAGGATCTCCCTCAGCTCTAGCAGGGAAAAGAGGAAACTGAGGCAGAACTGAAGGGCAGGAAAGTGGTCTGGTCCCCAAACCACAGTTTCAGCAACATCTGAGGGAAGTTCATGAGGAACATGGCCCTGTTCCTTTCCCCCTTTTCTTGGGGTGTGAGTGAGGTAGTGAGGTAGACATGCAGAGTGCAGGAACCTATGCCTTCAATAAGTCTTTCAGGTTCTATTCAGATCAATCAGGTCTTTTAAGGGACCCCTGGGACTAGGTTGGGGCCAAGAGGTAAAAGAGGGCATGGCTTCCATTTCTGACCTTGCTCAACTTCTAATTAACACTATCATCAGAAACATTAAGACTGTATGAACTTCGGGCAGCTGGGTTGCTCAGGGATAGTCAGGTCTAGAGAAAGGAGGTCCTGGGTTCAAATTTGGCCTCAGATACTTTCTAGCTGTATGACCCTGCACAAGTCACTTAACCCCACATTGCCTAGCCCTTACTGCTCTTCTGTCTTGGAACCAATACTCAGTATTGACTCTAAGACAGAAAGTAAAAACTGACTTCCTCTTTGCCTCTTTTATTTCCTACCCCCCCCACCCCCAAATTTCAAGGCTTCTGGGTGTCCTTGGCCAGAACAGTAGAACTACAAAGCAGCTGGTATGTATGGACTTTGGTCCTTCAGGATCTGGCTGGATTTACTCATAAATTAGAGAAAATGTCTGATACTGGCCCGGTCTGCCTCTCCTATCTGTCTCAAGGAGGCCAGCCTTTTGGTATCTGCTGACAGCTACAAAGTACACTGATTTTGGGTGGGGACTGCTTTTCTCTGTCTTGGGAAACCTCCAAGTCCTAGATAAAACGAAATCCCAAGTTCAGTTGCAGCTTCAAGGCCGCAGGCATTCTCTGGTGCTGGGGATGAAGACTGAGGGGATGGAGCCTGGGCTGCAGTACCCCGAGCCTGCCAGGAAGGTCACTCCAAAGCCGGGTTTGGCCACTTCTCTCTGACCCTCCGTTCACCTCTGAGCACCCTGGGAAACATCAACCACAGATGTGAAATGAACATCGCAAAACCACAAGTGCATTTCCTTCTGACACAAGACTCTGCTCCCCTTTTTTTTTTTTCTAATTTGGCCCTTTAGCTGAGACCATTTCAGAACAGCCTGGCCCCAGCTCAAAAATAAAATAAAATAAAAACCAGTCATGCCATTGGGGCAAAGCCAAAGAACTAGAGAAAGCAAGACAGAAACAGTCCCGTTGGCCCTGACATCTTCCAGTGTGGCCTCCCAGCCAAGTTCACATCTGCAGCTGTGAGGCCCTCCCTAGCTTCCCCTCCTCAAGCCCCACACACCAAGTAATGCCCACTTCCTGTCGGGGAGGGGCTGGGAAGGAAGTGGTGCCTGCCTATCATTCTTCCTGGGGCGGGGCCTGCAAGCCTCCCTGGTTTGGGGATCCCTCACTCTTTCTGGGCGCCCTGGCTCTTGGGCTCATCTTTCATTAGGCCAACAGGCTGAAAGGTCTCTCCAGGCCCTTCCCTTCCCCAGGCCAATCAGAGAGCCAAAGATAGATCTGCTTTCCTATTCTTAAAAGGACCCAGGATCTAGTTGTCACCCTTTCCAATGGCTTCTCTTAATACTTCAAATCCAAGGTCACTGACTCTGTGGCCTCTAGACGCCCAGGCCAGAAATGAGCAACTTAGGTAGGGGCTCCCATACCAAAAGGCTCGTTGTCACAGCCTGACAGCTTTGAGAAGCAGCTTTATGCAGTGAAGGTTCTGGTCTTGGGAGTCAAGGAACCTTGAGAGAGAGAAAGAGAAAGAGAGAGAGAGAGAGAGAGAGAGAGAGAGAGAGAGAGAGAGAGAGAGAGAGAGAGAGAGAGAGTGTTATGCCCCCATCTTCTATTCAAGACTCTTAGAAATCATACTGCTTAATATTTTAAGGATGATCAACTGTGAAAGAATTAGCTATGCCGATCAAGGCAATGATCCAAGACAATTCCAAAGCACTCATAATGAAAATGCTATCCCGCTCCAAAGCATACTTTAAAAAAAAACCTTTATTTTTCTCATGTTTTCTTTTGCAACATGGCTAACATGGAAATATGTTTTGCATGACTTTACATGTATAATCAATATGTTGCCTTCTCAAGAGGTAGGGATGGGTTAGGAGGGAAGGAGAGAATTTGGAACTCAAAATTTTTAAAAAGAACATTAAAACACCTTTTCACATTTAGTAAATATTTAACAAAATTTAAAAAGTATTAAAAAGGAAGAAAGGAGGGAGGGAGGAAGGAGGAAGGAAAGAAGGAAGAAAGGAAGGAAGGAAGGAAGGAAGGAAGGAAGGAAGAAAGGAAGGAAGGAAGGAAAGAATGAAGGAAAGAAGGAAAGAAAGAAAGAAAGAAGGGGAAAAAAAAGTCTGCTGTCTTGCCTACAGCCATGTTATGCTAGCCTTCACGTTAGTGTTGTCTTACAGTAATTAGACCTTTGCTGGCTGCTATGACCTCTGGCAAGAAGAAAGTCTGGGGCATTTGGTAGCCCTGAATTCTCAGCTAAGTCCAAGCTATTTGGGGAAATCAAATATTCAAAATAACAAACGTGTCAGAGAATAATGGTTATGGGGAGTGAGCACAAGGAAGACCATGGCTGAGGACAGATCCCAGCTGGGGAGGTATGTGGACAGATAAAAGAATCACAGTCAAACAGGGAACCAAAGGAGGAGGAAAGAAAGGACTCCTTAAATCAGGTTCATACCAAAAGGAAGTTAAGTAACAGGCCTAAATGCAATCTATTACACTTAGAGCTTCTCTCCTTATGTTCATTAAGACTTTTGGAAAGTAGGAACTGCAGTAAGGCCTAAGGATTCTCAGCTCAAGTGTGGGAAGGTTCCACCATTCAGGCCAGAATGTTTAGGGCTTGCTCCCTCTGGGAAAATCCCAGAAGAAAACCAAACTTCTGCTCATACAGAGTTGTTTCCTGTTTCAGTTTCTAAGATCTAAAAACATCTCATCCAACGTGCCCAGGGAAGGCACCAAAGGGTTGGCTAACCAAGAAAATTCACCAGCCATAGGCAGATTCCTTGACTTCAGGAGCTCTTCGGCCTCCAAACTGGTCTCTGGGCTCTGTCTTTGGCTTGTTATCAAGCCCAGTCCAGAACATATCTCAACATAATGTTCCAGTGTCAACTATTGAAGATAACAAATATCTGTTAACATGTCCTGTGTACCAAAAAGATGAGCATATGGAAGTCTCCTGGATCATCACTAGCTCTTCAAGAAATGAGTTTTAGGGAAATCTCAGGCTGCCATCATATGAAATTTTGTCACACTATTTCAGGTTTTCCTTTAATATGGAAATGTGTTCAGTGTAATTGTAATGATTAAATGTGGCCTTCAAAGAAGATGGGAAAAAATTGTACTTTCCTCCCTTTTTTGTAGAGGTCTGGAACTATGAGTGTGGAATACTACATACAGTGTCTGATTGTGCTGATGCATTGGTTAGTTTTGTTGAGTTGCTTTCATTCTCTTTATTTTTTAGTCTTTGTTACAAGGGAAGGCTCTCCAGGAAGGAGATGAAGCTATATATATGAAAATTATGGTGATACAAAAACAAAAGATATCAATAAAATTTTCATTAAAAAAAAAGCCAAGATGTGTTCCAAAGATAGTAAAAAAACAAAACAAAATAAGGAGACCCCCCCAAAACAACGGATATATCTAGCTATCTATAGATAGCTACTGTAATAGTTTGTAGTCAGCAATCAGTCTGGGAAATGGGTGGGTGGGGAACTTTTGTCTGCCCAACGTCCCTTGGAGACCAGCAGGTGTAGCAATATATTAATCTAGTGTAAATTTGCTCTTCAACATGGCTGTTATCAGACTTTTGATAAATCATTAATCAAATATACCATAAAAAGATAATGTGTTCAGAACTTAGCTGTAAAGCTCCAAACTAAAACATTAAATAAACCCTTCTTTGAGACTGCTTTAGAGCAGAGAAACAAACAGAGCTTTATTAGGTCCAGTTTTGATAGAAACAAAAGCACCGTCCCTCTCAAACAAGCAGATGCTAAAATTCACTTCTGTTGCAATCCATAAGCATAGCATAACTGGATTCTCCTCCAACTTAAGTCTGGTTTAGAACATAAATATTTCCACCTAATTGACAGCTGGAGAGCATCAGTTCCCAAGATGTCCAAAGGAAGGCAGTCAGATTCAAGTTATGGGATTGGAAAGCCATCTATCCATCTGCCTAGGAAGTGTGATGGAATTATCTTGTGGGGACACAGACTGCTACCTTTAAGCTGTCTGGTGGGGAGCAAAAAGACAGAGCAATCAAATCTGTACTCAGTGACGCTGTCTGGGTGTATTTCAGTCAACATCCGTTTGCATGCTCATCTGTACCTGCAGCTGGACCCTGAAAAGAAATTTCAAAGCAAGAACTTTTAAGGAAACATGTTTTAATATGGTTGTCACAGCTATATAAGGATTAATAATGCTCCCTTTAACCCAGAATAACATGATCTGTCATGAGAGGAGAAGAGGGCATGGGGGGGTAGGGGTAGGGGGAGTCAACATCATAAGGATTGAGAATCATTGCTCTAAGGGCAGGAATAGCATTCCATAGATATATTTGTCTAGAAATTAATCTTTTCTAATAGTCTTTCCTTCTCTTTGGGGCAAGGGTTCTTAAACCTACAGTCCACAAAACACTGAGAGGTTCATGAACTTGAAGGAAAAAAAAACCCACACCTTTATTTTAATATAATTAATTTCCCCTTAAGAGTCCTATATATATTTTATTTTATGAATTTTAAAACATTAAAAGGAGTTCACAGTCTTTGCCAAAGGTGTCTATCACAGAAGAAAGGTTAAGGTTAAGAACCCCAGTTTCTCTGAAAGCATTTTTAAGTTTCAAGAGAAGTGATTGGAATATTAAAAGTAGGGAGAAAAACGTATCCAAGAAACTTGATTGCCCTGTCAACCTCTGATATATTTTATCATACCTGGTTTCTTCTGTTAATAAATCTTTACTAACTGATACCTTGCAGTTCTTTCTCTGTTGCCCTTCCCACAGGTAGCTTTAGGTCACAGGACAAAGAAATGGCTCTCACTTTACTTACTTACTCTCATACTTTTAGTGATTTCTCACTGCATAACTCTTAAAAAGGAGAAGAGAGAGAAAAGGGCAAGGAAGCTCCTGGGTTGCAAGCTGCCTGGAAGCTTTTCTGGGCATCAAATATCTTAGCTCTGTGCATAGATTTTGCAGAGAAGATGGCTAGGAGACCTCTCAGGTGAAAATTGGAAGGGCTGAAACTAGGTCAAGAAACAGTAACTTCAATCATTCCTACTCACCTCATAAACTGTAAGTCAACAGGGAAACCCAAAGACCTGATAAATAATGACTAATTTTTCAGTCAGGTAATGTCATCTGTGTGCACATTTTATTGTGATAGCTCACAAAAATACAGAGGTTTCTATAACTGACCATTATATCAGCTACAAATGGACTTGGAATTTCCCTTAGGATCTGAAATGATCTCCTAATACATTCTAGAACTTTGTCATGTGTTAAAGTCAATCTCTCTGGCATGTAATTTGTAGGCTCCATTTGTCCCCTACTTTTTTTTTTTTTTAAAGGGGAGGGGTTAAGAGGAGGGATAAGAGTGAAGTAAAGTAGGATGGAGTGGGAATCAGGATACTTGCCCTCCAGTGCTAGGACATTGTTCTTATTCTCTGTAACTCTTTAAATACAACCAATAGCTGCTTAGCAATTATATGCAAATTTACTTGTTTTGATTTCAATAATGCTGATCATTTCTATTCTACTGTCACTAATGAAAAAAGAAAAATCTTCTTGAAAGAAAAATGGCAACAGAAATAAGAGATGTATAATCCTTTCTCTCCATTATCTGTTCTCATTATTGATCTTAAGCAGTAGTGGTCCCCTCCCTTATCTGATCCTTCTTTTGTTTCCAATATAGCTCAAGAAAACTTTTCTGTTCTTTATGTTCACAGCCAATCTTTACCAATTCTGAGCTTTCAGTGCTCTTAACAGTATTTTTACAGAACTATGCCCCTTTTCTGTGCTCCTTTCCTGTTTATTGCCTTTGCTTCCGTCTTTTATAACTTTTAAAAACACTAACTTTAAAAATCGTTTGGGCTCCCTGAGAAGCTGTGTGAGTCTCTTAGTTGATTTACCTCTTTCCTTCCTCAGCATATGTTTGTGTTCTCTAGATTTCATTTTTGAGTTTCTCATCCCTCTTGTTTCAATTTTCTCTGTCAGATTTCAGGCCATGAAATCCCCTCAGATTCCATTTCACTGAACTCTTTAAAATCTGCATTCTAAAATCTAGGGGAATATATTTGGTGTTCCTCTCCTCATTCACTATAAACTCAAAGATGGAGTGACCATTTCCTCCCAAGGCTCCCATCATTTCTACTTCAGCAGCCAAGTCTTCCTTATTGGTTCAGAATAGTTATAAAAAAAAATATCATTAAAGGAAGCAAAAAAAAAATTAGCTCTTCTGTTTTTGACAGAGGAAGCTACAATAACTGGTATAGTTACTATACCAGGTTTGTGATGTGTTTCCTGAACATTAATCAATTTCCCCCTCCTAGTCAGGAATCTATAATATACTCCCTTAAGAGTATCATTTCCATTTTTCTTCCTCACTCTACCATTCTCCATTAAATTTCTAGATTTCCTCACAAATCTCAAAATACTGCTACACCACTGATCCTTTTCTGGTTTGTTGGTTTGTTTTAATAAGTTATAATCTCTATATCTCTATCCAGAGTCACTAAGTTCTATCCCACCAAGTTTCAGTTATCTTATGAGCTCAAATTTACCTTCTTACATTACGATTGTTAGGTCATCTTAATATGTAAACTTTGTGCTTCTGAGTATAGGCATCCAAGGCTATGAGTTTTACTGCTAATTTTTTCTTTTTATCTATTATGTCCAATGACTAGTCCTCTCATTTGATATTCTTCCTATGGCAACTGCTACTTTTTGTATATTTGAACATTTTTCCTTCCTTACCCTCCAATTTAAGTGCAAATACTTTTGATCAAATTTGCAAAACTGTTTCTTCTTGAGCCAACTTAAACTCAGCATAAATGAGGGTGGGATTCTTAAGAAGCAGCACAAACTGAAACAGGTAAACTATAGTGTTAAGACTTTATTTGCAAGTTCTTGGCCAAGAAGTTATTAAACATATGAGTAAAAAAAAGCCTGACCCTTTCTCTTCCCACACAAAGATTTGGATGCAAAATGACTAAGAATAGAGAAATTGGGGATGACCCAAATGTTATGTGATTATTAGTTGTTTAGGGCAAAGATGCTTGCCTCCCTGTGTCTCTGTCTTCTCTTCTTGTGGGACAATTGTGGGTCCCCCTTCCTGCTCACAAAGATTGTGGAGATACACAAGCAACTATGATACCAGAGCTCTGCTGCTATTCCATCTTCATGCATGCTGATGTTGATGAGCCAAGCATTCTCTCTCTGATCTTAGCCTCCCCATTTTACTGAACTCTCACTTTTGGATTCTGTAATATGCCAGTGATGACCATCCTGACACAAAGATAAACAAAAGATCAGAGATCATGTCACACAGATAAACTGTTCAATAACATTGCCTCTTCTTAATATTTTACCACGCTACCTTCTAGAGTTTCAGAAATTTCAACAGTCAGGCAAAGATTATATCTCTATGCTATGCTGACTAAAACAGAAGTTTCTAAGATTTGCTTTTTTCTTCCTGTAAGGTATAGACGCCTCAAAGCAACAACAGATTGAACAAAGGCAAAGAGATAACTAGCATGAGTAAGGTAGAGAAAGCTGTTAAAGGGCAGGAAGCATGCTGAGTGAGTAGAAGATCTGGGCATGGGAATTAAGGCACTCAAATTTATTAAGCCTCCTATGTTTTGTTTTGAGGATGCAAAGTCAAAACAGAAAAAATTTTTACTCTCAATGAGTAGATTATATGCCTACTGGAAGCAAGTAATACATCCATAGAAAAACATTGTCAGTACAGCAATACGCACATGCTGCAGTGTGTGGTATGTGACAAGAAGGGCGTTCCAAGTTTTGACAATCAGCTGATTTGCAGGTTGAAGATTTTTCATTTTTCCCCACTTGTGATTGCTCGCCAACTCTGCTTGCTGTCATGCAAGTCTTTCCAAATCTTCATTCAGTGACTTGAACTTATTCACCCACATGTCTGAGGCCTTCAGATCAGCATCTTGAAGCTAAAAATCTCTAATGGAGACACCAGGGATGTAACTCAGGTCAGCACTGTCCACTGCACACTCGTGTGGATGGGTTATGAACTTAAAAAGACAAGTGCGCTCACGAAATTCTCCAAAGTGTGCTTTGAATGACTGCAGGAGATTAGATGTGAAGCCCACTAGCTGCTGAAGATCAAGATGTTGAGCAGGGTCACTTGTTGTGCTTGCATCTTTAAACTCTCTCAGTTTTTCAAAATGTAGTAAGCAACCTGTTTCAATGTCAGTGATGAAGAGTTCTAGCTTATTTTCAAATGCAAACACTGCTTGTTGAAGGGATAAGACTGTATTTCCAACGCCATGCATTTTCACACTGAGCTGGTTCAGATGTTGAATTATGTCTACAAGATAGAGAACTTCAGGAGCCACTCAGTGTTGGCTAACTCAGGATGCTCGACATTTTTCATTTCAAGAAAAGTATGGCTTTTGCTCAGACAAGCTGCGAAATGGTTGAGCACCTTCCCTCTTGACAACCAACGCACATTGCCGTGCAGAAGCAGACCAGGATAATTATTCCCAACTTCTTCCAGCAGTGTTTTAAACTGGCAATCATTTAAAGCTCGGGTAACAATAAAATTGACCACCTGAATGACCAGCGACATCACCTCACCAAGCTGCTCGCCACACATCTGAGCACAAAGTGCCTCCTGATGTAGGATGCAGTGAAAACTTAGGATGGGTCTCTTTTTATGCTCACGAAGAAGCATTACGAATCCTGTTTTTCCCCACCATGCATGGAGCACCATCAGTACACACTGAAATAAGTTTATCTATCGGTAGATTTTTTTCATTTGCGAGCTCAGTGAAAGACTTGAATAAATCCTTCCCTCTTGTTGTTCCTTTCAAAGGCAAAACAGCAAGACTTTCCTCACATAGTGTATCACCAACAACATGCCTTATAATAATGCTGAACTGGATAAATGGCTTATGTCTGTTGACTCATCCACAGCGAGAGAAAAGAATAGTGCTGCATTTATGTCCGTCAGTTGTGTTTCCTCAATTTGATTTGCCATCATTATCGTACGATTGTGAACAGTTTCTGCTGACAGAGGCATGCCTTTTCTGAAAAGTCATCAAAAAGTTCATTGGCAACATCAAGCATGAATGTTTTGGCATACTCCCCATCTGTGAATGGCTTTCCGTTTCTCACAATTGCTAAAGTAGCAGCAAAGTTAGCCAAATTCCAATCACCTTGTTGGGTCCAAACACGGAGTTGCTGCTGACTAGCTTGCACTCTGCACAGTAGCTCTTCACATGATTTCTTCCTGCTGTCTCCCACAGGATATTTCAATGCAAATGTAGTACAGCATAGGTCAAAGTGTTGCTTTATATTTGACCGTTTCATTGATGAAATTTTTTCATGCATATGAGACACACTGCAGAAGCTGCTCTCTCCACAAAGGCGAAGTCCTCTGTCCATTTCTGCTGAAAAGTATGATACTCGTCATCTTTTAATACTCCTCTTCTTTTTTTAGCCATCTTCTTCAATAAAAGGGTTTCTGCAATTAGTTAGCTGACTACTTTATTAAAAGGAAGGAAAGTGCAGTTCAGTTTAATTGGAAAATTTGAAGTTAAATACCAGCAAGGGCCTATCCCCTTCTCCAGCTGTGAAAACAAAAAGAAAGAAAAACATCCAATTCAAGCTATTTTATTAATCAAAAAACAAGACTTAATGGGGCACTATAGCACTGATATAACTGCACATATACATATAAAACTCCTTTATACTAAGAAAATTGCTGAAATAAAGAGAGAAAAATTCAGGGAAGAATACTTTTTCCTCTCCCTCTCTCAAGTCAGGCAACAGGAGAAGAAAAAGCTGCCTGCCTGCTGGTTAAGCCATTTGGCCACATAAATTAAGTAGGAGATCAGGAGATTATAGAAAATAACATGACTTGTGTGCAGGCATTAGTAAGTAGTGGGGGAAGAGGGTACCTTTTCATGGAAAACTGGCCAGGACACATCACATACATTTCCTGGTACAGGTGTTTATCAGTGCTGCCTACTCAATCATTCTGTATCAAATGACACAACTACTGGGGAGAAATGCTTTTCACTAATGAAGCATATATAAAGATGTAATCTGACTATAGTTCCCCTTTAAGAGCAGGTAGAAAAGTTAAAAACAATAACAATCCCACAAAGAGGGAGTGCAGACCCCATGAATAGAGGTAACAAACAAGGCAGTGTCCTCACTGAAAAATCAATATAGCAGCAGAATAGGTAAAACAAGTGAGACAGTTCCAGGGATGGATTGTAAATGTATAAATACACTGAGATATAGCCATGTAAATCAGAGGCAGAGGGGTAACAAACAAGGCAATGTCCTCACTGAAAAATAAATATAGCAGCAGAATAGGTAAAAAAAAGTGAGACAGGATTGTAAATGTATATATGCACTGAGATAAAGCCATGTAAATCAGAGGCAGAGGGGTAGAGAATGTAGACAAAAGTGATCAATCACTATACAGAACCCCAAGATGTCAGTAACAGGTGTGGAAAGAGTAAAAGGAGGGCAGAAGGAGGAACACGCAGCACACCTACCAAGGCGAATTCGTCTCACGCAGCAATATCAATGAGGGAGCGTTCTATCTTAGAAGATAGTTGCGGTACCAAAAGGTAGGTGACGTGTGACGTCATGACATTGACGTATCATGTGACACATGATGTCATGCGTAAACTGTTAGAGTAACTATGAGGGCAAAAAAGATCAAAACACAAACTCAGAAAAGGATGACAACATCAAAATAGCTATATGCAAAACCTCAAGAAAAATATGAAAGTGTCTGGACAAAAAAAATTCTTGTAAAAGGTCAAAAGAATTTAAAAAATCAAGTAAGAGAGGCAGAAGAAAAACTGGGAAAAGAAATGGGAGTGATGCAAGAGAATCATGAAAAAAAAGAATCAACAGCTTGGTAGAGAAAGCACAAAAAATGGAATATGTACAAAAAAACCAACTCTTCAAAAACCAGAACTGGCCAAATGGAAAAGGAGATACAAAGCTCAGTGAAGAAAATAATTTCTTTTAAATTAGAATTGGGAAAGTGAAAGCTAATGAGACATGAGAAATTGAGAAACAATAAAAAACAAAAGACAAATAAAATGAAGAAAATGTGAAATATGTAATGTGTGGACTATTTCACTGGAGAAAAAACTAATATGGAAAACACATTCAGGAGAGATGACTAAAGACTTATTGGAATACTAGAAAGCCACAATCAAAAATAGTCTAGACATTGTCTTTCAAGGAAAACTGTCCTGATATTCTTGAGAAAAGAATACACTAATCACTTCCTAAAAGAGATTACAAAATGAAAACTCCCAGGATACTACAGCCAAATTCCAGAGCTCATAGGTCAAGGAGAAAATACTGGAAGCAGCCAGAAAGAAACAATTCAAATGACATGGAGTCACAGTTAGGATTATAAAGGATCTAGCAACTTCTACATTAAAGAATTGGGGGAAGAGGGGGGAAGGGAAGCAAATCTGATATTCCACAGGGCAAGGGAACTAGGATTACAACCAAGAAATACCTACTTAACAAAACTGTGTATAATACTTCAGGAGGGAAAAAATTGAATATTTAATAAGAAAAATTTCAAACATCTCTGAACAAAAGACCAGAGCTAAATAAAAAATGATTTTTAAATACAAGATTTGAAACATTAAAAAGTAAATGGGGGAAGGGGCAGCTGGGTGGCTCAGTGGATTGATAGCCAGGCCCAGAGAACGTGGGTCTTAGGTTTAAACTTGGCCTCAGACACTTCCTAGCTGTTGTAAAGATTTTTAACAGCAGCCATGTTGGATCAACCTAACAGTTCCCAATATTATCATAACAGTTTCGGTACTAAATTATCACAACACTGTGTGACCCTAGGTAAGTCACTTAACCCCCATTGCCTAGCCCATATCACTCTTCTGCCTTGGAACCAAAACACAGTATTGATTCTAAGATGGAAGGTAAGGGTTTTAAAAAAAAGGTAAATGGGAAAGAGAAAACAAAAGATTAAAATGTTTACATTTTTACATGGGAAGTGATACTTATACTTAAGAACTTTATCACTATTAGGGAACATATACATATATGTATACATAGACAGAGGGCATGGGAAATAAACTGACTATGATGAGATGATATACAAGAAAACAAAATTAATGAGTAAGAACAAGGATTGCACTGGAAGAGAGGAAAGGGAGAGGTAAAATGAGATAAATTATCTCACATGAAGGAGCATGAAAGAGCTATTATAGTGGAGGAGAAAATAGGGGCCACTTGAAGGTTCAAGGCAACACTTGAACCTTACTCTCATCAGAATTGGCTCAAAGACAATAACTTTCACACTTAGTTGGAGATAGAAATATAGGAACTAGAAGGGGAGAAGAATAAGAAAAGGTCTCTGTGGGGGTGATAAGGGAGAAATGAGGGAGATAGGAGTCAGAGGCAAAACACTTGTAAGGAGAAATAGGATGAAAGGAAAGAGGGGAGGGCGGAGAAGGAGAGAGAAGAGTGGGGGAGGAGGATGGAAAGAGAGAAATAAGAAATAAACATAATTAGTTTACAACCAAGAAGAGCAAAAGCAAAAAAACTATAAATCAATTTCCCTAATGAATACTGATATAAAACTTTAAAATAAAATACTAGCAAAGAGATTACAGCACTATGTCACAAGGAACATACATTATGCACGAGGTAGAATTTATGTTAAGAATACAGGGCTGGTTCAATATTAGGAGAACTATCACAATAATAAAATCAATAGAAATCATAGGATTATCTCAGTAGATGAGTTTTCCATAAAATATTCTTTTAGGAAAATCTATTTTAGGCATTCAAACCCCATTGCCAGCCCAATGCAGTTGTGTTCTCTTCAGTAGAGTCTGAATGCTTGGCAGTTACCTGCCAAATACCTATACCTTATCTTGTCAGGTGATCTTCAGAATCTTCCTAAGAAAATTCAAATGGAAGCAATTCCATTTCCTAGCATCAAATGATAAGATGATATAGCAAAACTTTTTTCTAAAACTCTTACTTTTTGTATTAGTAACAAGTCTAAGCTATATGGGAAAGGGCTAGAGAAAGTAACTTACACCCAGGGTCATACAACTAAGCAGTAGTGGCATGGATAAAATATGGCCTTACACTACTGCAAATTCAAACAACTCTGAGGTACCACTTTATACCTAGCAGATTGGCCAAAATGGCAGCAAAGGAAAGTGATAAATATTGGAGGGAATGTGGCAAAATTGGGACACTAATACACTGCTGGTGGAGTTGTGAATTGATCTAACCATTCTGGAAGGCAATTTGGAACTATGCCCAAAGGGCTTTAAAAGACTGCCTGCCTTTTGTTCCAGCCATAGCACTGTTGGGTTTGTACCCCAAAGTGATAATAAGGAAAAAAACCTGTACAAAAAAATTCATAGCTGTACTCTCTGTGGTGGCAAAAAAAATTGGAAAATGAGGGAATGTCCTTCGATGGAGGAATGGCTGAACACATAATGGTATATGATAGTGATGGAATATTATTATTGTGCTGAAAGGAATAATGAACTGGAGGAATTGCAAGTGAACTGGAAAGACCTCCATTAATTGATGGAGAGTGAAAGGAGCAGAACCAGGAGAACATTGTGTATAGAGACTGATACACTGTGGCAAATCCAATGTAATAGATTTTTCTACTAGCAGCAGTGCAATGACCCAGGACAATTCAGAGGAACTTAGAAGAAAGAATGTTATCCACATCCAGAGAAAGAACTACGGAAACTGAAATGCGGAAGAAAAACAGATGATCCATCATGGAGTTCAAAATGGATATGATTAGGGTTTTGATGTTAAAAGATTACTGCAAATATGAATAACATGGAAATAGGTTTTGAACAATATGTATAAATAACAAAGTGGAACTGCTTCTCATCTTTGAGAGGCGGGGGCCAGGAGGAAAGAGAGAATCATGAATCATGTAACCATGGAAAAATATTCTAAATTTTAAAAAATGGGGAAAAAAAGAAAAAAGAAAAACCCATTAAGACTTATATGAACTGATTTGGAATCAAGTGAGTAGAACCTGGAGAACATGATAGCAATATTGTACAATGAACAACTGTGAATTCACTATTCTCAGAAATACAATGATCCAAATCAATCCCAAAGAACTCATGATGAAAAATGCCAGGTGTTTTTGGAGAAAGAAATGATGGGAGTCTGAATCCAGTCTAAACCATGCTATTATTTACTTTTTTAATTCACTTTTTTGGTTTGAGTTTTCTTCTACAAAAGGGCTAATATGGAAAAACATATAAAACCTGTAGCAGATTGCTGAATTAAGGTTGAGGGAAGGGAAGAAGTTGGGACTAAAAAAATTTTTTTTAAATGAACATTGTTTTGCATGTAATTCTGGAAAAAATAAAAGTTTAATTTAAAAAAAAGAATCAATATGTTAAAAAGATTGTAAACTGAGACAAGATTGTACTTATACAAGGAATGATCATTATTGAAGAGGCTATGGAAAGTCAGGTATACTAATGTGCTGGTAGTGGGAAAATTGACCAACTATTCTGGAAAGCAATTTGCAACTATACCCCAAAAGTCCCTAAACGTGGACATAAACACCATAGCCATCAAAGGCAGAGAGAGATTATTTGTAGCAGTATTTTCTGTTGTAGCAAAGAAATGGAAACAAAGTGGGAATGGCTAAACAAATAATTTTCTATGAATGTAATGGTATATACTATTACCTATAAGAAATGAGATAAGGAACAAATGCAGCGAATTCTAGGACTTTTTTTATGAACTGACAGAGTGAAGTAAGCAGAAATAGAACAATTTATACAATGACTACAATGTTGCGATGGAAAGTAACTGAAAGAATTAAGAACTAGAATCTACAAACTAAACAATCAAAACTCCAAAGATTTATTTTTTAATTGAAAAATGTTATTTAATTAATTAGGATATTAGGATATTTTTCCTTGGTTACATGATTCATGTTCTTTCCCTCCCCTCCAATCCCTCTCCCCTGTAGTGGATGCACAATTCCACTGGGTTTTACATGTATCAAGACCTATTTCCATATCATTGATAATTGCACTGGGGCGATCATTTAGAGTAGTGATTCCCAAAGTGGGCACTACCGCCCCCTGGTGGGTGCTGCAGCAATACAGGGAGGTGGTGATGGCCACAGGTGCATTTATCTTTCCTATTAATTGCTATTAAAATTTTAAAAAAATTAATTTCCAGGGGGCTAAGTAATATTTTTTTCTGGAAAGGGGGCGGTAGGCCAAAAAAGTTTGGGGGACCACTGATTTAGAATCTACATCCCTAGTCATATCCTCATCAACCCATGTGTTAAAGCAGTTGTTTTTCTTCTGTGTTTCTACTCTCACTATTCTTCCTCTGGATGTGAATAGCGTTCTTTTTCCATAAGTCCCTCAGAATTGTCCTGGGTCATTGCATTGTTGCTAGTAGAGAAGTCCATTACATTCAATTTTACCACAGTGTATCAGTCTCTGTGTACAATGTTCTCCTGGTTCTGCTACTTTCACTCTGCATCAATTCCTGGAGGTCATTCCAGTTCACATAGGATTCCTCCAGTTCATTATTCCTTTCAACACAATAGTATTCCATCACCAACAGATACCACAATTTTTTCAGCCATTCCCCAATTAAAGGACATCCCCTCATTTTCCAATTTTTTGCCACCACAAATAGCCATGGCTATAAATATTTTTGTACAAGTCTTTTCCCCTATGATCTCTTTAAAACTCCAAAGATTTATAATGAATTATGCCTTCTATGTTTTGGCAGAGGTGACTGACTAGAAATGAGAAACAAGACATACTAATGAGTGAACTTGTTTTGCATATCTCTGTTTTCTTTTAATAGAGGGCTTTTTGGGGAGGGAAGGAAAGTGTAAGGAGAGTGACAGTAATATTTTTTTAAATGGCAGAAAAGAGCATCAATTAATTACTTTGAAAATATAACACAAAGAGGCATACATTGCTGGAACTACCAGGATTAGGGGGAAAAAAGCCAACTAACCCTAAGCCAGTGATGGCTAACCTTTTTGAGACCATGTGCCATGCCCTACTCTGCCTAGAGACTGAGTGCCATGCCATGCCCTGTCCCAACCCCCCCAGGCTAAATGCCACACCCTTCCCCCTTACCCCAAACAGGAGAGGGAGAAAGTGCTCCTGCTGGGCTTCTGAGCTGCTGGGCAGAGGGGCAGGTGAAGTGGCCCAAGAGCTCTGCTCCCTTCCAGCTCTGCCACCTGTGAACTGCCCACCTTACCCCCTGTGTGCTTCCATCAGGCTGCTAGGCTGAGGGGCAGATGAAGTGAAAAAAATATCCTCAGGCATGGTGGCATGGTGGAGAAGGGAGGCGAGCAGCTCTGCCCGAGTCTCTCTGCCTTTCTAGTAACAAATTCTAGAGGGTGATGATGCACATGCCCACAGGGAGGGCTCTGTGTGCCCTCTTTGGCATATGTGCATTGGTTCACCAACATGGTCCTAAGCTATACACATAAATTGCAATTTGTGGTTGCATATGCAATCCTCTCTTCTTTCTGGTGTTCTTTGCATAGAGAAATGTTCATGTTGCTGATGTCAAAAGCACAATAACAAAAAGGAAAAAGACAATTTTAAAGTAAATCCTCCTCAAGCTGGAGCAGACAAAGCCTTAGATTTTTACAGCCCATAAGCACTGAGTATTAGTGATAAAAAAAAAAAATCATAGTCTCTGCCCAGAAAGAGCTTATATTCTAGTGGAAGGAAAAAATGGAAACAAATAAGTCATTACAAATTATCTGGGGGGAGGGGAAGGGGAAAAAGGGGTTCCAGGCAAGAGCACTAACAAGTCAGAAAACCAGAAGAGGTTTCATTTAGAGGTATGGCACCCAAGTGAAGTCTTTAGGGGAGCTAGGGATTCTAAGGAGTAGAGAGGAGGGAAAGTATTTCAAGTATGGAGGAGAACATGTGCACAGGATGAAATGCCGAGTTTGGGGAATACCAAGAAGGCCAGTTTGGCCAGATGTATTTTATGAAATATAAAATAACATGAGATCAATTTATCAAATGCTTTGTTAAAATCTATATATTCTCTATAGTAATCTCCTCATCTACTAGTTTAGTAACCCTGTTTAAAAAAAAAAAGGAAATAAAAGGAATTTAGTTCTGACATGACTTGTTTCTAATGAAACCATGTTGGCCTTTAGTGAATACTCATCTTTTTAATAATCTCTTTAACCATCTCTTTAATAATTTATTCTAGAATTTTGCCAGGAATTGAAGTAAAACTCATTAGACTATGATTTGCAGAACCCATTATTCTCCTTTTTTTTGAAAATTGGTAATTTGTCCTTTTCCAAATCTGCAGCAGCACTCTCATTCTTCACATTTTTCAAATAACATTAATAATGATTCAGCAAATACTTTGCTTTCAAGTTTCCTTTCCATTTGTGGTGACATTCCCACTGTGGTCTTCATTGACAGGTCAAGAAGCTTGAAGTCAATGTTTGCTCACATACTGCCACTCCCCTTTTATCCACCTTCCTTTCTTTTCCATTTTCCTCTTCTCCATTCTTTTCTTCTTATAGGTTTGTACCTGAATTCCTTAAGATTATCTTTGGGGGGGGGGGCAGCTGGGTAGCTCAGTGGATTGAGAGTCAGGCCTAGAGATGGGAGGTCCTAGGTTCAAATCCAGCCTCATACACTTCCTAGCTGTGTGATCCTGGGCAAGTCACTTAACATCCATTGCCTAGCCCTTCTCCTCTTCTGCCTTGGAACGAATACACGGTATTGATTCTAAGACAGTAGTTAACGATTTAAAAAAAGAATATCTACACTGTTCACAAGTGGACTGTTTATAGGTATTTTTATCCTAGGAAGGGGGGGGGGAACCCTCTGAAACATTCTAGGAATAAGTGACAGCCAGTGAAAAGGAAAGGAGATTGGAAATAAAGAGTGTCATGTAGGAAGAACAGTAAAAAGACCAATTTGGCTAAACTGCAGATTAAATGAAAGCGAGTAATATGTAACAAGGTTGAAAAGGTAGGATGTGGCATGGCTGAGAAGTGCATAAAATGTCAACACTTGCTCCTAGAGGTTCACAGATTTAAGAAGGGACCTTAGCAGTATTTTTCATTTTCTAGATTAGGAAACTGAGATCCAGAAAAGCTAAGGTAATATGGAGCAACTATTGTGCCTCTTCTGTTCTTGTAGTAGTTTGTTTTAAATTTTATCCGCCCCCCCCCCGGTTACATGTAAGAACAGCTTCCAACATTTTAAAAAGAATTGAATCTCAAATTCTCTCTGTATAGTTAGAGAATTTTGTACCTTGGACTTCATCTCCCAGAATTCTTTCCTCGTCCCAAAATTCCTTTCCCCTTTTTGTTTATGTGCATTTTACATTATTGTTTATATAGTTCTGTAATTCCTCTCTCTTCTTTCGAGACCAGGGCTGGGTTAGCTAGCTTTTTTTTTCTTTAGTTATTATTAATCAACTTTATGAAGTATAATGTTTATGTTATTATATATTAATTTTAATCTTTACATCTCCCTTCTTCCCCCTGCCCTCCAGATAGTAAGCAATCTCTCATAGATTTTACATGTGCAATCATGTAAAAAGAGTTTTCCATATTAATCCTCTTATGGAAGGGAACTTAAACAAAAAGAAATAATAAAGTGAAAAAAAGGCTTGCTTTGTTCTAGATTCAGACTCAATCAGTTTTTTCTCTCTGGAAACACATGGTATTTTTAAAAATTATGTGTTCTTTGGGATTATTTTGGATTATTGTATTACTGAGAACAGCAAAATTATTCACAGTTGTTCATAGAGTACTGCTGTCACTGTGTACAATGTTCTCCTAGTTCTGTTTACTTCATTCTGCTTCTGCTCATTTTAAGTTTTTCCAAGTTTTTCTGAAATCATCCTGCTCATCATTTCTGATAGCACAAAAGTATTCCATTACAATCATATACTGTAATTTACTCAGCCATTCTCCACTGGATAGATATCCTCTCACTTTCTAATTCTTTGCCTCTGCAAAAAAAAAAAAAAAGCTGCTCTAAGCATTTTTGTACATCCCTCCCCTTTTCTGTTTTTTTTTTTTTTAATTTCTTTGGAATACAAACCTAGTAATGGTATTACGGGATCAAAACATCTGTACTGTTCATAGGCCTTAGTTCATGTATTCAAATTGCTCTCCAGAATGGTTTTATCAGTTCACAACTCCCCCATCAGTGTATCAGTGTCTCAGTTTCCCCACATCTTCTCCAAGTCTTGTCATTTTTCTTTTCTGTCACAATAGCCATTCTGATAGGTGTGGGGTATATCCTTCATTTTCAAAGAGAACCAATGATATCACAGTGATGTCCTGAATTGCTACTGAATTGGATTTAACTGAGGCAGAGTTGCACAAAACTCTCTTGAGTCACCAATGTAGTAGGAAAAAAGTGAAGATGACTGGCAGTGGAACCACTGGGGTTTATTGAAAAGATCAGACCTTCTGAAGAGATTGGAATATAGTGGGAAAAGACATGAGGGAGGAAGACAACTAACAAACTACTGCAACAGTTTAGGTCAGAGATGAATTAAGAACTGAATTAATGGAGGGCAACTAGGTGACTAAGGGGAGACAGGAAGTCCTGGTTTCAAATCTGACCTCAGACACTTCCTACTTAAGTAACCCTGGGCAAGTCACTTAATCCCAATTGCCTTCCTAGCTTTTACCACTCTTCTGCCTTGGAACAAATACAGAGTATCAATTCTAAGTAAAAGTTTAAGGGGGAAAAAACCCAACAACTCAATTGATGGTCCTAGGGTCATGGTTATATGACTATAGAGAGGGGTATGTATACAAGAAATTCTGTGGAGATAGAAACAACAAGTTTTGGCAACTCATGGAATATGTAGTGTGGATGAGAACGAGAAATAAAATAACAGAAGCAGCTGGTGGTACATTGGAGAGAATGCAAAACCTGGAAGCAAGAAGACCCAAGTTCAAATGTGACCTCAGCCACTAGCTGTGTGACCTTGAGTAGGTCACATAATCTCTATCTGTTTCAGTTTCCTCACCTGTGAAATGAGAATAATAATAGTCCCTACCTCTAAGAGTTGTTGGAAGGATAAAATGAGATGGCTTATATAACCTTATTTGCCAACCTTAAAGCATCATATAAATACTAGTTAACATCATCATCTTCATTATTACATCAAGTTTGAGAACCTGGGAGTCTGGAAGCATGGTGATGTATCCATTAAAAATAATGAAATTGGGTAGAGTCAAGTTGGCAGAGAAGGTACATAGATCCCACATAATCTCTACCAAATATTTATGATATAATGCCTCAAAATGAATTCTGGAGCAGCATAACCCACAAAAAGATGGGGTGAAATAATTTTTTTGCCCAAAACAAGATTTAGTGCACCAGGATGGATGTGGAACACAAAGCTGCACACCAAGACAGGCACCACTGCAGCAACACGCCTTGGGTGCAGTTAAATCAGCCGCAAAAGCTTCAGCCACAGACCTTAAGAGATCAGGGATGGAGGTGGGGGGTTGGACTCAAAGCTGAGAAGGAGGTATTGACCAATATCTCACATTCTATAAAAAATGTTTTAGATGTAAAGAGTGACACCATAACTGAATTAGGGAAACACAGAATAATTTACCTGGCAGATCTTGGGAGAAGAGAAGGATTTATGACCAAACAAGAGACAGAGAGTATTATAAGATATAAAATGAATAATTTTGATTAAATTAAAAGCTTTTGTACAAACAAAACAAATCTAAACAAGATTAGAAGGGAAACAACAAACTGGGGGGAAAATGTTTTATAATGAATATCTCTGATAAAGATCTAATTTCTCAAATTTATAGTCAAATTTATAAGAATACAAGCCATTCTCCAATGGACAAATGGCCAAAGGATATGAATAAGCAATTTTCAGATGATGAAATCAAAGCTATCAATAACCAGAGAAAAAAATGTTTGAAATCACTCTTGATTAGAGATATGCAAACAAAAACAACTCTGAGGTACCACCTCACACCTATAAGATTGGCCAATATGGCAGTGAAGGAAAGTGGTAAATGTTGGAGGGGATGTGTCAAAATTAGAACACTAATGTATTGTTGGTAGAGTTGTAAACTAATCCAACTATTCTGGAGGGCATTTTGGAACTATACCCAAAGGGCTATAAAACCATGCACTCTGATCTGATAATGCCACTACTGGGTTTGTATCTCAAAGAGATGATAAAAAAGGGGAAAGGACCTACTTGTACAAAAATATTTATAGCTGTTCTTTTTGTGGTGGCAAAGAATGAGGAATTGAGGGGATGCACATGGCTAAACAAATTGTGGTACAAGTTGGTAATGAAATACTATTGTGCCATAAGAAATGATAAGCAAGAAAAAAAGAAAAAAAAGGAAAAGCTGGAAAGATCTGTGAGAAGTGATGCAGAGTGAAATAAGCAGACCTGGGAGAACATTGTACATAATAACAGCAATATCAGATGATGATTATCTGTGAAAACTTGGCTTCTCTCAGCAATGCAATGATGTGGAAAATCTGAAAGACTTTGTAACAGGGAATGCTATCATCCTCCAGAGAAAGAACTGTTAGAGTCATCTTTCACATCAGTGTATTTTTGGCTTTATTTTGGGGTTTTGGCAATATACAACTTTGCTCTTACATCAATAAACAATATGGAAGTGTGTTTTGCATGATAATAAAAATTAAAATAATAACAACAACAATAATAAATAGCACATGCCCTTTGACCTGGAAATACCATTACTAGGTTTGTATCCCAAAGAGAAAAAAAAAAACATAAAAGGGAAAGCCTATATATATAAAAATATGTAAAACAGCTCTTTTTGTGGGGGTAAAGAACTTTAAGGATGTCCATCAATTAGGGAATGGTTGAATAAATATATGCATAACTAGTATATGACTGGGACAGCTGGGTGGCTCAGAGGATTGAGAGCCAGGCCTAGAGACTGAAGGTCCTAGGTTCAAGTCCGGCCTCGGACACTTCCAGCTGTGTGACCTTGAGCAAGTCACTTGACCCCTATCGCCCACCCTTACCATTCCTGGGCTAAGGATGGTCCCTAGCCCGGATGAAAAAGGAGGAGGGTTGGGCGTGGGGCTAGCAACCCCACCCTGTAAAAACTACATCTGCTAAAGAAACTGCAACCTAAAGTAGGGGCAGCTGGGCTAGCTCAGTGGATTAAGAGCCAGGCCTAGAGACAAAAGGTCCTAGGTTCAAGTCTGGGCTCAGACACTTCCTCAGGTGACCCTGAGCGACCCATTGCCTACTGGTTGTGGCCCTATGCTCCTAGAATGGAGTCCCAGGATAAAAAAAAAAAAAGTATATGACTGAAAATATATGAAAGTATATTATAGTATATGATATGTCTTTAGTTATACATCCAGATTTTCTTCTTCCTCTGCATCAGGAAAGGAGCTGTAGCTGTGGTACTTAACCCCTCCTTGATATAGTCACACAAGTTATGCCTGTGTCTGCTGAGCTCTTTCACATGTAAGAACAAAGCGAATGAGAGGCTGTGGCCCTTCAGAAATACATGGCAAGGAAGATGGGCAGGCAGGGGAAACGGAGAATGAGAAGTGTGGGGGGTGTGGGAGGGAGTGACTGAAGAACACACTTAGAACGCTGCAGCTTCCGTTACCCAGCAACACCAACAACCCCACCTATCACCCTCTGGCCCAGAGATTTGGGGTTTAGCGTGGAGCAGGCTTATGCAAATATAGAGATGCCTCCCAGGATCAAATCTTCTGAAAATAAAGCTCCTTTGGGCAGTAAAAAGACTAGGGGAAGCCAGGTCCCTTCTGCTTCAGAGTATAGGTAGCTGCAGGGAAGGCAACAGGAAGGTCTGAATGACCTGGTCATCTGAGAACAGGAAAAGAGCCATGAGGGTCACAGCACGAAACTCCACTCTGTTCCATAAGCTTAAGGGGTGTTGGGAACTACCACCTAGAAAGAAGGCAAGGAGGGAGTTCGTTACCAGGTATGATAGGTATGAAATAAAGGAGGCTTCCTATATTGTTTCTAAGACAGGTCAATGAAGTTTACAACAAAGCATATCACTCAAACTGACTTCATAAAAAAGAATGAAAACTGAGAGTCACAATCCAGTCAACCAATAGATCCAGGCTTTGTAATCATGAACTACTAACTGTGATAGGGGCAGCTGTGACTCAGTGGTTAAGAGAACTGGGCCTGCAGTCAGGAAGACCTGAGTTCAAATCCAGCCTCAGACACTTCCTAGGGCAAGTCGCTTCACTTTTGGGAAATAGCAAAACCACCCCAGTATCCTTGCCAAGAAAACCCCATGGATGTTATGGGCCATGTGGCCATGAAGAGTTGGACATAAATGAACAATAACAACAATCAGTCAAGTCACCTGACAACCTGCACTAATTATTGGTAGTGTGAAGCAGATATCTCTGCTGATCAGTCATATATGCAGTGAAACAAGATGCTTACTTTGCAACAGAGTCTAATTGTTTGAAGACGCACAGAGTTTTGGGGGAAAAATTGCTGAACATAGATATTGGATGGTACAGTAGAAAGAGCACTGAATTTGGTTCTAGAAGACATGATTCCAAACTATAGTCACTATTAAAGTGAACCTGGGCAAGTCATTTATCCTCTACTTTCTTTCTCTATGAAATGACAGGATTAAACTAAATTATATCTAAATTCCATTCCAACTGTATGCCAATCAAGGAAGTGCATGAGTGTGCAAGGAGAACTAGCACCTCTAGTATGAAAGCTTGCTGAGCCCTTTTCAAGGCTGCTCCTCTGCCTTTGGTGTCTATCTACCTGTCACCCAACTCTCACCTATGACTCCAAAAAGCTGTAGCATGCACAGTGGTGACAACCCAGTAAAATCCTCTCAGTAGATGGGCTAAACCAGGATGAGAGTAAATGACAAGCCTCAAACCTGTTGGTGAGTTAGGGGGGTATCTACTTCAAGCAAGTGAAGACTTTCTCCAGAGGAATGGGCAGATGAGAACCGTTTGTTCCAGTGGCCATGAAGGCAGCTAAAGTAGGTGCAATGGAGGGTTTAGAACTGGGTCAGACATTGAAGATGGCCAACGTCATCCCCTGTATCCTGGGCCATCAGCAGTTATCCTGACTTTTGTCTTATCATGGGACTTTGACGACTCCAGAAGAGAAAGTGAGGCTGATGACTGTGCAATTTTGCCTAACTTAAATCCAATAGATGTATGAATCAAGACATAATTTTGTAAAAAAAAAAAAAAAAAAGATAACTTTGTGATGTTATTGGTCTTTAAAAAAACAAAAGGACAAATTAAATATCTACTATTGATGCTATGAATAAATTACAGAGAATAACGTCATCACCATCTTACATTTCTGTAACATAACATTTCTTAATAAAGGGCTTTTTATGTACATTATCTCATTTGATCATGACAACAGCTGAGTAAAGTTGGAAAATTAGATTTTCTCCATTTAACAGATATGGAAACCACATTTTAGAGCAATGTATCTTGCTCATAGCCAAAGGACTTGTAAGCAGAAGAGAAAGGAACAGAACACAGGTCACCTTCCTAGACCTTTAAATGTAGAAAAAAACCCGAGAGATCCAGTACAATCACCTCATTTTAACAGATGAGCAAAAGAGGCCTAGAGATAAGAAGGGATTTGTCCAAAGTCACAAAATCAACCAATGAACATTTATTAAGCATCTAATGTATAGTAGACACTGAAGATACAAAAAGAAAAATTTAAATAAACTCTGCCATTGATGAACCTACAACCTAGCAAGGGCAAAAAACATACATTTATTTAGAAAATGGATGAAATAATTATTTTGGAAGGAGTTTAAAGATTGCTAGTAGTTATGGGGACCAGGAAAGGTTTTGTGTTGAGAAAGTGATGCCTGAGCTAGGTCTAAAAGGAAAATGGAGAGATTCTAAGAGGCAGAGTAAGTAAGGCAGCATGCTTCCTAGAGAAAGGGGGAATAGTCAACTTCCAACTTCCACCCAAGATGGAAGATTGAGTATCATGTCTGGAAAAACAGTTAAAAAGTCAACCTGGTTAGACAGAAAATTGTACGTAAAGAGAATAAATGTGTAAAAAGACTGGAAATGTAGTGGGCGACCAAGATTTAAAAGACTTTAAATATCAAAAGGAAGATTTTATATAGTTGATCCTACAAGGAAAAAAGAGCCATTGAAATTTATTGAGTAAGGGGCCAACATGCTTGGACCTCCTTATAGACACCTGAATTCAGCGGAGAGAACTGAGAGACAGGAAGACGAATTTGGAGGTTACTGCAATAGTCAAGGAAAAAGGGCAGTGGTTGCTATATTACAGGGAGAATTGGATAGATATGAGAAAAAATATAACTAACTAAAAGTTATAATAATAATAAAACTAAAAGGCTATGTGGGGTGAGAATGAGAACAAAGATTGATACCAAGGTCAGAAACACAGGAAATGAGAAAATCACAGTAGCTTTAGTAAAATGGAAGTACCAGGTTGGGGTAGGGGAGGAAAGGAGAAAAGATAGTGAATTGTTTTGCACATGCTGAGTTTTGAGAGGCCACAAAACAAATGGTAGAGCTGAGATTAATGGTGGAGCTGTATGGTTTCTAGTCCTCTGGGCTTTCAACTACACTAGGTCTGGGCAAGATGCAAGGCAGTTTCCAAGATCTGGAAAAGTCAGAGGCCACAAAAAAAGAAAGATCCTTTAAATCAGTGGTGTCAGATGCAAATAGGAACTGATCCCTACTGGTTACATATTGATTTAGAAAATTATGAACAAATACTATTTATGTTGTATTTTTATTTATTTTATTAAACATTTCCAACAATACTTTAATCTGGTTCAGCTGCTGGTCTGGGAATTTGACAGAGCTGATTTAATTCACTGAGATCAAGATTCCTGCTTTTCCTTAAAAGATTCGGAAAGATTATCGTAAAGTCCAAATTCCTTTCCACATCATTCCTCAAAAACCTACTCCAATACTTGGCATATCATGCTAATATGATACAATTCAGTGGTTATCTGTTTAACACTCTCTAAAGATTCTGTAAGGAGCACCTATATCAATGATGGCATATTAATCATGACTTTTGGAACCAAATAACTGATATGGAGAAAGAAATTGCCTTCAATACCAATAAGTTATTTCTCAGAAATCAAGGCAGTGACCACATTTACACAGCAAGATATAGGGACCTGGGTATGAATCATTAATATAGAAGAGGCCTCACAAAACACCAAGAAATCAGAATATCCAGCAGTAAAAGTACTAAGCCACCACTAGAACATGTAAAAGAACTGCGCAATACCACCCGTCACTCAACCATGGCCCTATTGAGGTGGGACCAGGGGAAGATAGTTGTTCAAAGCAATAATCACAATGTTTTTAATATCTTAGAAAAGTTAACTAATTTCTTTCACATAGGAGCTATTAGGGGCTATTAAGGACAGGGAATCAGCCAGACTTAGATTTGAATCATAAGCATCTTTTAAAAATAATTTTTTTTATTTTATTTTAATAACAAATTTCCACATGAGTTTTCCAAAGTTATATGATTCATGTTGCCTTCCTCCCTTCTTCCCTCCTCCTCCCAGAGTTGACAAGCAATTCAGCCTGGCTTACACATGTATTATCACGCAAAATGCATTTCCTTATTACTCATTTTTATAAGTGAATAATCTTATAAAACCAAAACCCAAGTCATGTACCCAAATTGTCAAGTGATAAATCATGTTATAATCTGCATTTATACTCCAACAGTTATAAGCATCACTTCTAAGAAGACATAAACAGGAGAAGGATTTAAAGTTTGGACAAAAAGTGCTATTAAATTCCAATCGATGACTCTGGAGCCCTATGGAACAGCCTAGCAGCTAGGCTCAGTCTCAGAGTCCAAAACAAAGAATAATCATAATATTACTTGTCAATTAGCTCATTGGCTCAAGCCAGAAAAATTCTCCAATACCCAAGTCACCCACATGAACTAGAAGAGTTTTGTATAGCAGAAGTTGGCCCCAAAACAACTGCTACAATAAATCAAGATTGCATCATTTTCCAAAATCCCCTTCACTGTTTTAAAAACCACTCTAGTTCTAAAAACTTTCCCTATGATTCCCCCTCTGCACTGCACATCACAAAATGCTTTCTTACTTTAAAATGCTGGCCTTCTTAGGGAATGCAAGAGGTCTGAATCTCAAGTTTAAAATTTGTAGTTCAGAAGTCAATCCAAAAAATCTTAGCTGTTTAGAAGCAATAAGTCATTCATTCCATCCATTCCCACCCCAAATGCACACATAACAAACTGACCCCTACCATTACACCTCACCAACAAAATTCTTAGAGGACCAAAAAAAGAGATTTGAAGGAGCCTTCCTCCCAAGTCCTAGGAGTAGTCAGTCTCTTGTACATCTAGCTTTAGGGAAGCTCAAAATTTGGAAGGCTTGTTGCCAACCACATGTATATAATAAAACCAAAAATAAGAGACAGAATTATATTGCCAGCCAATTACACTGCCTTCTTAGTTTAGCTTTTGTGCTTGTCCACATTCATTTGTATGGTTGAACCCAAAGGATTTGGCAGCCTTGACCAAGAAAAGCCCTTCATGGTAAGTTAAAAGGCAGACTTAGAAATTATTTAAACAAGATACAGGTTGGTAACAATGAAGTGACAGAAATTAATGGGGACTTTCTAACTCCAAGTCAGACAGAAGCTTAGGACAGAGACATTAATTCTGCTAGCAGGTGGTACCCCTCAGCAGGAGGAAGTGAATAGTTCAAAGAAAATTTAAATGACTGCTGTTTGAAATTAATTGACTAGTTAATTTCTGTTCCAAAAGAGCTTGAAGGCAAAACTCTTAAGAGCTCCCTTTATGGAAAGAAACAGGTTTTTTGTTTTTGTTTTTGTTTTTGGTCCTAGTCAGAGGATTTATAAGGATCCTATATTTTTAAAAGAAAGCTCGGAAAAAAGAAGGCTCTGGGGATCAACCTAATAGAGAAATGGCAAAATTCACTTATCCTCTTATAGGGAAGAAGCTTCTTGACAGAGGATTCCAGCTAAAGTTCAGAAGAAAGAGAAGCAAGGAGCAGCTGAGAACAGCAGACATATAATGGCCAGGTACAAGCCCAACCTAGAGAAATGTCTAGCAGGGAATAGACAAGAGAGAGCATCAGCACAAGGATATCAGCAAAATAAAGAAGCCCTACAACATTATTGATATGAATTGCTCTTCTCTGCATAAGCCCTTCTCACATGAGTTCTCTCCTTAAATATGCTTTAGACAAAGAAGTTCCCTAAGTTTCCCCCTCTACACAATCTCTAAAATGTCTACTCTTCCCATGAAGGAAGTGGGTGTTTGAGAGAGTGTGCCTCAACTTAATGGAGAGGAAAGTATGTGCTACTCCTACCTTTCTTATTATGCTACTTCATTAAGTGCCTTTGTTTCCTGTGTCCTCTGTTTAGGAAAAAGTAAACTAATCTCTTTACTCTCAAGAACCTTTGACATCACTCCCCATTCTCCTCCTTTATATCAGTATCCTTGTCAAGGTCAACCCCTGAATGTGTACCCTTGATCCTACCTTCTCCTGTCTTCTCCTGGATTGCCCCCATAATCAATTCCTCTTCCCCGCCCCTCAGTCTCTCCTTATCTGCCATTTTTTTCCCTAATGTTTACAAATACCACAAAGTCTCTTTCATCTCAAGAAACCTTATAAGACCATCCCTTCAACTATTGTTATATATGTCTCATCCCTTTCACAGCCAAGCTAGAAAAGGCTTGCCTCCACTTGTCTCCTCTCACTTCTCAATATTTTGAAATCTGGTTTCCCACTTCATTGCTCAATCCAAACTACTCCATAAAGTTATCAATGATCTTTAAACTGACAAATCTAATGGCCTTTTCTCATTCTTCATCCTTCTTGACCTCTCTGCAACATTTGCTATGGGAACTATCTTCTAGATATTCTCTTTCCTCTAAGTTTTTGTGACACCACTCTTCTGGTTCTTGGATTTCTCTGCTCCTTTTCAGGCACTTGTGCTGATTCATCATTTGTATCATGCCTTCCTCTACAACAGATATACTATAAGGCTCTATCTGAATCCCCTTTTCTCTCCTTTTTTTATACTCTCACTTGGCAAACTCAACAGCTCCCACAGATTCAATGATTATCTCTATGCGGATGATGTCTGGAACTATATATTCAGTTCCAGTCTTTATTCTGAACTCTAATATATCCCCAACTGCCTATGGGACATTTCAAACTGGATTTCCATCAAACAGCTCATTCCCTAAACAAATTCATTATTTTTTCTCCCAAACCTACCTTTCCTCCAAAGAATCACACAGATTTACAACCTTGGGGTTACCCTTCAATTCTTCCTTTCTATTCACTCTCCCTATCCAAGCAATTGCCAAATCTTCTCATTTCTACCTCTACAGTATCATTTGCATCTACCACCATCCAAGTTCAGGTTCTCATTACCTTCTCTCTAAAATCATTAGTTTCTAGATGGTCAATTCTCCTTATCAAGACCTGGTTTTCCTCTGTCACTTTTTGGTTCTCCTTTTTCAATTGTCCCATTTCTTCTTGCATCACTTTCATTTCTCTTCCACACTTTACCTCTGCCTCTTTTAATTGGTTTTTGAAGCCTTTTTTGAGCTCTCCCAGACTCTGTATCCAATCCATACTTTTCTTTTGGACTTTGCATGTATTTTCTTTGCTTTCACTGTCCCCTTCTGTGTCTGTACCTTGCTCTTTGTCTCCATAAAAATTCTTTAGTTAGGTTTTTTTTGGTTGTTTGCTCATTTTTCCTATCTAATTATAGGTAGGATCTGTTTTTTGGGAAGTTGGGGTACCCTCTTGAACTTCAGTCCTTCCTTGATGCTATTTTCAGCTTATTTTCTGGGTTGTTACTAGTTTACCAGATGGTCTGAGGCCTGAGAGTTCTCCTTGCTGATTCAACTGCCCCTTTAGATCAGTGATTCCCAAAGTGGGTGCCACCGCCCCCTGGTGGGTGCTGCAGCAATCCAGGGGGGCAGTGATGGCCACAGGTGCATTTATCTTTCCTATTAATTGCTATTAAAATTTAAAAAAAGTTAATTTCCAGGGGGCTAAGTAATATTTTTTCTGGAAAGGGGGTGATTGGCCAAAAAAGTTTGGGAAAGACTGCTTTAGATGCTGATAGCTTAAAGACTTCCCTTGGGCTTGGGTGTAAACTTTAGATCTCACTCTGAACTTGATCAGGTCAGAGGCTGATCAAATTCTAGCCCCAGGCGTAGGCTCAAGTTTTTGGTCTAGCTGTGTTCTAGATTCAATCAGGCACACCCTTGATTGCCCTGTCCTGGAGCTCTGTCCTTAGTTTGGGGCAAAAAGGGCGGGGGAGCAGCAACCCTATGAATTGTGTCCTCACCCCAAACTGTGGATTATGTCCTCTTCCCAAGCCCAGACTGAGATTCCTGGCTTTGCTCTAGGCTCACATAGATCAGCTCCCTTCAGCCCTGATTGCCCTGGGGTGGTACTTGGAACTTCTCCACAGGTTTGAAATTTCAAGGGGTGTGAGTTGGCTTGGACCACTATTTGCCCAGGCAGGATCTCAGGGTGTGAATGTTAGGCTTGGGCTTAAGTTTGGAACCTGTGACAGCAGACGTGGGGTGGAGGGGTGGGGTTTGTGGTTTGTGGTTTGCTCTTGGCTTGCTCTTTAATCCTTGCTATAGCCTCTTGCTAGTTCTGCTCCCCTTTCACCCCAGTTTCCCAGATATTCTCTGCCTATGTTTTGAGTTTTTCTTTTCTTGAAAGTTGTTTCACTCTGTCTCTTTTTTGGTTCTTTCACTCCCATATTCATTTTGTGGCAATATTTTAATCTTTGTTGGAGAGGATTCTTGTGGTGAAATGGAGCTACTATTCTAGTTACTCCTCCATCTTGGCTCAACTCTAAAATAAAATCTAAATGCCTCTATTTGACACTGATTGACTAAAAGGACTCCCTATTATAGTTAGGATCAAATATAAATTCCTAGAATTTGAAGTCTTAGACAACTTGCCCCAACCTAAGTAGATGATATAGTGGGAAAAGCGCTGGATTTATTGTCTAAAAGAAGTGAGTTTTAATCCTTCCATAGACATTTCTTAGTTGTGTGACCTTGAAATGAGTCACTTTTATTAAGTCAAGAAAACTAATACTTATCAAGCTCCTACTATGTGTTAGATGCTGGGGATACTAAGAAAGTCAAAAGACATTTCTTGCTCACATGGAATATGGAGAATTTGAAGAGCAGTAAGGAGACCAGTGTCATAGAATGCATGGAAGGGAGGAAGGTATATGAATAGAAAGGTAAGAAGGCACCATGTTATAAGGAGTCTTAAAAGTCAAACAAAAGATTTTATATTTTATCCTGGAAGTAGCACTGAGTCACTAGAGTTTACTGAATTGTGTAGGTCTATGTGTGAGACATGACCAGATCTGCTTTTCTGGGAAGATCACTTTGACAGATGAATTGGGTGAGACTATTGTGGGGAAAAGATAAAAAGTGACCAACCAGAAGACTTCTGTGATAGGTAATGAGTATGATGGCAGTGTCAGAGGAAAGATGCTATGAAGGGAAAATGGATAGGATTTGGTTAACTATTTGGATATGAAGGTAAGAAGGTGAGGAGTCTAGGATGAGCTCTAGATTTAAGTCTAGGTGAGTCTAGGAAGATGATGGCACCCCTCAACACTGACAGGGAAGAAAGGAGAGTTTGCAGGTGAAGATGAGTTCAATTTTGGACTTTTCCTTAACAGGGAAACAAAAATTTATCTAAATTAAAAGCAAATCTAAAGGGGCAGCTAGGTATCTCAGTGGATTGACAGCCAGGCCTAGAGAAGGGAGGTCCTACATTCAAGTCTGGTCTCAGACACTTCCCAGCTGTGTGACCCTGGGCAAATCACATCACTTGACCCCCATTGCCTACTCTTACCACTCTTCTGCCTTGGAGCCAATACATAGTATTGACTCCAAGACGGAAGGTAAGGGTTTAAAAAAAAAAAAAGAAAAAAGAAAAAAAGCAAATCTGGTCTCAAACTGTCCTTAGCTGTGTGATCCCCGGCAAGTCAATTAACCCCGATTGCCTGGCCCTTGTTGCTCTTCTGTTCTAGAATTGATACTAAGACAGAAATTAAGTATTTAAAAAATTTTTTTAAACTGAAAGTATTATCCATAATGTAGAAACATTAAGGCTTTTCCAATAAGATCAGGAGTAAAGCAAGGTTTTTCCATTGTCATCATTAAATTTGTTCTAGTTTTTAAAATACTATCTATAGCTGTAAGATACAAAAAAGGAAAGAGCATAAGCAAAGAAGAAACAAAATTTTTGTTTTTGTGGATGGCACAATGATTTACACTTGAAGTTTTAATTCAAGATTTAACTAAAATTAATTGAAACAATAACTTCAATAAAAGCAGGAAATGGTAAGCAAGAAACAAAAAGAATCCACAACATCCATCTGAAAGTTTAAAAAAAGAAGATGCCAAAACTACTACAGATGGGTAGGATGAGCTAACATAATAAAAATGACCATTCTACCCAAATTAATTTACCTATTTAGTGCCATACCTATCAAACTACCAAAAAACTTCTTTACTGAATTAGAAAAAACTATAACAAAGTTCATTTGGAAGAACAAAAGATCAAGAATATCAAGGGAAATAATGAAAAAAAATGTGAAGGAAGGGGGCCTAGCAGTACTAGATATTAAACTATACTATAAAGCAGCAGTCATCAAAACAATATGGTACTGGCTAAGAGACAGAAGGGAGGATCAGTGGAATAGACTCGGGGTTAATGATGTCAGCAAGACAGTGTATGATAAACCCAAAGAGCCCAACTTTGGGGACATGAATCCACTATTTGACAAAAACTGCTGGGAAATTTGGAAAACAATATGGGAGAGATTAGATATAGATCAACATCTCACACCCTACACCAAGATAAATTCAGAATGGGTGAATGACTTGAATATAAGGAAGGAAACTATAAGAAAATGAGGTGAACATAGAATAGTATACCTGTCAGATCTCTGGGAAAGGGAAAAATTTTAAACCAAGCAAGAGTTAGAGAAAATTACAAAATGTAAAATAAATAATTTTGATTATATTAAATTAAAAAGGTTTTGTACAAACAAAAACAATGCAACCAAAATCAGAAGGGAAACAACAAACTGGGAAAAAAATCTTTTTAACAAAAAACTCTGATAGAGGTCTAATTACTCAAATATGCAAGGAGCTAAATCAATTGTATAAAAAAATCAAGCCATTCCCCAATTGATAAATGGGCAAGGGACATGAATAGGCAATTTTCAGATAAAGAAATCAAAACTATCAATAAGCACATGAAAAAGTGTTGTGAAATGCAAATCAAAACAACTCTGAGGTACCACCTCACACCTAGCAGATTGGCTAAAATGATAGAAAGGGAGAGTAATGAATGTTGGAGGGGATGTGGCAAAATTGGGACATTAATGCATTGCTGGTGGAGTTGTGAACTGATCCAACTATTCTGGATGGCAATTTGGAACTATGCCCAAAGAGCTCTAAAAGAATGCCTGCCCTTCGATACAGCCATAGCATTGTTGGGTTTGTACCCAAAGAGATCATAAACAGACTTGTTCAAAAATATTTATAGCCAAGCTTTTTGTGGTGGCAAAGAACTGGAAAAGGAGGGTATGTCCTTCAATTGGGGAATGGCTGAACAAATGGTATATGCTGATGGAATACTATTGTGATGGAATACTATTGTGCTCAAAGGAATAATAAACTGGAGGAATTCCATGTGAACTGGAAAGACCTCCAGGAATTGATGCAGAGTGAAAGGAACAGAACCAGGAGAACATTGTACACAGAGACTGATACACTGTGGCACAAATGAACATAACGGACTTCTCTACTAGCAGCAATGCAATGACCCAGGACAATTCTGAGGGACTTATGAGAAAGAACGCTATTCACATCCAGAGAAAGAACTGTGGGAGTAGAAACACTGAAGAAAAACAACTGCTTGAACATATGGGTTGATGCGCACATGGTTGGGGATGTTGACACTAAATGACCACACCAATGCATAAATAAGTCTTGACTGATCACACATGTTAAAACCAGTGGAAATGCACGTTGGATATGGGGGGTGGGGGATGAAGGGGAAAGTAAAAACAGGAATCATGTAACCATGGAAAATTTCTCTAAAAAAATAAAATATTTAAATCTGACAAAAAAAACTACTACAGGATATCTAAAATATCTGTAAGCCAATTTACCAAGCCAAATACAGAAATTACATGAATACAACTATAAAACATTGTTTATAGAATAAAGACAAATAATTGGAGAAATTAATGACTCATGATTGTACTATGAAAATAATAAAACTGACAAATACTTAAATTAATACACAGATTTAGCAACATACCAATCAAGTCTACCAAAGAATTTACTTTGTTGATCTTAAAAAAATAATAGTTAATCCATACAAACAAAAGATCAAGAACCTCAAGGGAAATTATATGACATAATAAGCTACAAATACATATATGACCCGATTATAGAATAACCATAGAAAAATTAGAGGAGATATTTTGAAAGAGGGAAATGACCCATGTGAAAAAATATTTATAGTACCATTTTCCATCACAGCAAATAAATAAATAAATAAAAGCAACCACAAGTTGGGTAGTTGCTGAACAAATTATCATATATAAATAACAGAATATTATGTCATAAGAAATCGAGCTGATATAGAATGAACTGAACAGATCCAGAACTATTTAGTGTGCACAACATAAACAAGAAAAAAACTTTCAAGGCTTTAGGTACTATGATCAATACAACGATCAACTACCATGCCAGAAAACTGATGGGAAAGCATGCCTGCCTCCCATCCTCGGTGGAAAAGTAATGGCATATAGATACAGAAATGGACAGTATCTGTTACAATTTGGGGGTGGGGGGGTGTAGTGTGATAATTAGATTAAGTCTACACTGCCCATATTTAGATTTAATCACCAAAGGTGAGAGGACCTTCCAATTCTGGGAGGTCCTAACCCACGTGTGCTAGAGTGAGTAACGAATCAGAATCAACTGACCACCCCCTATGCTTTCTATGAGAAAGCATCTATTGTGATTGGACATGCAGGCTAGGGGAAGGCACTGAAAGTGACACATACGTGACCCCTTTAAAAGAGGGAGTTGAGTGAGTGAGGCAGCTTCTGGTTTGGTGAAGGGGACCTGAGGGAGCTTTGCTGGTTTGTGACCGAGGCTGTTCCACGTGGTGAGTTTAAAGACTGAATCTTCCTGAACTTCTTTTAAGAAACTTCTCTTTATAGACTCTGTGAATGAAGTTTGCTCCATTCACCTCTGGGCCACAGGCCCTTTAACCCTTGGCTGAGGGTTAAGATTTACCTGGACTAATCAGTGGGATAGATTCTTATTTCCGTACTTCCTCTCTCTCTTCTCATGTAAATAAATTTCCATAAAAGTCAATTTTGATTTGAGATTATTCTTAATTGAGGATTGATAATAGTTCAATCCTCTGGCGACCATCTTTAATATATTGAACCCATAAAACCTCTTTTTCACCCTTACAATAGGCCAAGAAGTATAGTCACAAAGATACTAAAAAAGAAGAGTGTGGAAGAAGTTTGGAAGGGGATACAGACAAGCAACACAATGGCCTTATTATGTTGAATTTAATGTTGTCTTTTAAAAAAAAAAGCTATATGTAATAGTCTCAGTATTTCACATATATCCCCAAGTTATAGTCTCCTTTGTATATATTTTGAAATACTCATATTTGTCAATAGTTCTCTACTTCAGAAAAATATTTTTTTGAATAAAGATAAGCAGCGTTCAGAAAAAAGGAAGATGTTAGTTCTGTCTGTTCTGGTGAGACCACATCTAAAATATTTTGTTCTGCTTGAGTGTCAAAGTTTAATAAGGGCAGTGACAAAGTAGGCAGAGTCATTAAGAAATTGACTAAGGATGTGAGAAGACAAAAGAAGAGTAGATGAGTCAGTTCAAGTAACTCAAAATACTTCTTCTGAGGAAGAAGTTAGAAGGGGCACATCTTCAAATATTTAAAGGGCAATGGGGCTGAAGAATCATTAGATTTTTTGTTTGTTTCATTCCAAGGAGATAGATTAAGATGGACAACTGATGCTGAAAAGCAGTATATTCAGAAAGGCTCAGTTTAAGACAAACCTCCCTACTAATGAGTTATCCCAATGTGGGAAGACAGTGGGTGTCCCATAACTGGAAATCACTGGAGAAATTCAAGCAAAGACTGGGTGATCATTTGTTAGGGATGTTAGAGAAGAGATTATTGTACATGATGACTTCTGAGGGTCTCTTCCTGCTTGTATATTCTATTCTAGTAAGTCCATTTGTGCTTGAGAAAACTTCTGATACCATCAGAGGCTATCAAGAACTTAGTAGAAAAAAAAAAAAAAGACAATTCCTGACACAATGTCTCAGGTCAAAAGAATCCTGCTATTCAAAATGTCTCCCCAACCCAGCTCAGAAAATATGCTACATCACCCCCTGAAAGCACGAACCACTAAAGCCTAACAGAATGAGCTACTAGAAAGATGGGTCAGTAAATATCTATATGCTTCTCATAGGTGGCAGATGTACTTGTTAACTGAATCTTTTTCTAACAACAGTAGTACATCATGGTTTTACTTCCTCTAATGAGTTTCTAGGAGGCCTTAATTCAAGAGTACCTTCCTGCCTTCAATCAGAAGGGAACAGTGAGGGTTTTTGATTCCCTACCCTTGATTCCCTTCTTCCTTCTTGATTTCCCCTCATGATGTTATGGCTGTCTTCAGAAGGAAGTGATTCTACATAGTGATTCTAAACAGTTCCTCATGGAATCTACCATGGTTGGCTCAAATCTTAAGGCCATTAAATAAATGGAATTTCTTCTGTTTCAAGAGACTATGCATAAAGAAATGAAAAACAACCGAATTGTTTATGCAGCTCCTCAAACGCAATAGGGGTGTATGAATCCGTATTTATAAACATAGCTAGAACCAATAAATAAATTTGAGAAATTGTCATATTACAGTTCTAAACATGAATTCAATCCAGAATTAAGTGATTATTAGCATGTACAAGGTGCTAGAGATACAAAGACAAAAGCAAAACAGTCCCTGTCTTCAAGGCAGCCAGTAAGCTCTGGGGAAGATACTGTAAACTGCACGTATCAGGAAAAAAGTGCATAAAGTGGCACTTTATGTCTAGAAAAGATCCAGAAATTCTAGCAGGCTGATATATTCAGGGAAAACATTTCTAGAATGGGGGGGAGGGAGGAAAAAAGAGTCATGTGCCAAGGTATGGAAAGAGAAAAGTGGAGCACAATGTGTAAGGAACAGAGAGCATTTAAGGGAGTAATGTATTAAGTGGACTGGAAAGGTAGGAAGAGAATTAGGCTATGGCATTTTAAATGTTAAAATTTAAAAGCTGAGTTGTTTTTTTAAATCCTTACCTTCCATCTTGGAATCAATTAAAAATATTGGTTCCAAAGGAGAAGAGAGGTAAAGGACTATGCAATGGGGGTTAAGTGACTTGCTCAGTCATACAGGTAGGAAGTGTCTACGGATAGATTTGAACCCAGGACTTTCCATATCTGGGCCTGGCTCTCAACCCACTGAGCCACCTAACTGCCCTAAGCAGAGGTAACAAGGAGCCATTGGAGTTTACTGAGTGTGGGAGTAGATGAGACATAGTCACAGCTATGCTTTAGGAAAATCATAAAGCAATGATATCAAGGTGATAGTTAAATATTTTATTCTAATTTGAGTTTTTAAATAATTTTTTTTCATTCTTACCTTTTCCTTTTCTTTCCTATCTAATATGCTGATCTCATCTGCTCTCATGGATTCAACTATCATTTCTATGCATTATATCCTCAAATCTATTTGCCAACCTATTAATATCTCTCTTGAGCTCAAGTCTCCAATCACCAACTATATCTTGGACATTTTGAACTAGATAGTCATAGTCATCTCAAATATGTTCCATTGTCATCTCAAATACAATCATGCCCAAAACAGACCTTATCTTTCCCTCAAAACCTTCTCTTCCAAACTTCCCAATCGTTTTCAAGGGCATCAAGATCCTCTCAGTCACCCAGGTCCATAATCTCGTGACATATCCAATTCATGTCTCACAATCAATCCACATATTCATTCTTTTGCCATGTCTTACTATCTCTAGCTTTCACAACATCTGTTCTATATACTGCCACCTGATTATTCTCTTCTCTCTTTTAACATTGCCACTACTTTGGCTCTTATCATTTCACTCTGGATCACTGAAACAGTCTTCTGGCTAGTCTCCTTGCTTCTCTACTTAGCTGTAAAAGGAATCTTACTAAAAGTACACATAAGACCATGTCACCCTAACACTCAAACTCCAATAGTTTCCTATTACTTACAGGATCAAACATAAAATCATCTTTGGATTTTAAATCTCTTTGCTACCTAGTCCTTCCTTATCTCTCCAATTTCTTACACTTTATTCCTCTCCATGTACTCTACCATCAAGCAACAGTGGTCATTTTGCTACTCCTCCCACAAGGCACTCCATCTCCTGATTCAGTGACTTTTTATTGGTCTCCCCAATGCTCTCCCTTCTCAACTCCATCTCCTAACTCCCCTGGCTTCCTTCAAGACTCAGCTGAAATCCCATCTTCTACAAGAGACCTTTCTTGGTCGTTCCCCTTATTGGAGCCTCCATTTCAGTTCATCTCCATTGACATTGTATGTATCTTGTTTCCCTCATTATGATGTGAGCTCCTTAAAGGAAGAGACCATGTTTTTGCCTTTCCTTTTTTTTTTTTCCACCCATCCTTGGTTCTTAGCACAGTACCTGGCATCAGTAAAGACTTAATGAATACTTCTTGTTGTTGAAGGTGGTGATAGTGGTGATGGTGGTGGTGATAACTGAATAATTTAATATAAGAGCTATTTAACAATGATGTCCTTGTTGTGAGGATCTCCTGTAATTTAATGACAGAAACAATATGCACATTCACGATTTCATAATGTGCTAAAGGGACAATGAATCAAACAATGCAACAGGTCCTGCCTTTTAGTATTGGGTCTTCAAGATGGTGAAAAGAGATAGTGCATCCTGCAAAGCTATAGTAAAAGAGTGGTACACATTCACTGATCTCTTACCAGTGACTAGAAGATAGGTCAGAGAACACTGGGGCCTAAACAAACACAAAAAAAAGAGCATCTTACTATGGACTATCTCATCTTGAATTTGTGCACTTGCTTTTGTGTGTAAATGAGGAAGAAGTTTTTAGGTAACATCAGAATGAACTGAGAAGGGAGACAGTGTGTGCCTGACTACAGTCAGGGGCCAATGCTGTCCAAAACCTTTATGGGTGTTCGAGCTGTAGATTCAGGAGAGCAATTTGTCACCAACACACACCAGCACCTATACATTCAACTACCATCTCAATGCAAGTGACCCCCAAATCTCCACATCCATCCCACATTTCTACTGTGAGCTCCAGTTCTGCACTGCTAAATGTCAGTTACACAAATCAAGATGAATGTTCCACAGACATGTCAAAACTCAATGTATCCAAAAAAGAAATAATTTTCTTTCGCCAGAAACCTGTTCTTGATCCTAACTTATTTTTGTTTGTTAAAGGTATCATCATTTTGCAATCTCTCAAGTTCGTAGCCTAGGGGGTCATTCTTGATTCTTCACTCACATTCAACTCTTGGGACCAGTCCTTAGCCAAATGCTAACTCTATCATCACATTCATCTCCTTTCCTCATTTATACCACAACCAACCTAGCTAATGGATGAAGGAAACGCATTACTAAATAAACATTTATTACATGCCAGAATAAATGCTGATAATACAATTACAAGCAAAATAGTCCCCGCCTTTAAGAAACATATTCAGAAGGAAGATGGTTTGGAAAAGGCTAGGAAGTAACAAGGGGGCTTGAGTCTGGGCCAGATAAGTCAAAAGCTCATGTATCAGAGTCTAAGGTCTCAGAGGCATAAAAATCTGAGTTCTGAATGTAGGGATGACTAAAGTACAGGTGGCCTGGTTTGAAAATGGCCAGAAAGTTCAAGCCATCATCATGTTTCATCTGGATTACTGAAATAAGCTAACTAGTCTTCCTGCACATAGTTTTCATTTCTTCTAATCCATCTTTCACTTAGCTACCAAAATGATATTCCTATAACACTGGACAAAATACAAACTCCTTTGGCATTGAAAACCTCTTAAAAGCTGGATCTAGTTTATTTTTTTCCAGGATGGTTACATACTACTGTCCTTCATATATAGTACAGCTGACATTCCACCCTCTGCCCCCATGCCTTTGCTATCTTCTGTCCCTTTCACCTTTTGGAACCCCTGGTTGCTTTCAAGCCTGTACCCTTTCTTGTCCCTGTTTTCTACATTCATTCCCACCCTCACCCCCTCCAGGAGTAAGTATGTGTGCACTGCCAACTGGAATATAATTTTAAGTATTTTGTTTATTAAACAAAGTCCCTTTTGGAAGGCATAACAGTATTTTCTTGTTTTGGGAAGGATTCCTAATGAGCCCACAAAAAGTCCTAGAATCAGAATTGAATCTAAAGGTGGGATTTGTTTTTTTCCTTTTTAAATGACCACATGGAGATTTCTATAATTTAGATTGTAACACAATGTCTAAGGAACCTAACACAGGGGCCTAAGGATAGCTTTGCTCTGTTCTCTGACTCCATACCCTTGATATCTGATTTATACTCATAAAAAGAATTTGCAATTAAAGAATTCTAAAAACCCCAAGCAAATAAAAAAGTGGTCAAGAAAGGGAAGTCCCCAAAGTTTCCCATCTTCTGACCACAGGCCAACTTTTTTAAATTTAAAAAAAAAAACAAAAAACTGGGGTTTTTCCAAGATGGCAAGGAAAATATAAACAGAGGCAGACTCCACCTAAACTAAAAAGAAGCCATGACTCTGCATCTAGTGACAGGGATCTGGGCCAGGTATTTCCCAGAAACAAACAAAATCCCCTCATCAGTTTCAAAAAAACCTTAAAAGTCAACAGCATAATCATCCTAAAGAACTGAGGAGACCCCCTAACAGGATGGGAGATTCATGGATGTGGTACATTGCATATAGTTTCAGAATTTTTTGATGCATAGATCAGTTTCATTGATTTTCTTTTTCCTCTTCCTGTTTTTTTCTTTTTAAAATATTACTTGTTATATTGGATGGCTCTGTGGAAAAGTGGAGTAAGAAGAGAGTTAGTGGAAAGAATTTTGGTGATTTATTAAAAAAATATCAAAAATTTGTTCAAAAATAATAAATTGTCAGCACGTGTTATTAACAGATTAATAGACTAAACTTCATTATACCCCAAACTAGATGATCATCTATCTTCTTGTCCTCTGTAATCCACAAGTCTGAAGAATATCCTCAGCTAAGCAATTAGAAACTAGTATTTTAATTCTTCTTTAGGATAGAATATATATTCAAGATATATGTCTGATTTTTTATATATACACCAAATAGCTGCCCTTCACACTTCAATTATTTTTAACAAAACAAAAACAGTCTCCTAGCTGGTCTTTTTACTTCCTGTCTTGCCCTTTATATGCCATCCTAAAAATCAGTTCTAGCTTAAACTTCCTAAAGCACTTTTCTAATCACTTTTCTAATCATACTCCCACACACACCCTCAAAAATCTTGCATAATCCTCCACTGCCTACAAAATATAGTCCAAACTTTTTAGTTAAGATCCACCTAGCCTTTCCAATCTTATCTAAAACTACTCCTTACACACACCCTTGATAACAGTCAAACTGGGTTTCTCAGGACTCCTCAAATATGTCTTGTAATCTCCAGTCTTCACCTCTTAGCTCATGCCTATGAGTATTCTCTCTCTGAAAAATAACATAGCACTTGCCATTTTCCCTTTAATTTCTTGTGTCATAGTTCTTCAGTCTACATACCTTGTCACTGTGAGCTTGAGGGAAAAAGACCCTGTCTTATTTTAAAATCTCCTGCAGTAATAAGAAAAAAATATTAGCATTTTTATATTTAAAACTAGAAGGGACCTCAGAGGTTATCTAGTAACCTTCATTCTACAAATGAGAAAACTGATTCCCCCAGCAAGTGTTTAGTCTGTTGAAATGTGAATGGACAAAGAATTCTAAAGTGATATATGGGGAGTAATTTATAAGCCATATAAGTCATATAATAATAAAGGCTAACATTTATATAGTGTCTACTATGTGCCAGGAACTGTGCTAAATGTTTTTACAAATATGATATCATTTTATCCTCACAACAGTCCTGGGAGGAATATTCTATTATTATCATCATCTCCTTTTTACAGATGAGGAAACTGAGGTTGAAAGAGGTTAAGTGACTTGCCCAGGGTCGCACAGCATTACAAGTCTGAGGACAAATTTGAACTCAGGTCTTCCTTAATCCAGGGCTGGTACTCTGGGACTCTCCTCAAGTCTCTACTCTGCCAAAATCCTTCGCCCAATAAGGCCCTGAAGGGTGATGCTGTCATACTGCAGACAACCCAAAGGAGTTCATGTTTATCAATTTGCAGCTAAATGAAAGATAACTCTGGTTCCATCTTTTGATATGGTCACTCATCTACAGGCTATCCCAGGATGAAGGGCAACTTCTGTCCAGTGAATCCCTCTTATATAAAATCAGTTTCTCTAGCATCTTCCCAATACCTATATCTGAATGACTGAGCCACATTATGCAATTGCTTAGCTATGCAGAAAATTCTGTACCCAAGGATTCTCTAAATAAAACTATAGCTAAAAAGAAATTTTAAGTGTTTTTGAAAGTTCCTTTTTTTTTAAGAGGCAAAAAAATCCTATGCAAACTGATTCAGCAGTTTGAGCTCTAAAGTAAGAAACTCAGTTCTGTGATGAGATGTTACAGTCAGTCACGAAAATCAGAAAGAAAAGGGTTGTGGCTTATTTTAAGCAATCCTGAAACAAATCTATCAAGAGCTATATTCTTTTTTAGCTTCTTCTTTACAAAACACCCATACTGAAAGTATTTCTCTAGATTATGTCATTCTCTAAAATCCACACAAAGCAGACAACTTATCAATTCTTAAAATCCAGCTTTTCCATTGTTCTCTCCTCCATTAAGCCTTTTGTCATTCTCTTTGGACCTCCTGTAGTTCAAGGAGGCACCCTGTACATGTCTTACTTATAACTTTGCAATCTAGTTGTAGATCATATCCTCACATTCAAGAGTAAGCTCCATGAAGTCAAAGATTGCCTTATTAGTATTTATAACTCTCTCATGTATTTTGTATATGGTGGATCCTTAATAAATATTTGTTGAATTGAATTTAGTGACCAAGGGGCCATTCATGGGACCTTAAATTTAATGCTTTTTTGCCTGACATACTTATGTTCAAGACTGAGAGAACCACAAAGAATGAGTTAGGGGGCTTATTAGAGAAGGGAAGGAAGCAGAAGAGGTGGAAGAAAAGGGAATAATAAAAGCATGGCAGAAATGGAAAGTGCATGAAGAAAAAGGAAATATCAAATGAACATATCAGCTTTATCCCACTAGGGCACACAGAGATAGGTCTCAGTCTGATATTTCCATTCAATTGAAAAAATATCTGAAAGTTTAACAGTGCAACTTAATTTAAAAAGCTAATATGGTCCAGGGTACATTGAGAGGCAAAGCATTAAGGAAAAAAATGGGATATTCTCTCCTGGTGGGGACAGATGTGGAATGTTGTGATATTCTGACCTGGTTGGAACACATCTGAAGGACTGTTTTTTTTTCTTAGTACAGGATACTGATAAGCTGGAAAGTGATAAAGGTAAGACCAAGATTGTAAAGGGCCAGATCACGCCACACAAGGGCTTGTTGAAGGAAATGGAAGAGAAGTCTTGGGGAAACATAAAAATTGTCTTCAAGTATTTGAATGGCTGTCCTAGATAAGAAGGATTAGACTTGACTTGCTTGACTCCAGAGGGCAGAACTAGGACCAATGGGAAGTAAGAGAGAGGTGAATTAGGCTCAAAATAAGAAATATTTCCAGACCTCCTGGTTAAGATGGCGGCTGAGTAAAAAGCTGCAGCTTAACCACTCCTAACCAAAACATATAGGACTCCTCAAGAAGACATAAAAACAAATCCAGAGGAACGAAGGGACTCCACAACAGGGCGCAGCATTGAAGGTATGTGGAATTGGGGCATTTCCATGCTATAAGGGGGTGAAATAGCTCTCACTAAAACGCAAGTTGAGCAACCCCCTCCCCCACCCCACACCACCTACAGTGCCAGCTCACAAGAGCTAGAGCAAGCTTGGGGCACCCATTAAGTCCTTGGCAGCTACCCCAGGGCCTATTCCTGAGAGCAGCAAGACTTAAGACCCCAAGAGGCTAAAGAACATGCAAGGACTTTGAACTCAGACCCTGAGCGCAGGCGCAAGCACAAGCTCTTGAGTCCATGGATCCTAAGCACAGGAGTGGACTTGGATCCTGAGCACAGGAGTGGACCTTGACTGAGGACCCAGTGCAGAGGGGTGCACGACTGTGGAAACAGCGCCCTGAAACTATTAAAGGAGCCTCACTCAGAGGAACAAACAAGGGGGCCACCAGGAGACTTGACCCTGAGAACAATGAGATCTGAGACTTCAGGAGCCTAGAGAGTGCAAACAGACTCTGGGTGTGAGGAAAAACCTGAGAGGGCGCAGGGCTAACAATGGCAAGCCAGAGACAAGAACCCCAAAAGAGAAAGATCATCAAGAAGAAATCTGTAACACTGGACAACTTTTACACAGAGAAAATCCAGACAGCAGAGCAAACAGCAGAGGAGAACAAACAAGTAATCACATCCAAACCTTCCCAAAATAATGAAAACTGGTCACAAGCTATTGAAGAGTTCAAATCTGAGATGATGAGAAAGATGGAAGAGATCTGGCAAGAAAATAACAGTTTAAAAGGCAGAATTTCACAATTGGAAAGTAAGGCAAATCAACTAAAGACCAGAAATGACCAGATTGAAAAGGAAAACCAAAAGATTATAACCGAAAACCAGTCCCTAAAGGCTAGAATTGAGCAATTAGAAGCTAATGATCTCTCAAGACAGCAAGAACAAATAAAACAAAGTCAATAGACTGATAAAATAGAAGGAAACATGAAATATCTCAAAGAGAAGTTGACAGATCAAGAAAACAGGGCTAGAAGAGACAATTTGAGAATCATTGGTCTTCCTGAAAAAGCAGAAATTAATAGAAATTTGGACTCCATACTAAAGGAAATTATTCAGCAAAATTGCCCTGAAGTTCTACAAGAGGGCAATATAAACACTGAAAGGATCCATAGATCACCCTCTACACTAGACCCAGAAAAGACAACCCCCAGGAATTCAGCCAAATTCAAGAGCTTCTAAGTAAAAGAAAAAATCTTACAAGAAGCCAGAAAGAGGCAATTCAGATATCAAGGAGGACCAATAAGGATCACACAGGATCTGGCAGCCTCTACACTAAAAGACCGCAAGGCTTGGAATATGATATTCAGTAAGGCAAGAGAACTGCGCCTTAAACCATGGATCAACTACCCATCAAAACTGACTATATACTTACAGGGGAAAGTATGGGCATTCAACAAAATTGAAGATTTCCAAGTATTTGCACAGAAAAGACCAGGACTAAATGGAAAATTTGATATCCAACCACAAAAATCAAGAGAAACATGAAAAGGTAAATAAGAAACAGAGGGGAAAGAAAGAAAACTCATAATTTTTAAATTTGCCTCTTTAAGGGCTTCAATAAGATCTAATTATCTGTATTCCTATGTGGAGAAATGCTACATATAATTCTCTGTAGTGAACTCTATTCACTATTATAGTAATCAGAAGAATAATTCATAGAGAGAGGGTGGTATACTAAATGGTCTAAGATGATATGAGGGATGGAAAAGAGGGGGGTGAATAGTAGAGGACACCAAGAGAAACTTGAATGAATAAGAAAAATAGGATATTCTATTACATACAAAGAGGGCATGGGAAGGAGAGGGGACAAATACTATTATAAGAAGGAGAGGAAGAGAGCATTAAGAGGTAATATTTAAACCTTACTCTCAGTGTAATCAACCTGAAGAGGGAAGAGTAGCTATATTATCCATTGAGATATAAAACTCTATCTAACCCTACTGAGAAAGTCAGAAGGGATAAACCAAGGGGAGCAGGGGAGTGAGGAGGTCAAAAAAGGGAGGGAATTCATTAGGCCTTTAAAAATAAAATGGAATAATAAGAGAGGGGGTAGAAAGGGAAGTTAATCAAGGGAGGAGACAAGGGTTACTGGCTTAAAGCAAACCACTGGTTTAAAAGGAAATAGTGTAAGAAGGGGTAGGACTAGGGGATGACACAAAAATGTCAGTGAATGCACAACTGATAATTATAACTGAATGTGAATGGGATGAACTCGCTCATAAAATGGAAGCAAATAGAAGAGTGGATTAGAAACCAAAATCCTACCATATGTTGTCTACAAGAAACACATATGAGGCGGGTGGACATACACAAGTTTAAGGTTAAGGGCTTGAGCAAAATCTTTTGGGCGTCAAATGAGAAAAAGAAGGCAGGAGTGGTGATTATGATTTCTGACAAAGCCAAAGTAAAAATAGATATAATTTAAAAAGACAGGGAAGGTCATTACATCCTGATTAAAGGCAGTATAAACAATGAGGAAATAACACTGCTCAATATATATGCACCAAGTGGCATAGCATCCAAATTCATAGAGGAGAAACTGGCAGAGCTCAAGAAAGAAATAGATAGTAAAACCATAATAGTGGAAGATCTAAATATTCCTCTTTCAGATCTAACCAAATGAAACCAAAAAATAAATAAGAAAGAGGTAAGAGAGGTGAATGAAGTCCTGGAAAAATTAGATTTAATTGATATGTGGAGAAAAATAAATACAGAAAAAAGGAATATACCTTTTTTTCAGCTGTACATGGTACATTCACAAAGATTAACCATGTAATAGGGCACAGAAACATTGCAAACAAATGCAAAAGAGCAGAAATAATAAATGTAACCTTCTCAGATCACAATGCAATAAAAATAATAATTAGTAAAGGCACCTGGACAGGCAAATGAAAAACTAATTGGAAATTAAATAATATGATTCTCCAAAACCAATTAGTCAAAGAAGAAATCAGAAACAATCAACAATTTCATTGAAGAGAATGACAATGATGAGACATCCTACCAAACTCTGTGGGATGCAGTCAAGGCAGTACTCAGGCGGAAATTTATATCCTTGAGTGCATATATTAACAAATTAAGGAGGGCAGAGATTAATGAATTGGGCATACAACTCAAAAAACTAGAAAGCGAGCAACCCAGATGAAAACTAAATTAGAAATACTAAAAATCAAGGGAGAAATTAATAAAATCAAAAATAAAAGAACTATTGAATTAATAAATAAGACTAGAAGCTGGTATTTTGAAAAAACAGATAAAATAGACAAAGTACTGGTCAATCTAATAAAAAGAAGGAAAGAAGAAAACCAAATTGACAGTATCAAAGATGAAAAGGGAGACCTCACTTCTAATGAAGGGGAAATTAAGGCAATCATTAAAAACTATTTTGCCCAATTATATGGCAATAAATATAACAATTTAGGAGATATGGATGAATATTTACAAAAATATAAATTGCCTAGATTAACAGCAGAAGAAATAGAATACCTAAATAATCCCATATCAGAAAAAGAAATTGAACAAGCCATCAAAGAACTCCCTAAAAAAAAATCACCAGGACCTGATGGATTCACAAGTGAATTCTATCAGACATTCAAAGAGCAACTAATCCCAATACTGTACAAATTATTTGATATAATAAGCAAAGAAGGAGTCCTACCATATTCCTTTTATGACACATATATGGTACTGGTTCCAAAGCCAGGTAGATCAAAAACAGAGAAAGAAAACTACAGACCAATCTCCCTAATGAACATAGATGCAAAAATCTTAAATAGAATACTAGCAAAGAGATTCCAGCAAGTAATTAAGAAGATCATCCACCATGATCAGGTGGGATTTATACCAGGAATGCAAGGATGGTTCAACATTAGGAAAACCATCCACATAATTGACCATATCAACAATCTAACAAACAAAAACCACATGATTATCTCAATAGATGCTGAAAAAGCCTTTGACAAAATACAGCATCCATTCCTATTGAAAACACTGAAAAGTATAGGAATAGAAGGACCTTTCCTAAAAATAATAAACAATATATACCTAAAACCATCAACAAGCATTATATGCAATGGGGATAAATTAGAAGCCTTCCCAATAAGATCAGGAGTGAAACAAGGATGCCCATTATCACCTCTATTATTCGACATAGTACTAGAAACACTAGCAGTAGCAATTAGAGAAGAAAAAGAAATTGAAGGTATCAAAATAGGCAAGGAGGAGACTAAGCTATCACTCTTTGCAGATGATATGATGGTCTACTTAAAAAATCCTAGAGAATCAACTAA
>NC_058131.1:426068509-426142094 GCF_016433145.1 Gracilinanus agilis | reverse complement strand
AATTTCAGGTAAAGAAATCAAAAGTATCAATAAGCACATGAGAAAGTGTTCTAAATCTCTTAATAATTAGAGAAATGCAAATCAAAACAACTCTGAGGTATCGCCTCACACCTAGCAGATTGGCTAAAATGAAAGAAGGGGAGAGTAATGAATGCTGGAGGGGATGTGGCAAAATTGGGACATTAATGCATTGCTGGTGGAGTTGTGAACTGATCCAACCATTCTGGATGGCAATTTGGAACTATGCTCAAAGGGCTATAAAAAAAATGCCTGCCCTTTGATCCAGCCATACCATTGTTGGGTTTGTACCCCAAAGAGATCATAAATAAACAGCCTTGTACGGAAATATTTATAACCAAGCTTTTTGTGGTGGCAAAGAACTGGAAAAGGAGGGTATGTCCTTCAATTGGGGAATGGCTGAACAAATTGTGGTATATGCTGGTGATGGAATACTACTGTGCTCAAAGGAATAATAAACTGGAGGAATTCCAGGTGAACTGGAAAGACCTCCAAGAACTGATGCAGAGTGAAAGGAACAGAGCCAGAAGAACATTGTACACAGAGACTGATATACTATGGTAAAATCGAACGCAATGGAGTTTTGTACCAGCAGCAATGCACAAGACAGCTCTGAGGGATTTATGGTAAAGAACGCTACCCACATTCAGAGGAAGGACTGTAGGAGAGGAAACATATAAGAAAAACAACTGCTTGAATGCATGGGTTGAGGTGGACATGATTGGGGATGGAGACTCGAAACTACCACACCAATGCAACTATCAGCAATTTGGAAATAGGTCTTGATCAATGACACATGTTAAAACCAGTGGAAATGTGCATCGGCCATGGGTGGGGGGGGGCGCGGGGGGTGAAGGGGAAAGTAGGAGCATGAATCATGTAACCATGTTAAAAATGAATATTAATAAATGTTAAAAAAGAGGAAATTTCAAAAAAAAAAAAAGAAAGAAAGAAATATTTCCTTACCATTAGAGCTATCCAAAAGTGAAATTTGTTTATCTCACCAGAGGCCTTTCAAGAAAGGTTTTAGGACAATGTACAGAGTACTCTCAATTATGTATAAGTTAGACCAGCAGGCCTCTAAGGTTCAATCTTCATGTAAAATTCTGTGGCTTTGTTGAACTCTCTTCTTTATCGTCACTGCTCCCATCCTTTTAGTGGTCTCAACTTCCTTCCAGACTACTGAAATAACCTAAGTCTCTCTCACATTATTCACCAATCCATATTTGATGCTACAAGATTTTCTTCATGTATTTAGCTCTGGTCATACCACATTCCTATTCAAAAATCATTAGTCATTCTCTACTACCTATAACATAAAATTCAAACTCCTCACCTAGCATTCATGACCCTCTAAAATTTTGTTTCAAGTTCAGCTTCACAAAATATATAACTTAGCCTGATGTAGTAGTGTCAGCCTTGGAGTCAGAGACCTGGTTTCAAATCCTGCCTCTGACCCTGGCTACATGATCAAAGAAGAGCTCAGCTTCTTAATGCCCCAGGGAACCCTAAGTCTCTAAGTGACAGCTCAGGTGAAGAAGTTTCTATACCAGGACTACCTCACAGAGATGAAATTACTGATCCAAACCAAAGAAATCATACTTCTTTACACTCTAGTGTGTGGATAGAATTTACTCCCCATTTTCGTGTTTATACTACATCCTAAGGTAGGGAGGATATATTTTTATGTGACCCCACCCCTCTCCCTCTTCTTCCAGGAATGCAGCTGTGGAGGCTGGGTGGGGAGGGCGTGGCAGTAAAGTTTACTCATGTGATCATATTTAAGCTTTGTACTTCTATTTTTTATTTCTTCTACTTCAAGTGATTACTAATAAATCTTATAAAATATAATACTTGGAGTTATTGACATTAATTTAAATTTAACATTGTTGGTGAGCCACAAAGGGACAGAATCCTTGATTTTCTTTTAAGATAGTCTTTGAGCAGGGGTCGGTAACGTATGTCTCTCGAGCCATATCTGGCTCCACCTCCTGACTGGCCAGTCAGGGCAGAGCCCCAAGATGTGCCCCAAGGGGCCCTTCAGCCCCTGCCCCATATTCCAGTGCCTTCCACCTCCATCCTCCTCCTTCTGCAGGCATTTATGGCTTTCACGGCCAAAAAGGTTGCCAACCGTTGCCTTTGAGTAAAGATAGGGAATAGATTATTTTGAGAAAACTGTGTTTCTCACCTGCCCCAGCCCTTTTTGCCCTCCCCCCTTCCGGGGAACTCTCTTCAGAGTCTTCCCACAGTGCCTATCTGCTTTGGTTTGCAGGACTTAGCCTGGAGGGGTACGTGCCACTGCTGCCTGCCACATCTTTTGAGTGAGGCATTTTTCCTGCATGGAAGGTAAAGTATAAATTTCCTTTACATTGCTAATAGCTGAGTGCTTGCTGCTGCCTTGGAAGCCCCAGTGTTTCTCTTAGGCAACAATTAGCCTCCTAAAGACTTTTACCTGAGAGGATGCTTCCATCCTCTTAACTCCTTGCCCACATAGCTAGGGAGAACAATCAAGGGGAGCAGCAGTTCCCTGCTCACAAGGCAGTGGAAGCAAGTGGCTCCCTAGTGTTTTTACCCCTGGGGGAAGTGGAAGGAAGATTACTCTTCCAAACCTCTTATCTTTACTCAGTATGTACTAGGGTAGTGCCACCTCTGGAGAGGAAGCAGAATTGCAACCAATTTAATGATTTGATTTAAAAGCATGGCCTACTCTATGAAAGAGCAGTGCATTATCACAGTTTTAGAATGTCTTTTCTTAGACATTCCTGGGAGACTCCATTCCTGGGAATACTTGTACCGAATGCATACTTTAAAATTTATCCATTCCTCCCCAAGAAAAAACAATTGAAATATATCTTGAGTAACATCAAGATGCAGAAGTCTCTGCAACACATCCAATATGGGGTTAATCCACACTATGCTCAGTGTGGAAATCTCCCTCAATATGGGGAACCCTAGAAGTGTGACCAAAGGAATCTAGATGGATGCTGATTCTCAGGGAGGAGGGGGAAAGGAACCTTAAAGAGTCTGGGGGTGAATTTTAAGCCTTTTCAGACTCATTGCCCTATTGATGTTAACTGCTTCAGTTTGTCCCCCTCCAAATAGTGAAGAAGTCTCTGTAACGCAGCTATCAGAATTGGATAAAAGGACTCTTGGATTGATTGCTTACATGCAAAACCTTCTATTAACACTGAGTGCCTGTATCCTGTTATCCTTATTGTATTTGCTGATTGTTTGCTTTAAAATTCAATTTTGTTTCTGTTACACTGCTTTCATTTGTACTGTCCTACTATCTTTATTTGTACTGCCCAATGACTGGAATGGAGAAAATACCATTATAAAAGTCCATAAACAACTTGGACAAACCCTTTTCTGTGACAAACATAGGTCCTTATGGATACTGGGTTTATCACCAGATCCATCAAGGTCACGTGTTGCCTTAATGGCCTTTTGTTCCTTTTTGCCTTTGTTAATTATCAGGTAGATGATGATGGATGGACTCCATCAAACTGGTTACAACCTGCATACAACCTTTGGAGAATTTAATGAGCTTAAAAAAAATCTCAATTGATTATAAGGGGTCTTCATAAGTGATTTTCAGATATCTAGTAGCATCACTACCTCTGACTAATCATTTAGCTACCTTTGAGTTGTTTGTAACAAGAGGTAAGGATCCATTTAGTAGCTGAAGTAAAGTGCAATAGCACTATTGTATTCCTCACCTCCACATTTATAAAAATGTAATAGATAAGACATCAGAAGTGATTCTCACAATTGTATTCCTCACCTCCACATTGCAATGGATGGGACATATAAATACATGTCTTTTACAGCTATTACAGTCTCATACCAGAGGAGGGAGGTTTCCCAAGGGGCTTGGTTACCCCATGATGGGTTATAATCTCATCCAGGAGTTGGGAAGGATTTCCCAGGGAGCTTGGTAACCCCTTGATGGCTCCCAGAAGGAGAATTTTCCCATGGACTCTAACAGCTCCTGGATGGTTTTTATATTTGTAATGCTTCAGCTTATTCTACCCTTCCACCAGAATGATCTAGATTCTTGGTAATATTTTAGACCTAAAAGGTTTTCATCAACAATACAGAGTTTTTGTTTTTTTGTTTTTTTGTTTTTCCCTGGCTCTCCTGCCAAATTTTGGAGTGATGGCAGTAATAGACTTTGTTAGAAATATCTTCGCCAAGGTTCAAAGATTGGCTAGATCTGGAGAACTTGTGACAAGTATCCATGAGCTTCATAGGTTTTTAAAATGTCACACAGCAAGTGGCTATTGAAACTCATGTGAATCCTAATGATAGCAGGTTTGTTTGCTATTGTCATTAAATGTGCTCTTATCATTTTGGGGATTTTGGTACTTCACTGAATGTGCATTAGCTGCTGCTGTACTACTGTTTTAAAAAGCTATTTCTTGGGGGCAGCTGAGTAGTTCAGTGGATTGAGAGCCAGGCCTAGAGACCGGAGGTCCTAGGTTCAAATCCGGCCTCAGACACTTCCCAGCTGTGTGACCCTGGACAAGTCACTTGACCCCCAGTGCCCACCCTAACTACTCTTCCACCACCAAGGAGCCAATACACAGAAGTTAAGGATTTAAAAAAAAAAAAAAGCTGCTACTTGGTGAAAATCATGTGTGCTCACCACACTGTGGATTATGGCCAAGTTAAAAAGGAAATAGATTTCATTTTTCGGTGAAAAACCATTGTATTGTGCTTCTCCTTGGCTGACACCTTTTCATAGAATGTGAACTATATATTTTTGATTTTAAAAAAATTATTATTGTTTTTCCTTATATGCGCAATAGAGTATTTGAGAGTTTTTTCTCTCATTTTTTGTACTTGAAACACATGGTACCAGTATTAATGGCTTTTTTGATTTTGCACTGAGTTTAAAATGTCAATTAGCCCTAATGGCAATGCATACCCAAAAGCTTTAGACTATGGAAACCTGCCACTGATTGTTAAATATTATGTGACTTTGATTAATGATTGTATCTGATTCTAGGAGAAGGGATCACAAAAGAGCCATTGCACAGTGCCTAGGAGCACAAGGTCAAAGAGACTAGCCAATCCTGGTGGGATTGATGAGATTCTGAGACAAGACAGAGGACTTGAACTTATTTTGGGATTTGAGGAAGCAGCTGTTTGACACCCTCAGACACAGGATTCCTGCATGCCAGATCCAGACTTCTACCAAGTACCTCAGTTTGTCTGCCATTTTGCTCCCCTAACCTTGAGAGTAAAAGTATAATCAGACCAGGGAATGATACTTCCCTTCTGCTTCAAAATCTAGTCCTTTTTCTCTCTCTTTCATGACATGGCAATTTTCTGTAGTCCTGGCTGCTGACTGGGTAAGTGCATAATTGCTACTAAAGGATTGTGGGACATAAATCACTTTAATTAGGCACTGATTCAAGGACTTTTTATGGGCTTATTCTTCCTTACTTAGAATTTTTACACATTAGACTTTTGATATTTTATGTTTCATCCAGAAGTTACTTTTTTCTTTTGTTTTTTTTTTTTATGTTTTTAATTTTCTTTTGAAAATTGAAGATGCCTGCAGAAACCACACACTGCACCAAAAGATCCAGAATTAACTTTGGGATGTAGTGAATTGAACTGTGGGGGATTGTATGCATAAACTCTGAATGTACACTCTTATGCCAAAAGGGATTGCCCCCCCAATTGAACTTTTGTTAATGCACCTAGCAATCACTGGTTTTGTTATCTTCCTTTTATTTCCCTCTTATGCCCACATTATTATAATTTCCCCTTAGAAAGTGCAATATTGTGTGTACCTCTAGTTAAAGATCTTTAGAAATATAAGTTAGTTATGTGTAATGATTTATTGGAGAAACTAGGCATGTAAATCTGAGAGATTTCTACATGCTCATTTCCCAATGGAATCACAAAGGGGAGTGTGTGGGTAGAATTTGCTCCCCAGGACTCTCTTACCCAGCATCCCATTTGCATGTTTACACTACATCCTAATGTAGGGAGGATATGGATATATATTTTATTATTATTTTTAACCCTTAACTTCGGTGTATTGGCTCCTTGGTGGAAGAGTGGTAAGGGTGGGCAATGGGGGTCAAGTGACTTGCCCAGGGTCACACAGCTGGGAAGGGTCTGAGGCCAGATTTGAACCTAGGACCTCCCGTCTCTAGGCCTGACTCTCAATCCACTGAGCTACCTAGCTGCCCTCAGGGAGGATATATTTTGATGTGACCCTGCCCCTCTCCCTCTTCTTCCTGGAATGAGGCTGTGGAGGCTGAGGGGAGGGGGGGAGATCTTGGCAGGAAAGTTTACTCATGTGGTTATACTTAAGCTTTGTACTTTTATTTTTTCTACTTCAAGTGATTATTATTATATGTTATATATAAAATATAATACTTAAGAGTTATTGACATTAATTTAAATTTAACACTAGTCAAATGAGACTTCTTACCATTCCAGGACCAGGACCAATAATCTTCTACCTCCATAAATGATTTCTTGAACCTCCCCTCCTCAAGCTATAAAGAAATCCCACACACACGTGTGTATGTGTACATACATAACTCCTTGAAGGGATTAAGCATATCTTACACAGCTCTTCTTCTCTGTTACCACTTCTGCCCCAGTGCCAGAGAAGTCTTATATAGAGTAGGTACCAGATTTATTTAACTGACTTTCTGTTAATTTACTACTCTCTTTGGACATCAATATAGACTATAATTTGTCAGCTAAAACCAATGCATCTATTATCTTATCTTCCCCAAGGAATTTGTTTTGAAATAAATTTTTTGGGTATCTTTTATTTTTACATCACTTAAATTTTCTTCTGTAACATTTCCTTAGTTCTTCCTCTTCCAGAGAGTCATCTATTGTGACAAAGAATTTTTTTTTAAAGGAGGAAGAGGAAAAATCAGAAAATCACTCAATATAAAATTACAATATATAAAAAGTTCAGTACCTATAGACCTCTTTACAGCTATAAAGAATGATGGAAAGATAGGTGGTTTCTCATATTGAGGGGAAGGGGCAGAGGGTCCAAATTTGTTCTTTTTAATCTTGCAACATTAATTTTCAATTGTTTTGTGGTTCTTTCCACTTACACTGTTGTAATCATTGTATTTATCATTTTTTTGGTTCCATTTACTTTTTTAATTAGTTCATTCCATTCTTCTCTAATTTCACATTTGTTGTTTCTATAAGAAAGGGCTAATACAAATATCTTAGTGGGCTGCATATGAACCTTTTCTTTTAAAAATGACCTTTCCACCAAGGGCAAGTTCCAAGTTCAAGCAGAACTATGACATCATGAATTTAATAATGTGGATCTCGTATTGACCTTTGGTTCATACACTTGTACAAGACTCTAGATGTCAAGGGTAATGTTGCAATAAATAATGTGGAAACAGTTTGCAACTACAACTTGCCTAAACAGAGTTTTACAAAGACAAACTTCCTGATCTAAATTGGAAGCCTTGTAGCTTAAGAATTAACCAAATGGGGGCAGTTGGGTGGGTCAGCGGATTGAGAGTCAGGCCCAGAAATGGGAGGTCCTAGGTTCAAATCTGGCCTCAGACACTTCCTAGCTGTGTAACCTTGGGTAAATCATTTAATCCCCATTGCCTAGCCCTCACCACTCTTCTGCCTTAGAACCAATACCCAGTATTGATTCTAAGATGGTAGGTAAGGGTTTTAAAAAAAGAGAATTAACCAAATACTAATAAGAGAAAATAGTGCAACTTGTTTGCACTACTCTTCAAATGAATCATTCCACCCAGAATGCTTCAGACTCTTTGGTCAAATCAATTGGCCAGATTGGGAACTGCCTGTTTGGTGGGTTCTCTCTTGACCAAGGGAAAAAGGACAGGGGTCTGCCCTGAGCTATGCTATACTTGGAACTTAAGATGCCTATTACTAATATCATTTATTGTTATCCTGGCATCTCAGAAACCTAAAACTGTAAAGAAAGAAAGCCTTTCTATAACATTTAACCATATGACAGTCATTGGAAATTTTATGTAAAGTGGAAGTGGTGAACAGTTAGGGATGATGATTAGGTTATGAGGCTGTTCTCCATAGTCTACTAGGCAATGCAGGATCTTCCAAGTGCTGGCACTGAGGCAAATCCCCACCAAAAGGACTGGCTGACTTGGACTCTGAAGTTAAAACTCTTCATTCAATTCTTCATTTTACTACTTTTATAACCTCTAATCTTTCATCCAAATGTTTACAATATTATTCAACACTTAACAGTTTCCCCTAAGTGCAGCTGAGCACATCTCACAAATTCTATATGGGATTGGACCCTGACCTTGGGAATTTTGTAAGAAACTGGGAGAAACAGTATCAAAGAGAATTCCAAAAACAAAGCTTCAGTTCTCACTTTCTTCCTGCAGAAGGTGAAGGAAAATTATCTTGGTATAATGAATTTCATATAAACTGAAGGACTGAGCAATCAACTGATACTTTTGAACTTCTATGTTAAAGAGACCCTCAGCCTCCTATTCCCATCACTACCTCCCTTTTAGCACTCATGTTTAAGGTAGAACCAGTTTATAGTTGCTCATATGCATCTACTATAGGTCTGAGCTGCCTTGTAAGCTTGGATTAAAATATTGTTCTCCTTGATCACTATCATGATTAAAGAATAATTCTGAGGATGAAAGTGGGATAGGAGTTTCTGCTGTCAATAGTGATTTTACTCACTGTGCTCTACACTGAATGCTGCCCTCTTGGAGCAATATTTGGCCACAAAGGCCACCATTAGGCCTTGCAAGTTCTGTAGGAGAAGACTAAGGGTTCCACAAACAAATACAAAGAAATATCGGCCAAGTTTCTCTTAGCAATTCCTATCATCAATCTGAACTTGGCTCTTAAGTCTCAGGGAAAATTTCTAAATACCCAGATGGATATGAAAAACATAATGAAATGTTAAGGCTGGCTACCAACCAGAAGGTGAACACAGTAGCCAGCAAACATTTAGGATCTTCTTTTCCTTTATCATAGGGGAGGGTCTATTGAGGCTCACTGGCTAAACTCCAAATGAGTTCCATAGAAACCAGCTTTAGCTTTGGATGACTCAAAGCTTCATGTCTTTCCAAAGGTTCTGCCAGCTCATCCTGGCTTTCAGCTTGGAGATTCCAAACTGTATTTACCACCTGTTTCTTTCCTGAAAACTTCTGATTTACTGGAAGCAATAAACTTAGAAACAACCCTTATCCCTGCTTAGGGTATACTTAAGGGCACTGACTTCTTAATATTTAACCTTAGGTTTGAAATAAGAGACTCTGGCCTCCTAGTCACTATAGTTACTGATGCTGCACCTGATAATCAAGGTCAGGTTTGATTCTCTGAAATCACATGATTTATCTTAGACAAGTGTCAGGGGCCACTTTCTGACAATGTGCCTAAGAGATGAACACCTGTTGCCACATGAGTCTAGAGGAGAAAGGATGTGCTTTCAATTGGGTTCAGTTTCTGGACAACTGACAATCTTTTCTAGTGTTAGCTACTAGGATCTCTAGAATTGCTTCTGTTTTAGCCCTAAAGACATAAATGTTACAGTTATTCTCATTCCATAATTGCCAAGAAAATATTACATGGAGAAATATTACGGTGAAAAATAAGCTAATACTTCCCATAACTATCATCCATGCCCATAGAGGGAGGCTATGTTTAATACATAAGGGTAGTTAAGTTCAATTAACCTATGATTGGATTTGCCTGCAATTCAGTAATAAACTCATTCTTTTCTTCTGTGTGAACCTCATGACGTGTTTATTCTAATTGCTGGATGATATTTTGAATCCAAAAATTGATTTGGATTGTCATGAATAGGCCACACATAAATAACTGAGAAATTAACCATGTATATATCTTCATACAAGCTTGAGATGAAAACTGGATACCCATTCTTAACGTTAGGCAGAGATCAGCAGTTCTCCTTTAATCCTATACCATTTATGTTTCTACAACTACCCCCCAGCTTGGACCAAACTCTGCTGCACCCCACTTCTCAATATGGGACAACAAGGGGCATCATGATAAAACTAGATGAGAGGTTTGAGACTGTGAAGGAAGACTCAAATCTTAAATCATTTTGGGAAAGGGAGACAGAGAACATGACTTGAGATCAGAAGTCAGAAAGCCAGATCTTCACTGGGGATGATTTCCTTGTTTAAGGAAAATTTTTAAAAAATTTAAATCTTTATTAAAGAAAACAAAACCAGAAAAAAACCTATTAGAAGCCCTTTTCTCATGCAGTTGTGCCCAACCAGCAGAATCCTATTAACATGGCTTACTGTTACCTGAATGTAGATAATCCACAAATAATCAAATCATAGGAAATCTGAAACTCTCTAAAATAAAATATAATACTGGCATGACTATCCACTTGGACAGAAAATCTAATTTTCAAAACAGATACATTAAAGATTTACTATTGACACTACAAAATGACAGTCCAAGTTAAAGATTTACAGTATACATTTTTGATAGTGAGATTGTCTTGCTGCATTATGAATGAGTTACCAAAAAAGCTGCTTTATATGAACTATTTCAGGAACACCATTAATATATAAGGCAAAGTATACAATATTAATGTGCATATGAATTTAAACACACACTTTTTAAAAGTACACTAGGTCCTTGTAGGTAGGTACCTAAGGGATTTAGTTGTATATCATAAGAAGTCAAAGCTTTTCATAATATTAACTAACATTTCTAAAGAGCTTACTATGTGCCAGCAGGGACCATGCTTCCTTTCAACTTCATTATATTCCTTGGATACACTAATGCTGCCTTCAACCTACAGTTATTTTCCCCCCCTTTTCCATCACTTCTCACCTCCCCAATCAGACTTGCCAAGTCCTTTCCATTCTATCTCTAACTTCTCTCAAATCTATCCCTTATCTTTCTACTCACACTTCCTATCATTCTATTTGCAGGATTTTATCACTATTTACTAGACATATTGTCATAGCATCCTGACCACCTCTTTTTCAATTCATTCTAATGTTCATATCCAACCACATCACTCCCCTGATCAAAAACTTTTAGTAGATCCCTACTGACAGAATTCAAGCTGCTTGGTATGAAATTTAAGACTCTACATTCTGGCTCTATTCTATCTTTACTGTCTAGCCAAACTGGACTAATAGCTTTCCTTACTCATCCTCCTTCTGTGCATTCACAAACGACATGGAATTCATTTCTTTATCTGCACCTACTGACATCCTTCTCTGCCTTCAAGACCTATGTCAAATACCATGCCTCTCATCCCTCAAATTGAAAGTAAAGTCTCTCATTAAATTACCTCATAGCACTATACCTGGATCTTTCTTTTCTCATTAAATTTTAATATATCATAGTTATTCATGATTTATTATCCCTATTAGATTATATGGGCCTGTATAACTTTCATCTTTGTGCCCTCCAGCTCCTAGCATAGTGCCTTATACATGTTAGGTACACAAATGCTTCATATGATTTACTGAATGTGGAGACTACTAGATTATTTAAACATTTCCTCTTTTAAAAAAAATTTATTGGGGGGGGGTTGATATTACCTAGATTTCCCCATGTATCCCTATCCTCTTTCCTTCTCTAAAGAAAGCCATTGCACTTGAAAAAATAATTTTTAAGGAGAAAAAAAATCAGCAGAACTAATCAATACATCAAAAAATATGACAGTATATGGAATATTACACACCCATAGACACACACACACACATACCCTCAGCAAAGGAAGAGAGGTAAGATATTTTCTCATATCTCTTCTTTGGGGCAAAGTTTATGTTTCTAGTTTGCAATTTTGCAATATTCTTTTTTTTAAGAGTTAATATTTTTAAATTTCTATTTATTTTTAACATTCCTTTTTTTAAAAATTGAGTTCCAAATTCTTTCCTCCCCCCCCCCCAATAATCCCTCATCTATTGAAAAGGCAAGCAATATATCAATTATGCAGGTGAAACTATACAAAACATATTTCCATATTGAAAAAAGGCAAGAAAAATAAAGGTGAAAAATTATATTAAATTTGCACTCAGAATTCAAGTCTTTCTAAAGGTGGATAGCATTTTTCGTCATGAATCCTTTCGAATTGTCTTGAATCACTGTATTGATCAGAGTAGCTAAATCTTTCATAGTTGATCATCCTTAAAATACTGCTATTACTGTTTACAATGTGCTCATTTCACTTTGCATCAGTTCATATAGGTCTTCCCATCTTTTCCTGAAACCACTCCCCTTGTCATTTCATAAAGCATGATAATATTTCATTATAAGCATATGCCACACACAATCTAATATAATAGACTTCTCTAATAGCAGCAATGAAATGATCCAGAACAATTCTGTGGGACTTATGAGAAAGAATGCTATTCACACCCAGAGAAAGAACTGTGGGAGTAGAAACACAGAAGAAAAACAACTGCTTGATCACACGATTCAATGGGGATATAATGTAGACTCTTAAATAATCACTCTAGTACAAATATTCATAATATGGAAATAGGTCTTGATCAATGACACATGTAAAACCCAGTGGAATTGCTCCTTGACTACAGGTGTGGGGTAGGAGGAGGGGAGGGAAAGAACATGATTCAGGTAACCATGGGGCAAAAACCACAAACTAATTAATTAATCAAATGAACTTAAATTCTTAAAAAAAAAATTATATGCCACAACTTGTTAAGCTACTCTCCAATTGATGGGCATCCCCTGGATTTCCAATTCTTTCCTACCACAAAAAGAACTTCTAAAACATTTTTGTAAATATAGATCCATTTCCTTTTTCTTTGATCTCTTTGGGCTACAGACAGTACTGCTGGGTATACATAGTTTCAAACCCTTGTGCAAATTGTTCCAAATTGATCTCCAGAATGGTTAGACCAGTCTTCAACTCCACCACCAACTTATTAAGTGTACCTATTTTCTCCAATCCTCTCAAGCATTTGTCATTTCTGACAGGTGAGGTAGTACCTCAGAGATGTTTTAATCTGCACTTCTCCTAACCAATAGTGATTTGGAGCATTTTTTCATATGATTATAGATGGCTTTGATTTCTTCTGGAAATTGCCTGTTCATATCACTTGACCATTTATCAACTGATTCTTAATGTGGAAACTGTTAAATTTTGTGAGGTCCTGACTGTGGTTCCATGATGTTTGAATGGTTTCTTTTTGGCTGCTTGAAGTATTTCCTCCTTGATGTGGGTGCTCTGGAATTTGGTTATAATATTCCTGGGAGTTTTCATTTCGTGATTTCTTTCAGGAAGTAAGCAGTAGATTCTTTCCATTTTTATTTTATCCTCTGGATCTAAGCTTTCTGGATAGTTTCCTTTATAATCCTTTAAAATGTGATGTCTAGACTCTTTAAAAAACATATCATGACTTCCAGGTAGTCCAATAATTGTTCAATTTTCAGTTGTTTTTACAACGAGATCTTTCACATTTTCTCCTATTTTTCTTTCTTTTGTCTTTATTGTTTTATTGTTTCTTGATGTCTCCTAGAGCAGTGATGGGCAAACTACAGCCTGCGGGCCATATTGGGGGTAGGGGGCCCTGAAATGTTCTATCTGGCTGCGCAACATTATTCCTAATCTGATGAATACAATGAGTAGGATACAATACAATGAAACTTCGAAAGAGTTGCCTTAGAAACAGACTGACAGATGAGCATTCCTTTCCTTTGGCACCCTCTTTAAAAAGTTTGCCCATCACTGTCCTAGAGTAATGAGCTCCCACTTGCTAAAATTCTAATTTTTAAGGAATTAGGTTTTTTTTAGTAAGCTTCTTAAAAAGAGCTTTTCTTCTGTAAGTTTCTACATCCCTTTTACCATTAGGCCAAATCCATTTTAAAGTATTTTCTTCAGTATTTTTGTGCTGCTTCTATCAAGATGTTAATTCTCTCTTTATATTTTTCTAGCATCAGCTCATTTCTTTTCCCAATTTTTCCTCTATCTCTCCTCTCTTTCTTTAACTCTTCCAAAAATTCTTGTTGGGTACAAAGCCCAATTAGCATTTACTTCTTTGAGGCTCTGGTTGTAGATGTTTTCACTTTGTCTTCTATGCTATTTATTTTGCTTGAGTTTTCCCATCATATTCTAAGTCTTCATTTGTCAAAACTCAAGCAACAATGCAATTCCTGGACACCTACGTGTTTCTTCTGTTTATATGCATAAATCTGATGTGTGCACAGTTTCTCTCTTTTCCAGCACTAGTGTCACACACTTCCTGGGATGTGTAGGGAGTGCCTAGATAGGGAAGTTTCTGTGGATCTACAGGTATGTGAGGTAGGGCTGGGGCTTATGCCTCTGTCTCCTCATCAATGCCACCTGTGGAATGAACAGTCTAGAAAACCTTAACCATTTCTGGTCTCTAGGGTCATCCAAGATTAATCTAAACAGAAGCCTCCTCCTGCTAGGGATTTGCTTACCCACAGGAACAGATATATCCTGATTGTCATGGAAGCAGATCAGATAAGGCAGCAAACACAATAAACTTGACCTCAAATGTCTGCTTGAGAGTCCAAGTCCAAAGCAGAAGTTGATCTCTTAGAAAGCACTAGAGCTCTCTAGTGGCCATATCCTAGCCCTATTCAATGGGATCAAGGAATATTAGAACTGAGACAACCAGAATGTGACTGAGAGAAGGTTCTGATCACTGCTGTTCCTTTCAATGGCATATCCCTGTGCTTACCATAAGAATAGTGGCTCTGGGCAAGGAATGTTGGTAAATGAATTCCTTCTAATCCAGCAACATACTAGATCATGAGACTATATAGAAAATTATTAAAGTAAACTGTCAGTAAGACTTTTTGAATATCCTATACAGTTGATAAAAGTGCTAGACATGGGTTCAAATCCTGTCTCTAATACTTAATAGCTCTGTGAATATGAACAAATCACTTAATCCAAGTCTTAGTTTTTATCTATAAAATGCAGATAACGCCTATCTTAACTCTTCACCGATATTTTGGAACACTCAAATGAATATGTTATCTGACATTAATATAGTATAACATTTAAAGTGATATACGTGTGTATATATAAAATACTCCGGATGTAAAGCATTCTATAAAAATGACATAATCATCATTATAATTATTACCCATTTTTTACACAATTACTAAAACAAATTTCCTCACAAAGAGACAAGCACATCCTATCCTTGTCTCTAGACTCACAGAATTTAGAGTTATACACATATATACATGATTTCTTATATGATGCCTTACCCATTAGAATGTAAACTCTTTGAAGGAAGACAGCATGTTTTGTCTTCTATTATATACTCAGCACTTAGGAAATGCCTAGGACCAATGAGACATGATTCTATAGCTCCCAAGGGAGCAAAGAAAGAGGGAAAGGATCAACATGTATAAAGTTATTTAAAGCAGCCCTTTTTACAGTAGCAAAGAGCTGGGGAGGGGGGAAGACAAGGAAACCATCAATCAGAAAATGGCTGAAAAATTATGGTACATAAATAAAATGGAGTATTATTGTGCCATAAGAAATGATGAAAGGAATAGATTCAGATAATCTGTAAGGATTTTATGAACTAATACAGATAGAAGTGAGCAGAACTAGGAGAATAACACACAGTGCAACAAAACTATAAAGAAAAGCAACTTATGAAAGACAGTAACTATGATCAAAATTAGGACAAACTGCTCCAGAAGACTGATGATTTATGCTGTCCAATCCTTGTTGGCCAGGTAGTAGACTGGAGGTACAGAGGAAGACATGGCCAATGTGTGGACTTATTTTACTAGACAGTGCTTATTTGTTACCAAAAAAAAAAAAAAAAAGGCTTTGGGGAAGATGTAGGAGGAGAGACTCTGTAGGACAGCTACAGGACTCAATGGAGAGAATATTGGATAGGTCAGAAAAGCATGAGTCTCAGACACTAACTGGGTGTATGACCCTGGACAATTTAGTTAAATTCTCAGGGTAGAGTCACAAAGCTAGGAAGAGTTTACTTAGCTGCCCCTCTACACTATGTTCTACTCAAGAATTCCAATACTCATTCTCTCATAGTTCATAACCTACCAACCTCCCACCTTAGATTACTCCCAATATCCTCTCTACTCCATGTGCTGCAGAATGGAGCTATATAATATAAACCATACCAATTAAATCCACTACAGATTTATGTAATCTAATCTCAATTAAGCCTTCATGATATCAAGCTAATCCTATAATTTCTTCCTAGTAGATTCCATTAACAATTTTAATGGATTTTTTACATTACCATAATGTTCTCCAATATTCCTTCTTCTTCCTATCCTAGAGAGCTGTCCCATATAACAAATATTTTTAAAAGTAAAAGTGGAAAAATCATAATTAATCAACATATGAAAAGTCTCAAAATATATGCAATACTTGTAGGGGAGGGGGGGTCAAAATGTCATATTTCTTCTTTTAAAACATGCTTATTCTTTATGATTTTACAACATTCATTATTTATATTGTTATAGTCATTATGTGTGTGGGGGGGGAGGGGGTTTCCTTGGCTTTGCTCACTTCACTTTTTATCAGTTCACTTAGATCTTTCTATGCTTCTCTGTATTCATAAAACTTGTAATTTCTTACAGAACAATAATATTCCATTAGTCATATGTCACAATTTGTTTAGTCATTCCTAAACTAATGGGCATCTACCTTTTTTCTCCTCAATCCTTTACTAACACAAGTGATGCTATAAATTTATTGGGGTATATGAGGGTTTTCTTCTTATCAATGGCCTCCCTAAGGCATAAGTCTACTAATGGAATTTCTAGGTCAAAGGTAATGGCCATTTTAGTTTACCAAATTCCAAATTGCTTTCCAAAATGGTTGTACTAATTCACAGCACCACCACCAATACCTATTTCCCCACAAAACCTCCAATATTGACTATTTCCTTCTTTTATTATTTGGCCGATTTGCAGCATTGACAACCTCAGGACTGTTTCAATTTGCACTTCTCTTTTTGATCAATGACTTAGAGGCAAGTGCCAAAGAATCTGGCTAAAATGTAAATGAAAAATATTTAACAAAATGAATAAAATATGATAGAATAACATGTTAATATGTGTTTTTCTAATTCACTATCAAGCTGGCAAGATCCTTATCTGTTTCTACTTAAGTCTGACAATATATTTTAGGTATATTGGGAAACCAAATGATCACATACATATCTATTAACTGTTTATATATCTTGGATATCAAATCCTAATCAGAGAAATGTGATAGAAAAATTTTCATCCCATTCAACCACTTCCCCTCTTAACTTATGCATTAATATTGTATGTGCAAAAGCTTTTCAGTTTAATGTAATCAAAGTTGTCAATTTTATATTTTGTAATTTCTCTAAACTTTGCTAGGTTAAGAATACATCCAGAGCAGCTGGGTAGCTCAGTGGATTGAGAGTCAGGCCTAGAGACAGGAGGTCCTAGGTTCAAATCTGGCCTCAGACACTTCCCAGCTGTGTGACCCTGGGCAAGTCACTTGACCCCCATTGCCCACCCTTACCACTCTTCCACCTATGAGACAATACACTGAAGTACAAGGGTTAAAAAAAAAAAGAAAAGAATACATCTACCTGTAGCTGTGAAAGGTATGTAAGATCTATTCCCAGATACTTTAGGAAGGCAAGGATTTCCCTTTATATTACTGCCTCTTAGATTTCTATAGAGAAATGCTGTTGAATTTTGAGAGTTTATCATAGGGGAGGGTGTATTGAGGTTCACTGAAACACTGCTGAAACTATTGACTCAATTATTATCTTTGCTGATTCCCCAGAACTTTCTGACGAGACCATCAAATTGTCAGCAGACAGTTTTTTAATCTCCTCTTTATCTCTACAAACACACAAGCATGCATACACACTTTATGCTTCAATGTCTTTCTCTTGTTTGACTGCTAGCATTTCCAGAACTATATCAAATAACAGTGAGGAGAATTAGCACCCTTGCTTTAATTCTACATATGTTGAGAAAGGTTCCTATTGCATAACATTAACTTTTTGTTTTAGATATTTGTAAGAATTTTTTAAAATGTACCCTCTATACTTTATACTTTGTAGGGAAAGTATAAATGAGTATTGTACTTTGTCAAGATGTTTTCCACATCCATGGGATAATTATGTGGGTTTTGGATATTTGTTTTTATTATAATTATGCTGACTGTTTTATATTTTAATACCTTGCTTTCTGACTCAGAATCAATACTAAAAATCAGTACCAAGGCAGAAGAGAAATAAGGCCTAGGCAACTGGGATTAAATCAGTTGTCCAGGGTCACATGGCTAGAAGAGTCCAAGGCCACATTTGAACCTAGGATGTCCTGTCCCTAGGACTGGCTCTCTATCCACTGAGCCACCTAGCTGCCCCTATCCTTTAATATTTGATAATATTGTTCCTTACTCATTTCCACTTCTAGGAATCTCTATTTTCCTTCTAGCCCTTCCTTATGTTCTCAGCTGTTAGTCTACTCCTTCCCTAAACTTCTTTGCATTAATTTTGGACACATTACATATACATTTATATATGCATATTTTGTTTCTCCTTTAGAATATAAATTCCTTTAAGGTAGGAGCTATTTCCCTTTGGGCAATGTATCCCCAGAACTTAGCATGGTGTCTGGTACATAATAGATACTTAGTGTTTGTGGACTGACTGAGTATATCACTGCTCTGGTAAACTATAAACCTCAGAGATTAAAACCTGTCCTCTTTCATCTTTTTTATGCTTAGTGCTTAGGGCAGAGTCTTCTACACAGAAGGCTCTTAATAAATGTTTGGTGGGAGGGGCATCATGAGCACAGAGAATGGAGAGCTGGTTTCTGAGTCAGAAAGACTAGGAGTAAAGTTTCACCACAAACTAACAGTATAGGCCTGGACAAGCCACGGAGCCTTTCAGGGCCCCATGTTGCAACTGCTGGTGTGTGCAGGTGAAGAAGTTCTCAAGGCAGCTGCTATAGCATGTAAAAGTGAAATTTGGGAGATGCCATCTTTAAGTGTATATATATATATATATGTATTTTCTGGACACAGGGAAATTATCAAACTACATTTCCCGTGGTCCAATGGGTTTCCGGTTCCGGTTCTTTGGGCGTGGGGAGGCCTACATCTCGACACAGGGAAGAGTTTATAATCTCCTGGGTTAGGAGGGAGTGGCCTCTTGGCCAGCAGACTCGGGAGGAGACAGTAATGGCGAGGGCGGCGATTTTGAATTCTTACAAGCGTGCGGTCTAATAACTTTATCTATCAACATGGCTTTAATTAAAATACTAATTTATATATTTATAGCAGTCTTTATTATTTTTCATATTTATAAGCAGCAGCCCCTGTTCTGCATGCAGGACACCCCATCTCCCCTTTCTATGGTCTTGTCCTAGCGTCCATGACTGTAACACGCTCTTTCCTCATCTCTTACTTCTAGAAATCCAGGGGTAGGGATAAGGAAGAGAACTCACTCCTTTGGGCTTTGTAGGCTCCGAGTTATATGGGAAGTCTGAATGTGGTCACTACTATCCAGAGCAGGGGTCGGCAACATATGGCTCTTGAGCCATATCTGGCTCTTTTGAGGGCCACATCTGGCTCTTTCTGAAGGAGCCATAAAGTCAATTTTTTTTTCAGGCGCTGTTACAGGAGCGCGCACTGTGAGCACTGTACGGCTCTCACAAAATTACATTTTAAAAAATGTGGCGTTTATGGCTCTCACAGCCAAAAAGGTTGCCGACCCCTGATCCAGAGTAAGTTTCTGTCCTTTATTGGTATAGATCAGTACTAGGGACTACATAAAGTCACTCCAAGAGGAGAAGCCCACCTCCAAACTTGGATCTATAAGTGTGTTCAAATAGGTATCATTAGTCCCATATGCAGAAATTTCAACAGCTTTCTCTCCCCCAAACTCCTTGCCAAGACCACACTGAGTCTGCCACAATTGCCCGGGGATAGACGGTCACACTGTTGAAACCAAAATCCAACTGAGAACCAAGCCACAGGCTAGCAGGTGACTCTGGAAAATAGGCAAATTCCTAAGAGGTAATAAAACTTTAAATTCCCATGTCACAATTCTGTTATAGATCAAACCATACTATCTACATATCTATATATTATGCACAGATATACAATATCTGTATCCTTGTCTTCAGGCAAGAAGATAGACCTTTCAAGGATTCTCCAATTCTAGGAGTTCTGGAAATTGACCTTTTTCCATCATTCTTTCCTGAAGGTTGACAAAACGGAAGGAGAAGCAAAGGGGCTTGGGTGATTCACAAAGTGGCAGAGATCCTAATAACCAAGAGATGCTTATAAATAATAGCATAACAAACGAAGAGTTTGATCTAAACATAACTCAAGTCCCTTCCAGCTCTAAAATTTTATAGTTCTTTACAAAGCAAAAACAGAAGTAAGTAAATAGGGGCAATGCCATGTAAGATTCCTTTTACCTCCAAATGGGGACCAACCACTGACATGTCTGAAGGGGAGTCCCAAATCTCCTGAAATGTCCTCTACTTCTACAAGGGACCTAATGTGGTAAATGCCTGCTCAGCTAAAAGGACTAGCAGCAGCAGCAGCCTGAAGAAACAAAGCAACCAGAATTTTCTTAGCTTGAACAGAGGGAGACTGATTTCAGCCAAGGCAAAAGTGGTTTCCAGCTGCTCACCAATAGGTGGTAGAAAAAAATAGCTAGCAGAGAAACTGTGACTTTACTAGGAAATGGCCTCCCAGAGCCTTTAGGCCAGCCTCTAAGACATGTAAAGAAAACATTTTTGTTCTGGGACAAATCCTCCATCATCCAGTGTCTTCTCTAAGCCCAAAATCACTTGCATGGGGACTTGCAATACTCTCCATGTGGCTTCTTCCCTCTTCCTTAGCATCTGCAATCATGAGAGACAATAGCTAACTTTTACTTAAAGGCCTGCAAAGGCCCAGGTACTACAAGCTCCCTAAAATGACAATCTTATAGAGTAAAAAGACCCAACTCAATTAATAGTCTTAATCTACATACTAAAGGAAAACACCAGTATGCCCACAATACAGGAGAAGGAGGAGTGACAGCTGGCTAAATAGATGGGGAGTCTTTAACAAAAAACGAAGACAGATATTTGCTAACTCCTTTTCTCTTCCCCCTTAAGTGAAACCCAATCTCTGATATTTAGGGACACATATCCCTACCACCACCACCTCTACTCTAAAATCAGTCAACTAACAGATACTGCAGTGGCAGACACTGTCCCTAGCTAGATGTTAGGGATAAAAATACAAAAATGGAAGATCCTGCCCTCAAGAAACTTATATTCTATAGCAGAAGATAGTGAGCAAGGAGAGAAATGACTAAGACAGATACTAGTTCCCTAGGAACCAAACTGAACTTAGGGAAAGAGGGATGAACTTGGAGAGGTAGTTTCCAGTCTTCACTCTGCTACCAATTCAACATGCCTCAGTTTCCTGAAATGCTCTCCCTCCTGACTTCCCTAGGTTCCTTTTAGACTGAGCTGAAATTCCTTCTACAGGATACCATAGCCCCTCTATTAACTCCTTCTTTCCCTCTGAGATGGCTTTTCATGTACATTGTATATATCTTGTTGTAGGGACCTCATTTTTTCTTGTTTTGTTTTTAAAACTTTCTTTGTATATCTAACACTTAGCACAATGCCTGGCATCTGAATGTTTGATGACCAAATGGCACTAACTGGTTATTAAATGACTACTATATGTGAGACTGGGCCTGGTGGCCTGGGGGCCAGATGTGGGGGCGTAGTTTGGCCATCGCTGAGTCATAGACCATAAAAATGTATATGGAGAGGCAGCTAGGTAGCACAGTGGATAAAGCACCAGCCCTAGAGTCAAAGAGAACCGGGGCTCAAATCTGGACTAAGACATTTCCGAGTTGTGTGACCCTGGGTAAGTCACTTAACCTCAATTGCCTAGTCCTTACTGCTCTTCTGTCTTAGAATTGATACTAAGAAAGTTAAGACAAAAGGTAATGATGTGAAAAAAAAGATGTATATGGAAAAGTGAAATAAGTAAACTAGAGAAATTTAGCACAGGAAAAAAAATCTAAAGACAGAAGAAAGAGGTAAAATCACAGGGAAGCATAGTTGAGCAGCCTAGTATCAGTACTACAGTGTTAAATGTATCATATACTTTTTTTTAACCCTTACCTTCCACCTAGGAATGAATATTTAGCACAGATTCCAAGACAAACAAGCAAAAAGGAGAAGGCAACTGTGGTTAAGTGACCTGCATATAGCTAGGAAGGCTAAATTTGAACCCAGGCCTTCCTATTTCTAGCACTGGCTTTCAATGCACTGAGCAGCCTAGATGCCCCTCAATATATACTTTTAAAAACTAGCAATCTAAATATAAAAGGTCACATCATTTTTAAAAATTAGGAGAATGGAAGGAAATATTTAAAAGATTTTAGGGGGAAAATTGATTACATTTATAAAGAAAAAGTGACAAGAAAACACAAATAATAAAGAGGTCATTTCAACCACAAAAGAATTTTCAAAAGCTTTTGAAAAAATAAAATCAATGTAATTAGAATAAATGGTCAAATGAGGGGGAAAAATCTTGGAATTAAAAACTCTCAGAGAAAAATCCAACAATACAGGTATTATTATCCCCATTTTGCAGATAAGAAACCAAGGATCCAAAGGGTTAAGTGATTTGCCCACGGTAACAAAGCACTTTATACAGTAGTAAAAACACAAAACAATGTATCTGATCATCAAGTAGGGGAATGGTTGAAAGAACAGGGGTTTATAAATGTAATAGATAATACTGCAATATAAAAAACAAATAAAAGATTTGAAGAGATGGCAAAATGTTTTGAACTAGCAGAGCAAGCAAGAAAAATCTCAGAAAACATACTCAGTGACTAAAAAAAAAATGCAAATTAAAAACAATGCTAAAAGGCAACTGAAAACAGATTTAAAACAATGACTAATAAAGATTCTAAAGGGCATATTATGAAACATACATACTTCCTTAGAAAAGAAGGGACTCTGAATAATGACTATCATGAACAGTCACTGACTTCAACTGTTTTTGTGCCAATGAAAGCTGGGGGAAGAGGATAAAAACATCAGGAACTGTGTATTGGGGTGTGTGTGGGTAATAAATAAAACTTTAAAACAGAAAAATTCAAAAAATGGGGGAAGAGGGAAAGGAGAATCACCCACCCTAAAGCTAACTTCATGCAAAGAAACCCTGAGTTAGACTAACTGGAGCTTTTAAATACACTACCCTTCCCTCAGAAAAGAAACCTCAGTATGCAATTCAAGGAAAGGGAAGGTCCAATAATTTTCCCCCCTCATTTGATCATTTATTCTAATTACATTTTGTACAGGAAGCTAAGGCACAACTGATTAGCATATGGATCAGAATAATTATTTATTAAGGACCCAGAGGGGTTTCATGATGAAAGGTTCAGCCTTAACCAAATTTTCACACATAGTTCACTGACCTAAAGTTGGAAGGATTTGGTAACATGAGGTGATACGCTGTGACTTTAAGCAATGGTCATTCTGCTTTAAGATCAAATTCCATGCAAAACTGTTATGATGATAATAACAGATAGTTTGGAGAAGCAGATAAATGTTTCAGGGCCAAATAGCGCTTTAAGTTAAGAGCCAGAGATTGACAGGCTACAGTGAGGAAAGGAGGGGGTAAAACACTCCTGGCTCTCAAACCCCTCCCCCTCTAACTGCTTCTGCTTCAGTTGGTAATGAAGACAGGAATAGGATTCTTCTGGTAAGTTTCTCTTATGGCTGAAACCCCAATAATGTTCCTTTCTTAAATTTATATTCCTCTCAGGTCAGTTAGAGGAGATATATAGAAATTATTCATCTAACTGTTGAGGACAGAGGAGATCTTAAACTGGCAGCCAACAGGATTCAATCTAGAAGTTCAGACTGAATTGTAAGTATCTTCCAAATGATTATCAGGCACAGATTTGAAGATAAAAAGTTATATTAGGAATTAACAAGGAAAATTATATAAATCCATGAAGGGTTTAGGATAAATGAAAGGTGACCCTAAACTGTTAAATTGATGCCCCCTTCCCCCTCCTCCCTGGAGGGATGGAGCACTTAACTAAAACTGGCTCTCTTGCTATAGATAAATATCTTACTCTCTAATTACTAAATAATTATATAATTATATTAATGAAGAATAGAAATGACAAATAGGCTAACTCTATGAGTAGAAACTACTGGCTTAAGCTACAATGGTTTCTCAGGAGAAACCCCCAAGTCAGGAGAAACAAGCAGAGTATCTGCTCACATCCAATCCCACAAATTAACTGACTTCAACCCTTCTCAACCGCCCCTCACCCAAAGTTCTCCAGGGGGGTCCCCTGGAATTCTGGGTGAGGCTCTCCCTGTACCTTTGCAGGGATTCCATGCTTTGCATCTGCACACAACAAGGGAAGAAAAATTAGAGTAATCAGACTCCAAGGATTTAACAGATAGGAATTAGGACCTCTAGACTTGTTTAGGCAGTCTCCTGGGATACTGTCATAGCTTGTCTCCGTGTTCTTTCTCAATCAGTACTAGAGCCTAAAGAGCCCCAGTAGTTAATACATAAACAGAAATCTACTACTCTACTCATCTTTACCTTTCCAGAGATAGTGAGATAGAGGAATTACACTTATCTAATGTCAGAACAAGAAAAGACCTTAAAGATCAAGTCCAATCCTCTCAATTTACATCCCAGAGCCATTTTATGCAAATGATTTAAAAAAAAAAAAAAAGGACCTTCTAACTTCAAGGTTCTTTCCTCTACACCAGGCTATCTCCTTTAAATGTAAATTCCTTTTTGAGTTTTTTTAAGAAATCAATATGAAAAATATAATGGGAGGGTAAGGGGCAATAGTTCATGTGAAAAATACCAGGGGTTCAGTGGACTGAAAACTCAGTGAGTGACCAAATTCCATGCTTTTGCAAGTCAATTCCTTATGCCTCCAGGAACCACAGTAAATAAGTCCACAAAAAGATAAAGACAGGGAACTGAACTAGTTTGGTATGGCCACCAACCAGAACTAGATTCTCTGCTCAACCTGATCTTTCTTAGGGCAGATGGTTTTGGCAGGAGACAATTACTTTTCTGGGCTCTTCACTTCTAGCAGCTAAGTAAGCATCTAACTGCCATCAGCTTCATCTAGAGAGTCTCTCAGAAAAATCTCTTTCTCCCTCACTGTTCCATGCTTGGAACCTTCAGACTTTTCCTGACAGCTATGCTAGCTAACATGTCTATTGCTTAACTTTTCCTAATTTCCTCATAACAATCCTAAACGACAAACTCTCACTTGTTTACATACTGTCTTCTATCATTATCTGTTTTATTTACATTATTAGTCTTGTATACCCATCAGATAACTACTTAAGGGTAAAGTCTTCTTTATTTTGTATCTTGTCTACAAGCTTCTCCATCCCCAGAATATGTAGTACAGTGATGGAGACAGAATGAAAGCTCCCTAGATACTTACTGACTGACTTACACTTTGAAATAAAGTTAAATAACAACAGCTGGCACTTATATGATTTAACTTTTGAAAAGTGCCTTACATTTGAACCTCATGATAACCTTGCTAAGAAGTATTACAGTTGTCACTGTCTCTGTGTTCCAGCTAAATAACCTAAGGCTTATAGTGGTTAAGTGAGTTACCATAGTCACATACCTATTATCAACAGCACAATTTATTCCCAGGTCTTCATGACTTCACTCTATCTACTTCTCTACAATGATCCCCCACAAAAGATCAAGATTACTATTCCTTTTGTATTTCTCAAGTACTAGGTCTATGGAAGCGTGGTGTAACAATTCATGTGAGTTCATTCGAAGCTTTTAGTGCAAACTCAATATGGGCTTACAGAGCAACGAATCAAATTAAAAAAACAAACAAACAACACACTTAAAAGGTGGAGAAGGTGGCAAAAGGCATCTGAGTGATAGGATATGAAGAAGACGGAGAAGATGGGGCTCCCAGTGAATGGCCTCAATTTTTTCAGTAAAATATGAGGTACAGTTCTCAGCTGAGAGAGTGAGGGGAGGAACAGCCATGGGAGGTTTGAGGAGGAATGAAATAGTGGGACAGTAAGTGAAGAGGAAGATAGAGGCTTGCCAGGCAGTAGTAAGGGCCCAGCTGAGGTTATATAACCTAAATTTATAGTGGACTCAATTTTGAGTTTCTCCAACTTTGCTCAGCAGCAAGTAGGTACATGTGAAGATTTTCTCATTCTATGTGAATTTTGTCCATAACCCCCCATAAACAGGGGATCTCCTGGATATGCTAAGAGTTATCCTTTAGTGATCCTGACATCATATGGACACCAATGTAGACTGCCCATTGGCCAGCCCTTGCTCTTACTATATAACCAACCCACCTCCCCTTCTGGTAATACATTCCTTTTATGATAGTGCCCCCACCACTTGTCAAGTGCAATTCTTTGTTGGTATTAAGATGCAGACTACTACGCCCATCTCTCTCCCTTGAACTTTGGATAAACTACAACTTCAGTTTTTTGGAGTCTATATTCCATGACTCAGTCATAAAATATCACTGGACGAATAAAAATATTTAAAAGCTAGGCCTTTATTTTAGAGAGAAACTCCAAGCTCACTGAGAGAACTGCAGAATTTCCAAAGACAGCTATATCACCTCTCTTCTATCTAATCAGAATTTAATTCATTGTCTTTTCACAGTATTTATCTAACATCTGTATGCTACCATAAAACTAGTTTTACATCCTTTCTATATCACTCCAATATTATGACTGATTTACACAGGACAAACTTCCACAAGAAATGGCAGTAGTCTGTGTTCCTATCCATTCCTCTATTTCCTCATCATTCAATGTTAAAAGCTTGCCAAAAAAAAAAAAAAAAAAAAAAAAAAGCTTGCCAAAATAGGTGAAGTTAGAGTTGTTTCAATTTTACACCATATTTTTTCATTTTTATTCTTCTTTCTAATTTGATATTGATTTTTATGTTTCTTTTAACAAGTTGAAGATCTAATTATGCATAAGCAGCTTACATGAAAAAAAATCATTCCCACATCAGTAGCTAGTAGGTTTCTGTTAAAATAAAATACAATTCTATTTTTTTTGTGTGAAATTATTGGTTCTTGACACACTTAGCAACTTTTAATCCTCTACTTGAAGTTTTCACAATGTACATGCAGGAAGTTTCTGTGAAAATATCTACTAGAGTTCTCTCTCTCTTTCCAAAGCAAGTGTAAGAACATCTTACTCTGACCTAGTTGGAATTTCATTCTTTAAAGTAGGAAGAGGGGCAGCTAGGTGGCACAGTGGACAGAGCACCAGCCCTGGAGTTGGAAGAACCTGGGTTCAAATCTAGTCTCAGATACTTCCTAGCTCTGAGATCCTGGATAAGTCATTGTACCTTGTATGCCTAGCCCTTGCCTTTCTGTCCTAAGAGTCATTACTGAGATACAGGTAAGGGTATAAAAACAAACAAACAACAACAACAACAACAAAAACAAACAAGAGGAAATCCTATTCAGAATATGATTCTCATTCAATGAGAGAAAACACAGTGTGGTAAGAACCCTGAAGGGAAGTAGTCCATCCATCCTAGAGTTTGTGATAGAGAAGAACAGATTAAAGATAGGTTAATATGCAATCTAGATTTTGGAAAAGTAGATGTCAACAGTTTAAAAGAAAGATAAATAGAATTCCATGGAGTAAATGCTTCAGAAGTTAGACCAAATGGGTTGGGAGCTGCTCAAGAATCAGGGTCAGATGTGGTGGCACAAACTCATACACTTATAATGACTGCTACTAGGAAAAACAAAGTCCAGCAGATCCCTGGAGCTCAGGAACTCTGAGCTGCAGAAAGGCTAAAGCTTACTATGTATCCATACTAAATTCTATACAAATATGGCAAGCCTCTGGGAGTAAAGGATCACCAGATTGCCCATCACCCACCTTAGTCCAGGTCAGAAAAACAGGACAAGTTAAAGCTTTTGTGCCAAGCATCAGGATCAGATTCATGAGTGGACACCACTGTACTTTCAGTCTAGATGAGATAGGAAGACTCAGGAACTTGTCTAAAGAGACAGTTGTGAATGAACAGGGACCCTACCAACAGATTTACATTAAAAAGAAATATCCAAATGGTAGAAGCAAAGAGAATATATATATATATATATATATATGAAAGGCACTGGCTTCCTCCTTGGTAATCTCCAAGCAGAGAATGCTACAAGAAGTATTGTATATATGGCTTGGCCATAGAGCCTCATTTCAACTCTCAAATTCTGTCATTCTATCTTCTACAAACTATTGTTCTCTCTCATTTCTTATTTGCAATCTATGGTTTCCTACATATTTTTCACTTTATACCTGCCTTGTATTGAAATCAAAAGAGTATCAAGATACTGATTTCAATTGGAGAGTCTTATTAAGACTCTATAAACCTCTATCTCATCATCTTTTGCAACAGCTGTTGGGACACAGGCTGCAATTATCTTCATGAGTGCCTTTTTTGCAAATGTTCATTGTGAGCAATGAAAATGAAGATGACCAACTTTTTTCTAACAAAGGTGAGAACTTTTCTAAGTCTTCAGTAACTATGGCTGCAAGAAGGCAGGGGCTGTGATACCCACATAAATTGACACACAGCATTTCCACAAGGATTGCTCCACTAGACAATGGCTTGGGGGCTACACTGAAAGCAGGGTCTGAGACCTCTTTTTCTGAGATTTTTGGATTCTGAGATATTTCTGAGATTCTTGGATTTACCTACCTGCCAATTATTTATTGGTCAGCAGCTAGTATTGGTGGTAGCAGGGATAGTGGGCCCCTTCTCCACTATGACTGCTCCCACTGACAATGGCTGTGGAGACTGGGCTAGAAACATGACCAGTAGTCTGGCAGACATTACAGTTCTAGAGGATTTGGGGCTCTGGGTCTTGAACTATTCCTACTGGGACCTGAGGAGGGAGGTACTGATGGTGGTGGTGATTTGAGTTGCCTGCCACATTATGCTTTCTTTTTCTCCCTCAGGATATCTACTTCTTCAAATAACATGGCTTGTCTCTCCAAAGATTGTAGATGTTCAACAGGTACTGGTAATGGTAGTGAGAGAGAAAGGTTCCTTTCTCCAAAAGATTTACTCCTCTAGATAATGACTGTGAGAGTCAGGCCATAAGTGAAGCCAAAAGGGAATAAATTAACAGACTCTTTCAATACCTCCTTCCCCACCCCACCCCTCAATTTCAGTATTGATCCAATTATGGCTCTAGAATGAAAAGTAGACATACTTTGTTATAAGGTCACATCTTAAGTTTTTCATGTATAGTAGATAGAACCTGTCCTCCTCTGACATGGCCTTTTAAAACCAGAGTCACCCCTATGAAAAGAATATGAAAAGAAGCTGGGCATTTATAGCATTAACATATCAAAAAATCAATGAAATTAATCTGGCATGACTTGGTCTTGATGAAATGACTCTGGTTTTAATTTGATAATTGTTCACATTCTGAATGTTCACAAACTCTCTTTTTATTTTATTTTATTATTATTTTTTTAAACCCTTGTACTTCGGTGTATTGTCTCATAGGTAGAAGATTGGTAAGGGTGGGCAATGGGGGTCAAGTGACTTGCCCAGGGTCACACAGCTGGGAAGTGGCTGAGGCCGGGTTTGAACCTAGGACCTCCTGTCTCTAGGCCTGACTCTCACTCCACTGAGCTACCCAGCTGCCCCCTAAACTCTCTTTTTAAAAACACTGTAAATATTGCCCAAAATAAAAGTTAAGCTCATTAGCCTGTACTTATTTGTTAAATTCAATCCACTTCCCTTTTTTTGAAAATAAATCAATCAATAAACATTAAGTGTCTGCTATGTGCCAAACACTGTGTGCTAAGCACTGGGAATGCCAAAAACAAAAACAAAGACAAACAAAAATCAACAACAACAAACAAACAAAAAAGGCAAAAGACTATCTTTGCTTTAAAGGAGCTCACAATCCAACAGGGGAGAAGACAAATATGTATGAATTATATACAGGATGAAAAGGAAATAATTAAGATGAAAGTAATTAGAATTAAACAAGGTTGGGAAAGGCTTCTTGCAGAAAAGAAAACTTAAGATGAGTCTTAAAAGAAGCCAGGGAATCCAATAGGCAGAGATAAGAAAAGAGAGCATTCCAGGGATGAGTGACAGCCAGAGAAAATGCCCAGAACCAAGAGAATGGAATGTCTTGTTTGTGAATCAACAGGAGGCTAGTATCATTGGATCAAAGAATACAGGATCAGGAGTAAAGTATAAAAAGTTTAGAAAGGTTGGAAGGGACTAGATTATTAAGGTCTTTGAATACCAAACAGTGGATTTTTATGTTATCCTGGAGGAGAGAAGGAACCACTGGAGTGTGAGTAAAGGAAAAAACATGGTTGAACTTATGCTTAAGAAAAATCATTTCAGTGGCTAAATGGATTGTAGTGGAGAGATACTTAAAGAAGGCAGACCCATCAGCAAGCTATTGAAATAGACCAGGTGTGAACCCAGCTTTTGGGCAAAAATTCACTATTAGACAAAAACTGCTGGAAAAATTGGAAAACAGTATGGGAGAGATTGGGTCTAGATCAGTGATTCCCAAAGTCTGTTGCAGCGATCTAGGGGGGCAGTGATGGCCACAGGTGCATTTATCTTTCCTATTAATTGCCATTAAAATAAAAAAAATTAATTTCCAAGGGGTTAAGTAATATTTTTTTTTGGAAAGGGCGCAAGATAGGTCAAAAAAGTTTGGGAACCACTGGTCTAGATCAACATCTCACACCCTATACCAAGATAAATTCAGAATGGGTGAATGACTTGAATATAAAGAAGGAAACTATAAGTAAATTAGGTGAACACAGATCTTGTCATATTTGTCAGATCTTTGGGAAAGGAAAAATTTTAAAATCAAGGAGGAGTTGAAAAAATTACAAAATATAAATTAATTTTGATTACATTAAATTTAAAAGTTTTTGTACAAACAAAACCAATGCAACCAAAATTAGAAGGGAAGCAACAAATTGGGGGGAAAAGTTTTATAACAAAAAACTCTGACAAAGGTCTAATTACTCAAATATTATAAGGAACTAAATCAAGTGTACAAAAAATCAAGCCATTCCCCAATTGATAAATGGGGAAGGGACGTGAATAGGCAATTTTCAAATAAAGAAATCAAAAGTATCAATAAGCACATGAGAAAGTGTTCTAAATCTCTAATAATTAGAGAAATGCAAATCAAAACAATTCTGAGGTATCACCTCACACCTAACAGATTGGCTAAAATGATAGCAGGGGAGAGTAATGAATGTTGGAGGGGATGTGGCAAAATTAGGACATTAAATGCATTGTTGGTGGAGTTGTGAATTGATCCAACCATTCTGGATGGCAATTTGGAACTCTGCCCAAAGGGCGCTAAAAAGACTGTCTGCTCTTTGATCCAGTCATACCACTGCTGGGTTTATATACCAAAGAGATCATAGGGGAAAAAAACTTGTACAAAAATATTTATAGCCGTGCTTTTTGTGTGGCAAAAAATTGGAAAATGAGGAGATGTCCTTCGATTGGGGAATGGCTGAACAAATTGTGGTATCTGCTGGTGATGGAATGCTATTGTGCTCAAAGAAATAACAAACTGGAGGAATTCCATGTGAAGTAGAACGACAGTTTCCTCCAGGAATTGATGCAGAATGAAAGGAGCAGAACCAGGAGAGCATTGTAAACAGAGACTGATACACTGTTGTACAATTGAATGTAATGGACTTCATCCCAGTACAACTATCAATAATATGGAATTAGGTCTTGATCAACATAACATGTAAAACCCAGTGGAATTGTGCATCGGCTTATGCGGAGGGTGGTAAGGATTTTGGGGGAAAGGGAAAGAACATGAATCATGTAACCATGAAAAAATAATCTAAAAGATAAAAAATAGAAATACAAAAGGAAAAAGAAAGAAAAAACTTTACAAAACATGAGTATTAATAAATCATGTGACCTTTGAAAAAAAAATAAAGAAAGAAACATACCAGGTGTGAGGTAAGGAGGTCCACATGTACCATGTGGTAGTAAATAACAGGAGAAAAGGGGGCATATTCAAAAGATGTTGCAAAGGTGCCGGACACCATCGAGGCTGTGAGGTTAGCACGGCTACTCACAAGCTCTGACAATCCAGCACAGCAGGTTGTCAGGAGGATGGAAATTCCACACTCCATTTATCCCATGTGATTCTTTTTACAGTGACATTCACTTGCATTGAAATTATTGCAATCAATATCCTTATCCAGCTCAAAGGAGACACAGAAAAACAATACAGGTTCATGGCAAGAACAATCACAGCCACAGACTACCCACTAACCCAAAATAAACCCCTGTACAACCTCCTAAAATAGAGAAATTTCCCCTAGAATCAGTCCAGTAGAAAACCAGCAGTTAGTGAGTTAATGCAAGTTTCTAAAGTTCTCAGCAAGAAAATACCTGGCCTGAGTTTGTTCCCAAACTCCTACAGACCATAGAAACAGTGAAACACAAGGAAATTAAGGCAATGACAAACTAGCACAGAATCACCCTACCAGATCCTATAACAGAAAAAACACCATGGGAACAAAACATTGGACCAGACTGATATTATTGTATCTTATTGGATGTAATCAACTACCATAACTATCTCCTTGATTTATGATGAAAATGAAGAATATAACGTAACTATATACATAATATAATTAGTTAAAATATAATTAACTATTATGTTTAGCTAGGAACTGATGTACCTGTACCTTACGCATGGCTGAAAAGAATAAGTTCAAACTAAGCCAGCCCATAATGAATAATTTTTGACAAGCTTGCTTCTTTGTTTAACCACAGTAAGATATTTGGTAAATTTCAATCTTGTGATGTTTCAAAAGTTAATATGTGATTTTGAATGTATGGGAAGAAAAAAAACCTGTATGAGATCATAAAGAAAAGAGGGTATAAAAATTAAAATCAGCAGATGGCACTTCAGATCAGCCACTGCAAACCTACTCGGTCTCTGGCTCTTCTCACTCCATTTTCGCTCAATTGTCCCGCCCCCAAGGGGAACTGGACTGCTGGTAACCCCCCAGCACAAAGGTAGATCAACAATCCTTAGATAACTATTATTTTTAATAAACCCTAATATCTTATATATATATATATCCTTCTATATTAATTTTATTTGTTACAGGGCTAGGCAATGGGGGTTAAGTGACTTACCCAGGGTCACACAGCTAGGAAGTGTCTGAGGCCAGATATGAACCTAGGACCTCCTGTCTCTAGGCCTGGCTCTCAATCCACTGAGCCATCCAGCTGCCCCCGATAACTATTAAATATGGGGGAGCAAGGGAGAGGGACAGTAAAAGATAGTGATGAGTCAAAGATGACAGGATAGTGTTCTCTCTCCTCTACAGTAATAGGGAAGTAAGGAGGGAAGGGTTTAGGGGGAAAGATAATGAGTTCCTTTTTGGACATGTTGAGTTTAAGATGCCTACTCAACATCAAGTTCAAGAAGTCTGAAAGGTAGTTGGTGATTCAAGACTGAAAGTCAGTAGAAAGCCTGGGACAGACTAGGTAGATTTGAGGCTCATCAGAACGGAGATGGGAGTTCTTCAACACTAATGCAACTGTCTTCCAAGATCTTTCAAAGGTAACTGATGGCAGCTTTGTAATCATATCTCTGTGATCTAGGATATAGTTTGTCCAGATCTGGTGATCTGAACTCATTAAAGGCAACAAGATGCCACTTAATGCTAAGTAATCCTCTACTGTCCTGAGTCAAACTCAGTAAAGGAAATATCTATGAATAAATCAAATGAACCACTCTCACCTACTAGACTTCAGGAAGGAAAACACAGTTAACTGTAAATTGTTAACTGATAATTCTAAAATAGTCCGGAAATGGGTTGTTTTTTTTTAAACGGTGTCCTTTCAAAGGTTCTGTAGGGGCATCATACCTGCTTTACTAAAAAAACAAAAGAATGAAACGAGCATTCAAGGAGTCAGGTCCAGTGTGAAATATAAGCCACTGGAATGTTGCTGCATATAGCTGCTACATGTCACATCCTCCAGACAGCAAAAGAGCAAACACACAGAATAAGTCAGGCTTGTCCCAGTCACTTGATACAACCTGAAAAGGCAGCTTAGCCTAATAACTCCAAAGGGAAGCTGATTCTGCTTAATCTTTTTAGCCTCCTCTGTTCCATACATGAGCAGAACACCTCTCATTCCTTCCTCAAGTTAATAGACATGAGGGTTACCTTGCTGAAATGGCATAAAATGGCATAAAAAAATCTTTTCACAACTTACATTAAAATCTACTTTGAGGAGACAGCTGGGTAGCTCAGAATTGAGAGCCAGGCCTACAGATGGGAGGTCCTAGGTTCAAATCTGTCCTCAGACACTTTCTAGCTGTGAGACCCTGGGCAAGTCACTTAATCCCCATTGCCTAGCCCTTATTGCTCTTCTGCCTTTGGTTCTAAAGTGGAAGGTAAGGATTTAAAAAAAAAAAATCTACTCTGAGGAGCAGTTAGATAGCACAGTGTAACCACCAGACCTGGAGTAGGGAGTACTCAAACACCTTGAGGTTCTCATGATGAACAGTTTTTTCTTTTTTCTTTTAATGAAAAAATGGCTTAGAAAATCTAGTTGTCCTGGGGAAGAGGTTAAATCTAATTTCTTTTGAGTTTTTAATCTCTTAATCTTGGAAGCATCCTCCCTCAAGACAAAACCATGCCAGGCAAAAAGGAGAAAATGTGGACACTTTTATTTCCTTCAGCATTAAACTAAAACAGGGTTTAAGACTTAACTGTTACAAAGATATCCAGCATACAGCTAGAAAAAAAAGGTAACATTATGGTCCTTATTGCTAATGTCATCTTGGACAAACCACATCTCTAGCCTTCAGTTTCCTTATCCATGTAATGAGAGTAAGAATGACAGTAACAAATTACTTCCTCTTCCCCGACTTCTCAACCCTTAAAAATCTGGTTTTCGACCTCAATACTAAACTGAAACTTCTCTCTCCAAAGTTACCAATGACCTCTTAATTCTAAATAGAATAGGTTTTTTTCTCGGTTCTTATTCATCTCAACAATCTACAACATTTGATACCATTTCTCCTCATTATTCTCCTTTCTAATTTTTCTTGACATTATTCTTTCTTGGCTCTCCTACTTATCTAGCTACTCCTTTTCCATCTCCTTTGATGACTCAATATCAATATCAGACCTGCCACTCCAAACTGTAGATGTTCCCCAAGGCTCTGTCCTGTTGTGTGGGTGTGTATCTGTGTGTGTGACAGACAGACAGTCAGTCAGAGAGAGAGAGAGAGAGAGAGAGAGAGAGAGAGAGAGAGAGAGAGAGGCGCTTTCATGAGTTATTTAACATCTTTTAATAGATAATTCACAGATGTATGTATCCAATCGCAGGATCTTCATTGAGTCTTATATCACCAATTGCCTCTTGGGCATTTCAACCTGGACAGAGGCACCCTAAATTCAACTTGTCTAAAAGAGAATGCATTATCTTTGCTCCCAAACTTTTCAATTTTTATTAGCCACCCTATAGGTATTTTAAGCTTCCAAGCTTGTAATCTCAGTCTCTCCCTCTCCCTCACCATCCAATCAACTGCCAGATCATGCTATTTTTATTTCCACAACATTTCATCTAGTCCCTTGTCTCTTCTTATACAACTGGCCACTACCCAAATTCAGGCTATGACTTTTTGCCTATTCTACTGCAATTGCTCTCCTTAACTTCAAGTCTCTCCCTGTCCATCCTCCACACTGCTGCTTGCCAAAATGATTTTCCTATATACAAATCTAACTATGTCACTCCTCTGCTTAACAAAATCCAGTGATTCCCTATTGTCTCTAGAGTAAGACATGAATTCACTATATGCCAAGATAAGTTCCAAACAAATACATAACTTAGGCATAAAGAGTGATATATAAAAAAAACAAATTAAAAAGGAGCAAGTAAGAAATTACTTATTAGATCTATGGATTGGAGAATAATTCATAATCAAACAAGAGATAGAAAAGGATCACACAAGACACTCTGGCCCAACAAAAATAGTACCAGGTCTAGATTCTAAAAAAAGCTGAGGACCCATAGGTACCAAAATATTTATAGCAACTCTATTTGTAGTGACAAAGAATTAGAAATGGATGGGGTGGCCATCAACTGTAGAATAGCTGAAAAAAGTTATGGTATATAAATATAATGGAAAACTATCATGCTGTAAAAAATGATCAAGAGGATGCTTTTAGAGAAACCAAGGAAAAATTATATGAACTGATACAGAATGAAGTGAGCAGAACAAAGTATATTATAACAACAATATCATAAAGACAAGCAAATTGGAAAGGCTTAGGATCTCTGATCATCGCAATGGTGATATCACCATAGAGGATTTCAGAGGACTATGAAGAAACCAGCTACCCACCTCCTAAAAGAGAGGTGGAGACTCAAGAGTGCAGAATTAGCCATAATTTGGGAGGGTATGAATAATCAATTCCAGAATCTGTTTTGCCTGACTATATGTTTATAGCAGGAGTTTTGTTTCTCTTGCTATCTCACTGTGGAGTAGAGGAAAGGTAGTGAGAAGACATATTTTTCTTTTGAAAAAACAAAACCAAAACTTTTTTTCATTTAAAAAATAAAATAAAATATAAACTTTTCTATTTGACTTTTAAAGCCTTTCACTAACTGGTCTCATCCAACCTTTTGAGCCTTATTACATTTCAGTCTCATTCCTACAATCTATACAAAATGCCTTCTCTTTTCCTTATATACTACATCTTATATGCCTTTTTCTTTATGTTGATCTCCATGCCTGAAATGTACTCTCTTCCTTGAAGACAAAGTTCAAACTCTATCTTCTACACATAGTTCTTCCTGATTCTCTCAATTGTTAGTGCCCTCCTTCCCTACTTTTTTTATTTTGAGTATATTTGTATATTTATGTATCTACCTACCCATTATCTACCTTATTAGACATAAATTTCTTGACAATATGGCTCTTTTCTTTTTTTGTATTTGTATCCCTAGCATCTAACACAGTGCTTGTCATATAATAATAAATGCTTGATAAATGCCTGCTTGATAATCTGATCAACACACATAGCTTTAAAGTCTGCAAGGCATTTGATATATGTTATCTCATTTTGAACATCCCTAAGAGGTGAATAATTAGGATTTTACATTTTACAAATGAGGAAGTTAAGGGTAAGAGGGGTTATATATCTAACTAACAGTTTACATAAGTATGAGAGGTAGAATTCAAATCCAGGTCCTTCTGAGTCCAAGATCACCTTTTATATACTACACATAGCACCTCGCTTCTCTTACTACCTGCCCTGACCTCTTCCCAGGGATTTTGTGATGGTCAATATATTATCTTATATGTGAGGACTATATTCCACCAGTGCAAAACAATCAATCTTAAGAAGCTACCTAGGACTCTGAAAGATTGTGACTTGCCCACGAACACAGGATTTCTACAGTTCTTCTGATAAGTTCTACAAAATACAGTCACTAATGTGAAATGCTTTGTAAACCATGAAATATTTCATCAGACATTACTATTAAAATAACGGGAATATACGACAACCTGGATTTCTTTAAACATGGAGTACTCCTAGGGTGGGAAACTTCTTTAACCAGCAAGTTACAACCTAAGGGAAGGATAAGCCTAGCACTCAATCTAGGGCAGTAAATTACCTCCAAACCATTATAATTGCCAGGAGCTAATTCTATTATTTTTATTATGTTATTATAATGTTTTGGACGCCATCCGTATCAAATTGGCAAATGAAAGAACTCAGGTCATCAAGACTAGACAGAAATGCTCTCATACTCATACCACTTGCTAGAAAATTTCAGCCCTTTCTCTGCAATATAGAATAAAAACTTCCATTAAGTAGGCCAGTGGATCACCCAACTCTCAGTTATTGTTCTAAGCCAACACCAAGCAACCTTCAAGTTGACATAGCCCACTATACATATCCCTAGAGAAGGGAGTAAAGGAGCCTAGAATGGCTTCTTTGCTAACATAATTATCTCCTGTTCCCATGTATCCTTACAGTAAACCTAACATAATACTACAATTGTTGAGTGTCTCTCATTACTACAGTTCTAGAACAAACTGAGGGAGTAGGTAAGATGATTACAACATCTTTTACTATGACTGTGCCTTAAGGTCACTAAAAACAAGATTCAAATTCAATTAACATTCAAGGAATTTCAAATTAGGAATATATTTGATCTTATACTCAGTAGAGGCAGCAGTAGTCCTTTTTGCTTCCTAGCACAGTAGCACACATTTACTGAATGGATAAATTACACTGTATACAAAGTCCACTCTAGATGGTGACCAAGTCAAGCTCAAGATGGAGGGAAGAAGGGGAAACTAACATGTACAGCATCACCCTACCCTGTAATATCTTTTGGGTTCATCTATATCATGGAGAAAAGCTAGAAAATCAACTAAGGCCTAAAAATATGAACATCCTTTCTTTGCATTAACTCCTATTCTAAAATAATTGGAAGAAAACTCTGGCTGAATTCTCAAATTACATAGAAACAACAAAGCAGGAATCCTCAAAAAGACAATGGACACCATTTCTTGCCTTGGAGGACCAGATAAATCTAGGAGACGGTGCCACCTGCAGGTAAAAACAACTAGAAAAAAATATTAATGTTGGCACGTTACCAGTCTCAAGCCAAGGTGCTGTCCCAGTGGCTATCTGAAGGCTAGGTCCAAGTACACTAATTGTGATTCATTCTGTTGTTTACTCCCAGGCAATTTTCAATTTAATAATCTTCCTGTCAAAGGAGAGTGGCATTGCAAATTGAGAGCTGGCCTCAATCAGGGAACCTGGTTCAAATCTCTCCTCTGACAGCTACTACCACCTTCCACCTTGGGCAACTACTTCCTCCTTGACAAGACCCTGAGAAAACTGTGCAACTGTTGCAGCTCTGCACTGTTAGTAGTTTCCTTACCTGAGGGCATCCAACATTATTGAAATCACAGATCCTTACCACAACCAAATATGTTATTATTGCTTTCTCTGAAAGTCATATTTTAGAGTTCTCTTTTCTTTATTCTCTACTTCCTAAACCATCAATGACCTAGTATGCCTTTCCATAAAAGTAGAAAAGATACAAAACAAGTGATAAGTAGGGGAACCAGAATCACATAAGGGACACAAAGTAAATGATTCTAATTAATTAACAAACATTAATTCATTAAACATATCCTAAGTGCCAGGCTCTGTAATGAACACTGGGGATAAAAACAAATGAATATAAACACAATGAAGTCTATTCCCAAAGAGTGTGCATTCTATGGGAAAACAACATAAAAGCATGTGCAGAATGTTTTTTAAAGTATTAGATAGTTTGGGAAGAAGGCACTCGGGAAAAACAGGATCAAGAAATGCTTCATGAAGGTGTTGATTGATACATGAAGGCCTCAAGGAATATCATGATTCAGGGGAGAAAAGGGAATAAAAATATTTCAGGCACAGGGACAATCAATACAAAGGCAAAAAGATGTGAAATGAGGATCAGAGAGAGATCAGTTTGGATGAATCACAAAGCACAGGACAGGAAGCAACTAATATTAAATGAGTCTAGAAAGATAGGATGGGGCCAGATTGTGAAGGGCTTTAAAAGCTAAACAGAGGAATTTAAATTTTATCCTAGAAGCATTAAAGAATTACTGGAGCTTATTAAGAGAATGACATGGTCAGATTTGCACTTAGGAAAATCACTTTGGCAGGCAATAGTACAGAAGCTGGACAGGAGTGGGAAGAAGCCATTGTAATTACCTAGGAAAAAAAGCAAGAAGGACCTGAACTAGAGAGATAGCTGGCTGAATGGGCAGAAAGAAGGGATTGGAAGATGTTATAGAAGTAGAAATAGCAAAATTTGGCAGCTGACCAGATTTGTGATGAGAAAAAGTCACAGATTTAGATTGCAAGCTTAGGAGACTAGAAGGCTACTGGCACCTTTCCAAGAAATTGAGTCTGGAAGAGGAATGGGAGCAAAGATTTTTGGAATTCTATTTTAGATAAGTTTGGGATGCTTCTGATAACTCCAATTGAAATGTCTAAGAGGCAATTGGTAATAAGTGGAGCAGCCTGAGGCTGAAAAATCTATCTAGGAATCAGATGCTTACAGATGATAATTAAACTCATGAAAGTTGGTGAGGTCATAATGAAAGTATAGAGAAAGAACAAGAAAGCCCAAGAGAGGGCCTAGGGGAACACTAGCAATTGGGGCACTTGATGAAGATGATTGATGAGTCAAAGGGAGGGAGAGAGGAAGGAAAGGAGGGAGAGAAGAAGGGAGGGATGGAAGAGATCCAGAAAGGAGTATTCATTCTTCTCCATAATCCACTAACTTTCTATACCACGATCCAGAAACCTTTTCATCCTGGAAGCTCACTCCAGCCCTGGAATTCACAACATGAGAGGCCTTTCCATCCCTGCTCCTACCCCTAAGGCCTCTCCCTTATGACTAGTTACTCCTAGAACCTTCATTTGAAGGAGGGTGCTCAGGTCCACTCTGTCTTATGTGTAGTCTCTTCCTCATTAGAATGTAAGCTTTTGAGGGTCAAGATTGGCTTTCTGTTTAAATTTGTATTCCCAACACTTAGCACATTTTCTGGCACATAATAAGGGCTCAATAAATGTTTGCTGATTGACAGTTTTCAGGAAGAGAGGGTGATCAACACTGACAAATGCAGCAGATTGTGGAGAATAAGCACTAAGAAAAGATTTAATTGGCTAAATGTGTCTTTAGGGATCAGTGAAGGAACCAGTAGATTGGGAGAGACTGAAAACTGGTCAGGGGTGAAGAGAGGTAGAATAATGGGGGGCTTATCTGCTAGAGCAGTTGAGAGGATAGGACTAAAAGAAAACATCTAGAGAGAGGGACTGGCACTTTCTTTACCACTGAGTCCTAAAGACTCAGCTTTTACTTCAACTACTTCCTCAAGAAAGTAAGCACTTATTAAGCACCTACTGTGTATCAGGCATTGGGATACAAAAACAAAAATGAACCATTTTCTGACTTTAAGAAATTTATTTTATAACAGGAAAGACAACATGTAAATATATAAACATATACAAAACATATGAAAGTAACCTTAGGAGAAAAGATACTAATATATAGGAAGATCAGGAAAGATCTCATGCAGAAAATGGCACTTGAGCTGAACACTAAAGAAAACCAGGGCTGCTATGAAGAAGAGGTAAAGAGGAAAACCATTCATGATAAGGGAGACAAGCCAACTTAAAAGCATGGAGGTCAGAAATGAGTATCATGTGTGAAGAAATGCCACAGACCATGCATTTGAACATTTCATTTATTAAGGGACTGAAATGAAAGGTTTTGCTAAAAATTAAATAAAATTTAAATGCCATTAAATGCCATAAACTTTGAAAGTATATCTTAGCTCTAGGAGTATTTTTTAAGGAATATGGTTAGGAACCTAATGATCTCAGCAAAAAATGATTATGCATGAAGAAACCCCAAAAGAGAATTCCAGGGAGTCAGCAGAAGGAAGACTCTGTGAAAGGGATCTTTAATATCAACAGCTTGTCTAGAAATAGTCCAAATAGGATAGTATGTTCTTCCCAATCTATCAACTCCCCAGGGTCCACATATGGCTGAAATAGAGGGAGAGGGAGCAGTCAGTTCTAAATAATGAATAAATTTCATTTTTTTTTCCTATGAGGGCAGCTTTCCACTTAATCACTCAACATTAAACTGTATCAAGCTTCCTTTCCTTTTTCTCCTACTAAGAAATTCCTGCCTTAAAAAAAGCAGCATTCCCTCCTATAAAGGAAATCATTGAAATACTGTATTCCAATTCTAATATAAATATCTGCACATCAAGTGATACATGAATAAAGCCTTTATTACAAGTTTCATTATCAGCGTTCACATTCAAGGAATTAAAAGGGGAAGAAAAACTGGAAAAGAGAGAATTTTGGTTGCACCCACAGTTCCTTCATTTTACTACGAAAGGGTAAGAAATGCTATCAGATGGCAGAGGCCGGAAAAGGAATGAGATAACTCAAAAAATCAGTAATAAAAAAAAAAACATTTCACTAACAGTAGGAAATCAAATACTCTTTGTTTTGTGCTTTTTAGGCTGAGTAAACCCAGGGAAGGGGTGGAGTGGGAATCAAATTGTAATTTTAAAAATTCAGACAAAGAAGTTACTAAATGAACCATTCCTACTCCAACTTGGGGGTCACTGATATTAAAGTGAATCAGTTTCTCTTAAAGGGTCAGTCTACCTCACAAAGCAGAGTGGCACTGAAAGTCTAAGTCAGATCTACAATCCAGAGGCAACAGAATCCAGAGGATACAGGACCAGACACAGCACAGAATCTGCCTAATTAAATCCTAGACATTGATTTCACCACTTCTGCTCCCTTAGTAAGGGGGAGGGTCCTCTCCCAAAGCCTCTTTTGTCCAAGGTCCTACACATTCCTCACCTTCACCCAAGGCCATGCCCTCCCCTCAAGAAACTCCCTCCAAAGTCACGTTTCCCGCCTCCCCCCCAACTCCCTCTCTCAACCTGCCCCCCAGGATCTGCCCCCCACTCCTCCTCCCTTCTCCAAGACATCTCCCCCACCCTTCACCTCCCACCTAGAATCAAAGTACTCTCATAGCTACCTCACAAGACTCGGCCAGGTGCGGGCATTAGAGTCCGGCTTCCAGCAGTTGGGGAAAAGCGGAAAACCTCCCCTTTCATTTTCCATCTAACTCCCAAGCAACTGGAAGATCCCCCTGCTGTTCGGAAAGTGAAAGCGAAAGAGTGGGGAGAAGAAGCCTGATGCTAGAGCTTCCTGTGGTGCGCAGGCGCATGGGGGGAACACCTGGCGCAGGCGTAGGAGTAAGTTTTGGACCGCCTAGCGTAGGCTCTGAAGACTCCGAGTTGTTCTCAGGATGTAGACTTTTCACGCCAGGTACTGTATATAGCGCATGAACACCAGAAAGTACTTGAGGAATACAGTGCGCAGTCTCCGGAGGGCGGGGGAGCCAAAAGCTCCTGTTTGCAGGCTGCTCCCCGTTCTGCCTCTAATGGTTCTGACAGTCAGAAGCTGGGGCTATGCCCTGGTGTTCAACTCCCCTGGTCCAGTATAGGGTTTAAGGAATTGCTACAGGCAGCCAGGTGGTGCAGTGGATAGAGCACTAGACCTGATGTTAGGAAGACCTGAGTTCAAATCCAGCCACAAGAAATTGGGAAATTAATGCATTGCTGGTGGAGTTGTGAATTGATCCAACCATTCTGGATGGCAATTTGGAATTATGCCCAAAAGGGCTTTAAAGACTAACTGCCCTTTGATCCAGCCATAGCACTGCTTGGTTTATACCCCAAAGAGATAATAAGGAAAAAGACTTGTACAAAAATATTTATAGCCATGCTCTTTGTGGTTGCAAAAAATTAGAAAATGAAAGAATGTCCTTCGATTGGGGAATGGCTGAACAAATTGTGGTATCTGTTGGTGATGGAATACTATTGTGCTCAAAGGAATAAAGAACTAGAGGAATTCCATGTGAACTGGAATGACCTCCAGGAATTGATACAGAGTGAAAGGCACAGAACATCATACACAGAGGCTGATACACTGTGGTACAATCAAACATTACGGACTTCTCTACTAGTAGCAATGCAAGGATCCAGAATAAGGCTGAGGGGCTTAGGAGAAAGAAAACTAGCCACATTCAAAGGAAGAACTGTGGGAGGAGAAACACGGAGGGAAAACAACTGCTTGAACACATGGGCTGATTGTGGATATTATTGGGGATGAAGACACTAAATGATAACTAGCCCAATTATCAATAATATAGAATTAGAGCTTAATCAGTGATACATGTGAAACCCAGTGGAATTGTGCGTTGGCTAAGGGGAGTTAGGGGGGTTAAGGGAGAGGGAAAAAAACATGAAACAGGTAAATATGGAAAAATATTCAAAATAAAAATAAAAATGAATCAAATCCAGCCACACTAGATTCTTGACTTTGGGAAAATCACTTCACCCCTCTTAGCCTCAGTTTCCTCATCTGTAAGATGGAGTTAATAGTAATACCTACCTCCCAGGGTGGTTATGAGGCTCAAATGAGATATTTATATAGTGCTTTATATTAATAGTAATAATAATAATCATAGCTAACATTTTATATAGTGCCTCCTATGTTCAGGAACTGTTAAATGATTTTATAAATATCTGGTACATAATAAATGTTTAATAAATGCTGACTATTACAATTAGTTATTACCCAGGCTTGAGTTCTAGGTAACCTGACTGTAACCCAAGCTCAGAGACCCTATTGTCCCCAACTCCCAGCACCTGAAACTGAGAAGGACAAATGATATAGAACAAAAGAGCCAAGGTAAAACTGGAAGGAAAGAACAAGTCAGAAAAGAGAGATTGTACCTGGCTTGCCAATTGTTTGTTTTTTTTGTTTTGTTTTGTTTTTGTTTTTGTTTTTTTTTGTCTTTTAAACCCTTCCCTTCTGTCTTAGAATCAAAACTGTATGTTGGTTCCAAGACAGAAGAGGAATAAGGGCTAGGCAATGGGGATTAAATGACTTGGCCAGGGCTACCCAACTAAGAAATGTCTGAGGTCAAATTTGAACCCAGAACCCCTGGTCTCTAGGCTTGGCTCTCTATCCACTGGACTGCTTAGCTGTCCCCTTAGGATGGCCTGTTTTAAAGACACAGCCTTTGTAGAGGATACTCTGGTGCCTTCACCTTAGATGATCTGTGCATGCTCAGGGCAGGCCCTTTTACACATACACTAATTGATATCCAATGTCCTAAACAGAACCAAGAGAAAAATATACATCAGAACTCATAAAAATGCAGTAACAAATTATGACTTTATAAGACAATGATGAATCATGTTCCTACCACTTAGCCCATAAGTAATAGACATACAAGTTCAGAATGAAGCTTACATTTTCAGAGATGGCCCATGTGTTAGGGTTTTGTTGTTTTGTTTGTTTTTTTTGCTGAATTGTACTTTTCCATTCTAAGGGAGTATTCTTTTGGGAAAGAACAATCATTAGGAAGTTATAGTCCTGTATAACAAGGAAAGGAAGACAGTCTGAAGCTAGGTTTTGATGGACTTCCAATGTCAAACAGAGGTTTTTGGGGATAGTCTCCAATTCTCTGTAGACTAGTGTTCCAATCAATACAACCATATGAAAAAATCAGAAGAATATCAGTAATTCAAAAGGCAAGCCTTTGATTCAGAAAGAAATGTAAGGAAATTTTGTAATTTCCTAATGGCAATCTAGCCCAGTCTTCCTATTCTAATCTGGATCCATCTTACTGCCAATTTGAAATATCTGTGCAAAATAGGTGCAGGGTAAGTGTGACTTTGGAAGATTTTTCTTTTGAGATGCTATAGGAGAAACTACAGTCCATACCAGACTTCTTTCACTTTCTATAAGTCTATAGGGTATCATTAATTAGCCAGTGGAGGATATCTCTGTGAGTTGTTCAAACCCTTCAAGCCTTGTCCTTGAAAGGACTAGTAGAGAACGAAGCCCCCACTGGTCCAGGTTCCGAATTCTAGAGGATGATTCAGCATATATTCCAAAATTACTGCAATGCTACCTCTCCTTTCTGCTCTCAAGTCCTTATCCCAATTTTGAGATCTCTCTCATAACATGACCTTCCATGTTTGTTATCACCTGTAGGAGAAGCTTTGCACAGAGAGGAGTTTTGGAATGTTGCAGAGTGATTTGAAGGACAGGAGTGACAGTTGGAAGGATCAGCAGGGGGCTTCTGGGAAAAGAACTGGAAGAGGAGAGTTTTGTCTCTGGATGCTGACCTGGACAAAGCTGATACCTCACCTCAGGATTTCATCCCTGGATACTTGAGGATTTCCCAACATTTCCCTTGAACCTGAAAAACCTGAGACTGTGCCTGTTTCTCCTGGACAACAACTAAAGAGGGCTGGCTGAACTTTTACAGCAGCTTGAGGGACTGTGCATGGAAAGCACACTGAGCCAACCTGAAGATGAGATACTCTCTCTGTGCCAGCTTTAGAAAGACATTACAACCTCTCAATTAGATTAGGTAAGCAGTTAGAAGAAAGAAAGGAATCAAGAATGTTTTCTGGCCAGAGCCTTTGGCTTTGGCTGAAGCCAAAGGGACTCTATACCTTACTTGTGATCAAACTAAGGCTTTCCTTTTCCCACTCTCCAAATCCATCCCCGATCCTGATTCATTAAACCACCCCTTTTAATTGTTAACAAAATGTAGTCAGAAAAGATCTTTGGGAGATATCTGGGAAAGTTATAGGGAAAAGGGGAAAACGGGGAACGAGTTCTAATGCCAACACCATACCCCATAGAAATCCTTTATCTGAATATTGGTTCCTGTCCCTTGCTGTTCTCAATTCTATCACAGGGAAGCCTTGAAGCCCTCTGGTTAAGAAGGAGGAGGATAACCCAGCTAGACTTCAATCACCAACTAGCCTAGCAAACTAATAACATCATTAGCTTCCTTCCTCTATATTTTTAACACACCATACACACAATTTATTAGATGGTGTAAAATAAAATTAAAGAAATTCCTCCATCATCCCCCACCCACTTCCTCTTAGGCTGTGGAATATAAGAAAGATTAAAGGAAGAAAGTTTATGTTCGGAGATTGCTAGAAATTTAAATAAGACAAAGAGGTGAAAGTACGATAACCAGAATTGAAAACCAAATCCTCTTAATTCCAAATTTAGGGTTCTTGCCACTAAAACACTATAGTTTTTCTCTGCAACAGTGAGGAAAATATTTTTCAAGGGCTTAACCCTGAGGATCATGATTTTACTTAGTAACTTCAAAGGGAGGTTTCCATTTAAATAAATTGTTACAATTAAAATTTTCTGGAGACAGTATCTTAATTTTATAATTATTTATTAAATAACAAAAAGTGGACCAGTGAAAGAGAAAAAGAAAAGCAGGAGCAGAGTGCTTGACTGACTTCTCCTAGAGTAGGCTGAGCCAACCCCAAGCCTTCCCATGCCTTCCTAAGTCCCTGGTTTCAGAAAAAAGATCAACTTCCTATCCCCTCTGTCAATTCATGCTCTTTATGATGCCCCTTTTCCCAGCATCTCTGAAGGGAGAACTCGGACCTCAATCAGGACAAGAAGTGAGTGTTCCAGATGCCAGGAATGACCACTTGGCTTTTTTTTTTTTTTTTAAATTTTAAACCCTTAACTTCCGTGTATTGACTTATAGGTGGAAGAGTGGTAAGGGTAGGCAATGGGGGTCAAGTGACTTGCCCAGGGTCACACAGCTGGGAAGTGTCTGAGGCCAGATTTGAACCCAGGACCTCCCATCTCTAGGCCTGGCTCTCAATCCACTGAGCTACCCAGCTGCCCCCTGACCACTTGGCTTTTAAACAGGCCATATAGCTTTTTTTTTTCCACATTGCTCTGCCTAGCTTATTTAATTACTTCATCACACAAGAAACTTGTTTATAGAGAAATGAAGATGTTGTTTCCGCCCTGCCTCAGCCTAGGAGGAGGAGTCAGTTCATAGCTTCAGTCTACTATCAATTTCTTTTTTTTTTTTTTTTTTTTTTTTTTTTTGCTTTAAAATCAAAAGATGGTTTTGGGGGCCAAAAATGGGTAACAGATTAGCATTCACTTTCCACAAAATGTAACCCCTCCTCAGAGGACCAAAGGCCAATAGTGTACAGATTATACCAAAAAAGCTGCAGGTCCTTCCAGTTTCTGAAAAGCATGCATGCAGGCTGATGGAGAAAGAGGAAGGAGTGCTGCTCCAAGAATCCAAGTTGGCCAAGATTCCCTGTCTTCCCTTACTTGTCCATTCACAGGAATGTAGAGCACAGTAAAGCTGCAGAGATGAGACTGGGAACAAAGTGCTGACTAGACACAAGAAAGATATAGAAGGGTTGGGGTCAGCCAGAGGAAGATATGATAGGTGGGACTAAACAACAAAATGTCAGACAGGCATGATTGGTAAATTGCTCAGTTTTGTCCATTTGCTGTCTCCCCTCCCTGCCTTTCTGGAATATTGCCTGAGAAATCCAGTACCTTTGACCCTGTTTAATTCATTTCCCATTTCTCCTCTGACCAGTGAAGAAGGAGTATATGTGTGTGTGTGTGTGTGTGTGTGTGTGTGTATGTGTGTGTGTGTGTGTAAAAATTATTTCCTCTGCTCTGCTCCCATTGTAACCATCACAGCCTAAATATGAGGAACTTATTCTTTTTAATGCTTTTTTTGTTGTTGTTACTTGAAGGTGCTATTAAACTATATACCCATTTACTATGATTTTTGACTGAGTTCTCTTTTCAAGACTGAGAATGAGGAGGCTAACCCAAGGCAAGATGATATTTTCCCCAGCGCTGCCTAAGGTCTGAATGAACCTGATTTCATCCATAAGTGTTGGCTCCTCCCCACTACAATGTGAGTTTCTAGAATTTTTTATACATATCATCAGTGCTTTGCACACAACAAGCATTTCCTTGTATGTGTGTGTGTATGTGTGTGTATGTGTGTGTGTGTGTGTGTATGTATTTTTTTTCCCTGCTGACTGATTGATTCATCCCAGACCAGTGGCTTTTTGGAAATACCTGGGTATGTTTTTCCTTTTCTTTTTCAGGTCTTTTGTTATTGCTAAAGGGGGAAGGGATAGAAAGATAATGTGAATCACATAAATGAAATATATGGACAAGTTTGACAGATTTTAAGGGGCAACAACTAGGGCTTGTTTATTTTTGTAGTCTCTAGCACCAAGATATAGTGTATTTTTAATAATAGTTAATAGCGCTTACTATATGACAAAGTGTTTTATGATTATTATCATAATTGATCCTTATAATAACCTCACAATATAGGTGCTATTATTATCTCCATTTTACAGATAAGCAAAAAAAAAAAACTGAGGCAGAAAGAGGTTAATTTAATATGTATCTGAGACTGGATTTAAACTCAGGTTTTCTGACTCCAGGCCTACTGCTCTATCTACTGTACCACCTCATTGTACTTTAGAGTTTGTTAAATAAATGAAATTAAATACCCATTAACTCCACTCTGAACAAGTGATCCTTTTCCTTATAATGATATCTGAAAGGCATATATGTATTTCACCCTACTCAGTGTCTTGTCACCAGTAGAGCCAGTTGACAGCTCCTTATCATGTCGATCTAGCTTATTGTCCATGACCAAATCAGGGGTGAGATTCAATGATAGGTTGCCTCAAGGAGAAACTACTGCCTCCCTTCCACCCTAGCATCTTGGCCCTTCAGTTGGGTTTCCCAGTGGCTAAGAAGTATATTCTATCCTCAGTCCCTCTAAGTCTTTGGTCTCCTCCTTTTTGGTATCCACCTGTTATGCCTTTTCCTGGAAAGTTCTCGGTTCTAATTAGGCAGCTAAAGCCCACTGACTCTGCAGAGAGGAAAGGCTAAAATAGAAAGAAAGTTACATCAATCCTTAATGAGCCCATATCAACTCGAAAGGTCCCTAATAGAGTGTTTCAGGGATCTGCCTTCTTCCCTGGGCTTCTTGAAATGTTTCTCATAGACTTGCATAATGACAAAGATGACACCCATCAAATATGGGAAACTTTCAATAGATCTTTTGGTCTTGTAGGTCCTAAACATTTGACTCCAGTTAATCCCATGTTGGCCACCTTGGGGGATCTCCTTCATAGGGCTACACTGGACTTTTATGTTCCCTGTGACTATGAATTTGTTAAAAATCCCTGTAGTGAGGCACTTGTAGCAGTAATTGGAAAGGTTATCCTGCTGCCTATAACTGAAGCTGGAGCCAAGTGATCAAGTTACTGAAATTAGAAGTGAAAATAGGAAGCATTATACATGAATAAGCAAAATAGTCAAGTTTCAGCAAGGTCGTATGAATACATGTGCCCAGGCCTAGACTTTGCCAGGATTGCCAGGAAATCTTGAGCTCCACTGCTCAGGGTGATGTAATGGCAAACTATGAGTGATATTTGGCCCAGAGAAGCTGGAAAACATCCAGGGAAACTCCTGATGTCGTAATAGTAAAGCAGGTGCTCCTCACATGTCACAAGGCATAGCTAGTGTTCCCTCCCCAGCTGGCTGGTGACTTAAACTATGGGAATCTCCATGTGGCTACATTTAAAATAAAGATTTGCCCCATGTGTAAGAATGAAGTAGGAAGTAGGCCTCATGACCAGTTCTCTTATTTCTTAAAACTAGCTTTGTGACCTGTCCTATTTATTCTGAAGTCCTTTGTCTTATTCCATGCTGATATTAGAGAGAAAGGAAACCAGAAGTTCTTCAATAGGCAGCAACTTTTCCCTCATGACCATTTGAATCTTAGAGATAGAAAGATGGGATCTAAATCCTGTCTTTCGTCTTGGGCCCAGAGGTATGCTTAGGACAGGATCTGTCAAGACAAGTATATATTTGCTTACCAACTCTAGAATTGTGATGCTGAAAAAGGCTTTTGAGAGTTCCCTGAGGAGATCATATTAGTCAATGCTTTAAAAAAATTCAGACTCTAAAAGATGTTAAGCAACATCAGTTTATAGTCACTATTTTGTGTCTCAGTATTCTCTGCGTGTAATCCTTTTAGATAATCAGTATTTTAGTGACAAGAAATAATCCCAATTATGAATTGATCAAAAAACCATATATGAAAATCAATTTATATGGCAAGTAAAATAACAAAGAAAATCCCTTAAAGTGCCTTGGAAAAAATGTCCTTGCCAAGGGGACTTGTAATTGTGCACATGCCTCCAGCATCCTTAACTGTGTCCAGACGTTATGATATCTCAGTTGGCTTTGAAGCTACAAAGGTGACCTTGGCTTTTACCACATATGGAATGGATGATTCTTCACAGAATAAAGATAAGGAAAAGACCTGACCTTGAAGGAAACCTTTTAAAAAATGAAAACTCTGGTTGCTCCTTCTGAGAAGAAATATTCAGAAGACTACTCGCCTTTTAAGTGGGGGTGGGAGAGTGTGTATAATCTACACAAACTAGTTCACACTCTGGGTCTTCGGCTGAACTAGGACTGGCCTAGACCCTGACATTTTGTAATTTACAATTTTCTATCAACATGGCTCAGATAATTGCTTCCTAGGATTTATTTTTCATTTTCACAGACTATTCTTTGGAAGGTCAAATCCTGAAATTGAAGCTTAAATACTTTGGCCACATAATGAGAAGACAGGAACTCATTGGAAGAGAACCCAATGGGGGCAGCTGGGTAGCTTAGTGGATTGAGAGTCAGGCCTAGAGACAGGAGGTCCTAGGTTCAAATCTGGCCTCAGGTACTTCCCAACCGTGTGACCCTGGGCAAGTCATTTGACCCCCATCGCCTAGCCCATACCACTCTTCTACCTTGGAGCCAATACACAGTAATTGACTGCAAGACGGAAGGTAAGGATTTAAAAAAAAAAAAAAAGAACCCAATGTTGGGAAAAACTGAAGACAAAAAGAGGAGATGGAAGAGGTTGAGATGGATAGATAATGTTGTAGAAGCAATGAATATGAGCTTAGACATACTTCTAGAGACAGTGAAGCATAGAAGGACTTTTCGTCTATGTGGTCATAAAATGACTGAACTACTGAAAATTTGACACTTTGCTAAGAGCTGGGAATATGCAGAAAAGCATTCTCTACCCTCAAAGTGTTCACATCATTCCAGAACCTTTCAACCTATTACCTATTCCAGAGAGCTCATGTTAGAAAATACCAGCAGGAATATGTCTGTAGCAAGAGTCAAGAGTCAGATCAGATCAGCACCTAGGGAAACTGTGCCCTCTGAGAAGTTATGCCCATTGACATTTTTGCTCTGAAAGAGGTAGAATCTATTCAAGTTAACAGATATTAGGTACTATGTTCAGAAAGTTGTTGTTTTTTTTAAACACACATACCAATCTCAGAGAACAGAGTCAGGTTGGTCAGACCAGAGAGGGGTAGATTTGAAGTCAATGGCCTAGATTCAAATCTTGGCTCTGCCATTTATCTTAGGTACTTTATTTCACCTCTCTGTGACTCACTTTCCTCATCTATTAAATGAAGGGGTTGCACTAGATGGGCTCTGAGGTCTCTTCCAGCTCTAACTCTGTAATCCTTTGACTTGGACAAAAATAGGACTTCACAATGAGAGAAAACTGTGGTATGTGGAGAACTGTTAAATTTGCCCCTTTGGTGATTCTACTGGTTCTTAAAACACACAGCATTCCAATCACTAACTCATTAAACCAAGTTGCTACATTTTTTTAGTGTCTCCATGGGCTCAGCCAGAGACTTGGAGAAATCAGAGTAAACCTCAAAGCCTAGAATGCACCTCACATGCCCCCTGGGGCACATGGTGGAATGTTTGCTGCCAAAAGACTCATGATCATGCACTTTAGGGGAAGCTAGATCTGTCCTAGCTAAAGAGAGCCTTTAGCAATTCAAAAATCCGTTGTATGCTGCCCTCTAGGGGCCATAGGATGGATCATAAGAAATGGGCCTTGATACTTCTACAGGAAACCTCAGAGAACACCAGGGAATTTGGGGATAGGGGAAGAAAAAGGCTGACTTTGAAGCTCTGGGTTTTTTGGGATCTGGCTTGTCCTACAGTCCTGCTGAAACACATGCAATATACTCACACTATGCCTGGAGATGCCCAATATACACAGATGTATTTAGGTTTGGGACAAGCTTTCTACCTATTCCTACCCTTCTGGTTTGGCCAAATGTTATGGGGAAAATGGAATTTTTAAAATTTGAACTAGGTCCTTAGAACTCCTGTTTTATTTTCTAAAAGCTTTTCTTCTCTTGTCCTCACAACCTAATAATAATAATTATAATTTAGAACTGTCAAATGAGATAATATTTGCAAAGTACTTTTAAGCCTTAAAGTTTTAAAGAAATGTATTGAAATAGGAAACCAGGCCTTGGAGCACACTTAGTATTTTCTGCCTAGTGAATAGCCAAATGGAGGCTTCTGAACTTAATTCTGGAAATCATTAATGATGCATAATGGAGGGACCCTGCTTTTAATTCAGAGGATGCACAGGTATTATGTGATTGTTTTCTGTTCATTTACTGTAGGGGGAAGAAAAGTCTTTTGCCTGGCTGCTGAGCTAGAACTGAATATATTTATAAAAGACATGAATAAGCAAAATTGCCTTCTCTTCCAAGGTGACTTTTGAATGAGGAAGAAAAACTTCTGCAAGCCTCCAGATAGGAAGTTCAACAACTGTTCCATTTGTCTTATCTACTTTACCATCTTAACCAAGCTACTACATAGCTAGGAATGTATGGATCATTGCTTTTTTTTCTGCCTTAGTTATGTTTCTTCATTCTTAATTTTAGGTGAAGAGTGATTAACATTGCAGAGAATATACCAGACGGGTTGTAAACTATGGTGTCAGAAAAAGACACACCACATCCTCCTCACAATTATCAACAGAATCCTGAGGAGGGAGACTAATACCCTTTTTTAATGGGGACCTGATATTCCAGTTCAAATATGGATTAGGAAAATAGCTCTAGAACCTATATGAACTATATCTCTGCCTCCCTATCAATCATGAATTAATTTCTCCCCAATATCAACTGATTAAGTAGTTCCTATCATCTAACCAGTAATTACTGCTTTGATATCAACTTGATTGATCAAACTCTGATCAAATTGATCAATCCAGGGGCAGCTGGGTAGCTCAGTGGACTGAGAGTCAGGCCTAGAGATAGGAGGTCCTAGGTTCAAATCCAGCCTCAGACACTTCCCAGCTGTGTGACCCTGGGCAAGTCACTTGACCCCCATTGCCCACCCTTACCACTCTTCCACCAAGGAGCCAATACACAGAAGTTAAGGGTTTAAAAAAATTGATCAATCCCTTCTGCATCTCTGTTAACCAATTAAAATCAATTAGCTTCAGAATGACTTCCAGGAATTGATGCAGAGTGAAAGGAGCAGAGCCAGAAGAACATTGTACGCAGAGACCAATACACTGTGGTAAAATAGAATGTAATGGACTTCTGTACTAGCAGCAATGCAATGATGCAGGACAATTCTGAGGGATTTATGGAAAAGAACGCTACCCACATTCAGAGGAAGAACTACAGAAGTGGAAACACAGAAGAAAAAACAACTGTTTGAACACATGGGTTGATGCAGACATGATTGGGGGTGTAGATTCGAAATGACCACACCAACGCAACTATCAATAATATGTAAATAAGTCTTGATTGATGACACATGTCAAAACCAGTGGAAATGCATGTCAGCTATGGGGGGGGGGTGAAGGGGAAAGTAAAAACATGAATCATGTAACAATGGAAAATTTTTCTAAAAAATTAAAATTAAAAAAACTGCAAAAAATAAAATCAATTAGCTTCTACAAAAAGATTTTTAAACAATCAGCAGGTTTTAGTTAAACATTTACTATGTACCAGACACTATGCTAAGTGTAGGGGATATAAAGTAAAACAAAAACATGGTCCTGCCCTAGGGAGCTCACATTTTAATGGAGACGTCATACAAATAACCAAGTACATTCAAGATGGGGGATCATCTCAGAGAAAAGACGCTGACTGTAGGGAGACTCAAAAATAGCAAACAGAATACAAAAACCTCCCAAACCCAGAGTATACTCATCACTACTACCTTGATCCCTGTGGAGTTAGAGATTCAGACTTAAAAGGAATGCAAAGCATTCTTCCCACCAAATTCATTTCTAGGTGCAGCCTAACCTATAGACAAGTCACTCACTACTTGTAGGACATATTATCTCTTTTACTGGGCAATCCACTGCTATAATGGATTAAGCAGTTCCTTTTTTCAAGGCCATCTCCTCACAATGCTTGGCTGCTTGCAAACTCTGCTATGAACTCCAGTTCTTAAACTGTTGGTGGTTCTTTTCACCTTTCAAAGCTCCTAATCCATTATATGTCTCATAGCCATTGACCCAAGATAAGGTAAGAAAAAACAGAAGTCATTCATGCATTCATGGCTACAGAGAGCCCCTAAGAGGCAGGTAGGGATTTGAGAGGAGAGGATGGGGAATAAGGCTTCTGAAGCAGCTGTTCCTGCTCCTACCACGAGGCCTATAGATCTTCCTCATCACTAAAAAACCACCAGGAAAAATTTTTCTTGGTCATGATTTGTGTAAGCACACAGAGTCCTAGCTCTGCGATGAATTAAAAAACTACAGCTAAATGGAAAGAAAATAGCTGTGGAATGCCTACGCATGCTCTGCATGGGGAGCATGCATATATCTATCACATCACATATATCTGGAGATAGTCTCAGAAGTCTTTCTATGAATTTGCAGCAGGCAAAGAAAAGTACATATGCTGCAAGGACTGGCCCCCATTGGCTAGGTCCTTCACATTATAATTGTTATCAGCATAAGCTCTTATGCTTGGGAGGAATCTTTTGGTACAACTTTATTTGGGGAAGCTAGGTGGCACAGTGGATAGAGTGCCAGACTTGGAGTTGGAAGGACCTGGGTTTAAATTTGGCCTCAGATACTTTCTATCTGTGAGACCCTGGGCAAGTTGCTTAACTCTTTTTGTTTCAGTTTCTTATCTGGAAAATAAACTGGAGAGGGAAATAGAAAATCACTCCTGTATGTTGGCCAAGAAAACCACAAAAAAGGTCACAAAGAGTGATTAAAAATCAACTGAACAACAGTGTATCCCACCTGACCCTCAAAACCATAGGATAGTCAACTCTGTTATTTCTTTTTTAACCATGTTCATTCTTGAAAACCTATGTGGCATTGAGCAAAACTCCCAAGCTAGAATCTCCTCCTCTTTTCCTCTACTCATATCCACCCATGACCTAGTCCCTAGTTTGAAGCTCAGATTCCTTTGTAAAGCAACAGGAAGGGTGTAGAATTTGCCCAAGACCAGAGGGGCCCAAGGGGAACAAAAAAATAGTAACCTTTAAGATTATGGCATATGAATTGATACAAAGTAAAGTAAGAAAAGCCAGGAAAATAGCAATGTAAATAAGAAGAACCCTCCCAAAATAAATTGGATGTCATATAATTATAATGATAAAATTTGACCTCAGTGAAGAGATGAGAAATTAAATAGGGAAGACAAAGTATCCTGCTTATTTGTTGACTTATTTGATATACTTCACAATAAAAACCCATCTGTGATCATTAATCTTTTTTTTTTAAAAACCCTTACCTTCTGTCTTAGAATCAGTACTATGTATTGGTTTCAAGGCAGAAGAGAGGTAAAGGATTAGGTTAAGTGGGGGTTAAGTGACTTGCCCAGGGTCACACAGCTAAGAAGTGTCTGAGGCCAGATTTGAACCTAGGACCTCCTGTCTCTAGGTCTGGCTCTCACTCCATTGAGCCACCCAGCTGCCCCCTGTGATCATTAATCTTGAAAGTCCCCCAATCTAATCCCAACACCAAGATTTTATGATCTTCATCATAGTTCATGATTTTAATCCCATAATCAATACTAAAATGTGTATGCAAATCCCATTCTAACATACAGCATTTCATATCTTTGAACTCATTTAATTCTCACACTGACTTGTGAGGAAGTTTCATTATCCTTGAGTTGCAGATGAGAAAATTGAGACCCAGAGAGATCAAGTACTTTATCTGAGATCACACTTTATCTGAGTAAATGGCCAAACTGGGACTCAAACTCAAGCCTTCTGACTCTAAATCCAGGGACTCACAGGCTTAATATCTGGGGGAAAGGAGGTATCAATAAGAAATAACAATAAATTAAGTTACCCAAAATATTTAGTGTCCAATCCATATCTATATATAATCCAGGGATTTCCTACTTTGACTTTCGAGACAACAGACTGGGCTTAATATCTGGGACTTCTCACTAATATTAAATAATCTCAGTAACTCATGCTACTGCCAAGAGAGCTTCACTGGAAGCATTGGACTGTCTCCAGGACCTCCAAGGGCCTTCAGCTTCTCTATAAGCATTCAGGTCAACAAAGGCACTAAATATAGAACAAATTTTGTTAAATTCAATCATGTATCCAGGACTCATATTTGAACCCTAAGAAAAAAAGACAATAGAAAGCCTCTCTCACTGAACTCCATTTCTCTTTCTAGGAATCTGTGGTACCAACTCATAAAACATGAAGTCTCTATATTTTAAGTGTAATCTTGATGGCATACAGAGACTTCTCTGTGGGCATGAATGCCAGACCTGGCAGAGTTGCTCCCTTCCCCCTCTCCACTGTGCTTCTCTGTGTCCTTCTGTACTTACTCCTTCCCCTCACTTTGTCCCTCCCTTGTCTGGGACTAGGGTCTGCAAGGGGGCAGGAGGGGGAGGTCTCCTCTCCTACCACCAGGCCTGGCCCTACCCCCTAAAAGATCTCCAATTTCTTCCTTCCTTTTCTCCCCACCAGCTGCCAGTCTGGGGGGGGTACCCCTCACCCAAGAGGCTAACTGCTACCTCTGCTCCCTGCTTTCAGCTCCATGTGGTTCACAACCCAATAGGCAGGAAGGGTTGGATTCAGGGGTGGGTCCTATGGTGACAAGAGGAGGCTTTCTAGGCATTAGGCCTGGGGTGGGGGTACACTGCACACAATCTGGGGGTGGAGGGTGGGGCATGACATGGGTCCCTAAAAAGTTATAGAAGTTTTGCCATCACTGTTCTAGGCTATGTCTTGCACTCTTTCAGTACAGTATGTTATAGAGAAAATATAGATTATAGATTTAGTTAGCAGACAGCCGACTAAGCTGGCAAGCTGGCAAGAGCTTGGAATTCTAAACTTGGAATCCTGCCACAGAGGGGACTTGCACACAGTGACTCGGGAGTTGGCAGTTGTTGGCAGTAGTTGGCTTGGTAAGCAGCTATCTGGATGAGCCTGTGTGGTATTTGGGATCTCAATACTTTGGGAGTTGTTCCTTGGACCTGAATACAAGATCTTCAATCAAGAACACTGAAGTTACAGGTTGAGACAGGAATTTTATCTGTGCTGCTGGTGGACACACACAGATAATCCCATCTCTCTGACTTCCCACTTTGATATATCTTGCTCTTTAATCAGAGGTTCCTGGGACCAGAGACATCTATAGAACAACTGACGGCTTCATGAGAAACCCTTACCCCTGACAAGTCAGCTTTGCCATAGGCAATCTGCTGGTAAAGATAGTGTACAGGGTAGTCATCACCATCCCTCCATTCCCTATCAGGATTGCTATTGATGTAAGGAGGCTCTCTGGAAAATGGCAATGTTCCCACAATTCTTTGGGTCCAGCAAGATTTTCTCACTGGAGAAGAGGCCATGGACTGTCTCTCAGGTAAGCCTATGTATGGGCATACATTATGGAGCTATTTCCAAGGTAAAAGGTTTTGAAAAGAGAACTAAAGAAGCCAGAAGTGAGCAGAGACAGAAAAGAGACAGAAAGAAATGAAAAAAAATATATTTGGACAAGGCTAAATAAAGGGCCTTAAGTGTACTGAGAGAGAATTTCAGGTATAGCAGCATAAGGAGGTGCCTAAGCCTGTCAGACAATGAAATTCTAGTGTCCACTATTATATATACCTGAGGGAGCCCCTTGAGATAAGATGAGAAGTACCTCAATGTGGGACTGCCACCATTACTGAACAGTAATATTTGTTCTTTGAGTTGACTGCCTGTATCCTATACTTAGTAGGTTGCATGGAAATGGGGGTTTGGGAGAAAGGAAGAGTCCCCAGAGAAGTTTAAAGGGGGGTGCAGAGTAAGAGTACCAACTATATTAGTAGCTTATGCTAATTCTTTATTATTTGCCTCGAATATTTCTATTTTCAGCAAATGTACATTGTAAGGGCTTTACTTTGGTCATTGAGATTCAGAGGGAAAGAGTGGGGTTTATGAGCAACAAAATTTGAATCCAAAAAGGGAAGAACAATTCCAGTATCCAGGAAATAGGCAATAACCCCTTGAGTTTCCTTTTCTGCTTGGAAGGAACTAATTTCTAAACCCGGATGGTCTGTCAGAAGAGGGAGCTATTGCTGTATGTTACACTGGATCTGATCCCTTGCAGGAAGCATCAAAGCTGTGACATTTAGCACAGCTAGTCACCAGCTCTGACAAGCCAGCACAGCAGGTTGTCAGGAGGATGGAAATTCCATACTCAGTTTACCTGATATGATTCTTTTTACAGTGACATTCACTTGCATTGAAACTATTGCAATCAGCATCCTTATTCAGCCCCAGGGAGACACAGAAAAACAATACAGGTTCATGGCAAGACAACCCACTATCCCAAAGTAAACCCCTAAACAAACCCCCCATAGTAGAAACTTTCCCTAGAATCAGCCCAGCAAAAAACTAGCAGTTAGTGAGTTAATGCAAGTTTCTAAATTCTCCAGCAAGAAAGTACCTGGTCTAGGTTTGTTCCCAAACTCCCACAGACCAAGGAAACAGTGAAACATGAGGAAAACAGGGGAATGACAAATCAGCACAAAAATCACCCTTCCAGAACTGCATTCTTTTTTTTTTAACATTTATTATTATTTATTTTTTAGAAAAGTTAACATGGTTACATGATTTATGCTCTTACTTTCCCCTTCTCCTCCCGACCTTCCCCCCTCCCATGGCCGATATGCATTTCTACTGGTTTTAACACGTGTCATTGATCAAGACCTATTTCCAAATTGTTGATAGATTGGTGTGGTAGTTTCGAGTCTACATCCCCAATCATGTCCGCATCAACCCATGTCTTCAAGTAGTTGCTTTTCTCCAGAACTGCATACTTATTAACTCTATAGCAGAAAGAAGAGCAAACATACTTTTAAAAAAATAGTGAAAAATGAAAGAACATAATGGGAACAAAATTTGGACCAGATTGATATTATCTTATTTGATGTAATCAACTACCTTGATTGTAATTTGATGTGATCAACTATCTCCTTTATTGATGATAGGTATGAATAGTATAACATAACAATATACATGATTTAATTAGTTAAAATATAATCAACCATTATGCTTAACTAGGAAATGATGTTCTTGTACCTTACGGATGGCTGAAAATATTAAGTTCCAACTAAGCCATTCCATAGTGAATAATTCTTGACAAGCTTGCTTCTTTGTTTAACTACAGTAAGATAATTAGTAAATGCCAATCATATGATGTTTCAAAAGTTAATATGTGATTTTGAATCTATGGGAAAATCAAAGCCTGTATGAGATCATAAAGAAAAAAGGGTATAAAAATAAAAATCAGCAGATGACAAGAGAGAACAGCCTCTGCAATTCCATTTGCATTCTGGCTCGTTTTCATTTCATTTTTGCCACGCCATCCCACCTCCAGAGATGCACCCAAGTGAAGAGCAGGCTCTTCATAGACTGGCGTCCAGGATCTGTGGACAGGTGAGACCCCCCCAGCCCCCGCCCCAATAAGCTGAGGACGCTCCCAATTCAGATGGCAACAGCCTTTGTCCGAGGGTTAGCTACCCCCCTATAGGGCAAGTGGGTCAGAAGGGCAAGTGGGTCAGAAAGGCACTAAGATACTAAGATAATAGCACACTAAGATAAATAGCATACCAAGATAAATAGAAGCTATGGAACGTAGTGAATCAAAGGAAAGAAAACCAATTATTGGAATGATTAAGCACAGTAAACAGCAGCTAATTATTATTATTCAGAGATATAGTGATCCTGGCTGAGACTTTCTCGTTTGGGTTGAGTGGCCCCCAGCGCTGCCCCCCCCGCACTCCCCCCTTCCAGATATTTTTCTCTCTCTAGGAAGATAGATATAAGACTACCTTATAGATAAGACAATTTCTCAGAAACAGCAAATTTAAAGTGACCAGAAATTTGTCCTCTCTGCCCCCCCTTTTCAGAAGCGGCTGGCTATTCTCTCCCTTTTTGCTTCAGCTAGAAAAACTAGTTCTATCATAGTTTTTTCTTTCCCCTTTGGAAGGAGCCCAATTAGTAATAATCATAGACAATGTAAAAAGTTTTAACAATTTTCACTTAGTTAAATTAATCTTTCCAGCAATGTGGCATACTTGGAATTATTCAGGCAGGTATCAGAGCCCGCTCTTTGTTTGGGTGGGTCTCTGGAGGTGGGATGGCGTGGCAAAAATGAAATGAAAATGAGCCAGAATGCAAGTGGAATTGCAGAGGCTGTTCTCTCTTGCCATCTGCTGATTTTTATTTTTATACCCTTTTTTCTTTATGATCTCATACAGGTTTTGATTTTCCCATACATTCAAAATCACATATTAACTTATGAAACATCATATGATTGGCATTTACTAATTATCTTACTGTGGTTAAACAAAGAAGCAAGCTTGTCAAGAATTATTCACTATGGAATGGCTTAGTTGGAACTTAATATTTTCAGCCATCCCGTAAGGTACAAGAACATCATTTCCTAGTTAAGCATAATGGTTGATTATATTTTAACTAATTAAATCATGTATTTTGTTATGTTATACTAGTCATACCTATCATCAATAAAGGAGATAGTTATGGTAGTTGATTACATCAAATAAGATACAATAATATCAATCTGGTCCAAATTTTGTTCCCATTATGTTCTTTCATTTTTCACTATTTTTTAAAGTATGTTTGCTCTTCTTTCTGCTATAGGATTAATAAGAATGCAGTTCTGGAAGGGTGATTTTGTGCTAATTTGTCATTCCCCTGTTTTCCTTGTGTTTCACTGTTTCCTTGGTCTGTGGGAGTTTGGGAACAAACTCAGACCAGGTACTTTCTTGCTGGAGAATTTAGAAACTTGCATTAACTCACTAACTGCTAGTTTTTTGCTGGGCTGATTCTAGGGAAAGTTTCTACTATGGGGGGTTTGTTTAGGGGTTTACTTTGGGATAGTGGGTAGTCTGTGACTATGGTTGTCTTGCCATGAACCTGTATTGTTTTTCTGTGTCTCCCTGGGGCTGAATAAGGATGCTGATTGCAATAGTTTCAATGCAAGTGAATGTCACTGTAAAAAGAATCATATCAGGTAAACTGAGTATGGAATTTCCATCCTCCTGACAACCTGCTGTGCTGGCTTGTCAGAGCTGGTGACTAGCTGTGCTAAACGTCACAGCTTTGATGGTGTCCTGCATATCCTTGAAACTGTAATTCTCTAAACTGCCTGATTGGTTGTTGTTGATAATGCTACAAAACCCTCTTTACTTGAACAAGTCAGTGTATTCCTGTAAAATTGTGTGTGGACCAGTTAAATCTTTATGAACTGGATTCCATTCTTTCATTGGGCTGCATCACCATTTCCAAAATGTTACATCCTTATTTCTGATTGCTCTTAATATTTTATCTTATTTATACATCCTTCATCTTTCCTTAAGCTATTTAGAATCATGGATTTAGAGCTGGAAGGGACCTCTGAGATTTTCAGTCCAATTTCCTTGAACTTGGGTGGTGAATGTTATGGAAAAGGGAGATCCTGGAAGCAGGGAAGCTAATTAGGAGGTCGCATGTAATAAGGGTCTGAACTAAGTTGGTGGCTGTGTGGAAGAAAGAGGCATGATTTGAGAGATGTTCAGTTCCGTCCCATTCCTTTCAGCAAACAGCTGCCAAAATCATCTTCCTAAGAATGAAGACTCTCCTACTCAAAAACCTTCAGGGATTCCCTGTTTTATCCAGGAAAAAATACAAACTCCACAGCCTAGCATTTACTTCCCCTCATGATGTAGCTTTCATCATCCTTTCCAGCATCACTTTGTATTACTCTCCTTCACAAACTCAATATTCCAGTCATTTTCCAAATTTGATGTTCTATTTCCTGTCTGTGCATTGTGCATTTGCACAACTGTGCTACACAATCCATTTCTCATACCTGGAATGCATTACTTCTTCATCTCTACCACTTAAAAATCTTTGAGGCAGAGTTCAGGTCCCATTTCCTCCTCAAAACTTTTCTTTCTCTCTTTTTCTTTTCAGTTCCCTTTTGTTTTTTCTTTCTCCCATCATATTAAAAACTCCCTGAGGAGAGAATTGGTCTTTTTCATATTTGTATCCCCAGCACTTAGCATGGCATCTGGTGTATTATAGGTACTTAGTAAATGTTCATTGACACTCTGAATGTCTTTCCCTATTGCCATTTATTAAATTCCTACCCATCCTTCATCTCAAATACTGCCCCTTCTATGAAGCCTTCCTTCCTTGATTACCCCTCCCCACCCCATACCCAAATATTACAACTCTCTCATACACATTCATAAAACCTAGTATACAGCTTTCTTTTGCTCTATTTTTATTCTACCTTATTCATCTTTATCCAATTGCAAGCCTCCCTAAGATATAGGCTTTCCACACAGAATATTTGTTGATTGAAGGAAAGACTAGATCCTGATCATAAATGAACATTCCCAGTATGCATGGAGAAGGAAGTAAACTCTAAGGCAGTGATGGCAAACTTTTTAGAGATGGAGTGCCAGTTCCCCCTTACCCTGACCCCCCCCCCAGACCAAGTACCTGCCCCACATCAGAAAGCCTGTGCTGAACCCTGCCCCCTCACTACCCACACAGGGGAGGGAGAAAGTTCTCCTATTGGGCTGCTGTTTGGAGGGGCAGGTAAAGTAAGGAATATCCTCAGTGAGTATAGAGAGAGAAAGGAGTGACCCAAGCACTCTGCTCCCCTCTAGCTCTGCTACCTGTGAGCCACCCACCTTGCCCCCTGTGTGCTCTCATTGGGCTTCTGGGCAGAGGGGAAGGTGATGTGAAAAAATGTCCTCAGGTGTGATGAAGAGGAGGAGAGAAGCAGCTGTACCAGAGTCCCTTTGCCTTTCCAGTAATGAACTCTGGGAGGGTGGGGAGGGCAGCTACATGCCCATATAGAGCATGCTGAGTGCCATCTTTGGCACCCATGCCATAAGTTTGCCATCATTTGCTCTATGGGAAAAGGCTAGGGGAACAGTGGCAATGTCAGAGTTTTCTCACCGAGCAATGCTGATCGATTTATTGAGTAGTGACCTATTTTGAAAACATCAGAGTTTGCATTTCCTATCACTGTGGTATCTCCAAGTGTTCACAGTAGCCTGCACCATCTCTCCCCATCATGAACCTTACTTAGTGTAAATCTTCATGCCTATCTATTGGTTTTCCTGTTTCTTTCTCACTCTGTATAGTAAGTGGACAGGAAACCTAGGCCAGAGGGCTTAGAAAGTAAGAATAGTGATGTGCTTTGGAATTAAGTTAATCATGTGGGTCAATGGGGGCTCCTGTGCTTAAGTATTCTAAATTGTCTTCTTTACAAGATGTCACCAGAGGCTCCTCCTAAGAAACAGGAAGCACTATTACATATGACTGGATTTGTAGACAGTGATAAGAGATATTATCAAGTTCATTTTATTTGCGGCTTAAGAATAACTGTTCTTTTCTGCCTCTAAGGCAACCTTTTTTGAACTAGACCCTGTGTCAATGTGTGAGGACTACAGGAAAAGATTATCTTTTAAAATGTTGAAGAAACCAAAGCTTTTTTTTAGAAGAATGTTATTGTAAGAAAGATTGAACAGTAACATTTCTTTTATTTAATTTGCGTAATCCTTAAGTAGAACCTGAGTCTATATTTGTTTTCTTGGAAGTATGCAGTCAGTAACTCAGATGAGGGATGTTGACTCAAATGACTCAACAAACTTGACTGGAAACACAACTGCTACTGTGTCAGCCACCCCAGCTCTAGCCCTTAACTAACCTTTGCCACTATGCCTTATATCACTCCCTCTCCTTTCTCTCTGTTTCTACACTGAGGCTTTGCTCATTACTTTCCATGCTGAGTCAGTAAGAAATCAAATCTCTTCCTCCATGCTATGGAGGATGCAAGAGAAGGAGAAGCCACAATTTCTTCTCTGGAGTAGCTGAAATGGCACCTCCCTGAATTCCAAACACACAGAGCTTACACAATGGATTGGGAAGACAGTCATACTCACACAAAAAGGAACTAAGAGTAGTGCTTGATAGTAAGAAAGCAAATGATGCCTTAATGTTTAAACTTTGAGTCTAGCAAGAGCTGAAAGAATGGTAAATCAAAGAAACTAGGAAGAGATCTATGAGGAGGAGGTGGGTTTTGAAGGATAGGTAGGGTTTTATTAGGCAGAAAGCATGACAAAGTTTTTTCAAGTAGAGTAGAACATGGGGAGTAAAGATAGAAAGAGTAAAGATAGACTGGAGGACGAGAAGTATGGGATATTGTAAGGGAGCCAACTGAACTAAAGCAAGAAGACATGAGAGACAAGGTTTAAAAGTAAGAATGTAGACAAATTGGCTCCCCTCTCCTTCTCTCTCTCTCTCACTCTCTCTCTCTCTCTCTCTCTCTCTCTCTCTCTCTGTGTGTGTGTGTCCTTCCCTTCTCTTCCTCTTCTTTTTCCTTCCTAGACTTTTGGAGCCCACCCCAAGCTGACCTCCCTCTTTAAAAAATGTGGACAGACTGTGTAGATCCTTAAACTTCAAGCTAAAATAACTGGACTGTATTCTGTAGACATTGGGGAACTATTAGGGCTTTTAATTAGGAAAATATATAAATATACCTGCCTATGTGCAGCTCTGAACAGAAATCATATAATGTCTCTCCCCTGGGCTCTTATCCCCAATTTCTTTTTTAAAAACCCTTACCTTTCCCCTTAGAATCAGTACTGTGTATTGATTCCAAGTCAGAAAAGTAGTAAGAGACAGACAATGGAAGTTAAATGACTTGCCCAGGGACCAACAGCTAGGAAGTATCTGAGGTCAGATTTGAACCTAGGACCTCCTGTCCCTAGGCCTGGCTCTCAATCCACTGAGCTATCCAGCTGCCCCCTAATCCCCTATTTCTACCTGCCTGCACTTACATATCTCACCATCTTCAGATCTTATGATTAAACTAGAAGAGTGTGAACTCGTCTCATGCAAAAGGGAACTCATATTTCCCATGAAACCACCAAGAGGCCCAACTTCCCTATTTCTTTGTCACACACTATACCCCTAGACATTTGAGCTCAAAACCTTGAAGACATTTTAGACTTTTCCTACTAATATCTTGTTTCTACTCACACAGCCTCATCACTTTTCTCCTATGGTATTGCAACAGTTGGACTCCTTGGCTCAAATGTCTCCCCACTCCAGTCCATTCTATATATTGCTGCCGAAGTAATTTCCCTTTATTGTAGATCTAATCATATCATTTTCTCTTCTCAATAAAATCCCCTATTTCCATTATGATAAAACATAAACTCTGTTAAGCTTTTAAAGATCTTTACAACATAGCCCCATTCTGTATTTCCAGACTCATATATTATTACTTCCTGTTCCTGTGTTCTATCCATGCACACAAATAATAATAAAGGTCTAAATAAAGAGTTAATTAAGGGTAACTAGGTGGCACAGTGGATAGAATAGTGGGTCTGAAGTCAAGAAGACTCATCCTCATGAATTCAAATTTGGTCTCAGACATTTCTGGCTGTATGAACCGGATGGAAAATTGAAGGCAAAAGAAGAAAGGGACAGCGGAGGTTGAGATAGATAGATAGTGTCATGGAAACAATGAAAACAAACTTGGACAGGCTCTGGTAGTAACTCTCATACTCTTTGGGTGAGCAAGGCAGGGACAACTGACTTTCACTCATTCAGTGGGTAAACATGTATTAATTAATGTATTAACTGCCTACTATGTGCTAGGCACTATGCTAAGTGCTATCAGGGAATGCATAATTATACCTCCTCCTTGAGTACCAGATGTTTGGCTAAGTCAGTAGCAGCTCAGAGGATGCTGTCCTCGTGAGGTGGTGACACAAAGTGAGTGGGACCAAAAAGGAAGGAGGTGGGAGGTAGGGGGGATGCAAAGGGAGTGAGGGAGGTGAAAAGAATGTTCTTCAATCTCTCTCTGTCTGGTGGGGATTCCCAGGGTGAAACTGAGGGCAAACTAAACTTCTTAGAAGAGGAAAAAAAAGCCAAAAGTATTGTTTTCTGTGAATCAAGGCAGAATTAACTTCTTTCTCCATTGAGGTTACTTTTCCAAAGTGTTCTGGAAATCAAGGGGCAGAACCAAGTGGGTTGTGAAGATCAGGGGAGTCACCTTGGATTTGAGCCTTAACTACTGTGAGGGTCCTTGGGATTTTCCCTTACAAATTTTCCCCAAGGTGGGAAATGTAAAGGATCACACAATCAATTATATTTCTCTAAGCAAAAAGGCTAGGGCCTGGTTTCATTACAGGGCAGGGATAGAGCTTGATGGTAGGATGAGAATAGAGATGAGGAGCTTCTGGAGTGAGGAGAAGCCAGTGATGGAGTATAAAGAGCAAAGACTAGAAGGACCTCTTGATGAGGAAGCAGATTGATTGTCTGGAAGGGTTCCTTAGCCAAAAGCAGAGAAACTGACGGGACCCAAGCTCCTGCTCCTCCTAGAGGGTGAGAGAGAAGCCCACCTCTTGCTCATCTCTCTAGTCCCTTCAGTACAGGGAGTTGGTAGTTCTTTAGGGTCCACCTCATATATCACATCCAATCATCTGGGAAGAAGGGGCAGCCTGGAGACAAAGATATCATGGTATACATTATTCTTCATTTTTCACTTGTGTCCAACTCTTTGTGAGATTTTCTTGGCAAAGATACAAAGAAAGTAATTTCTCCTCCAAGTTATTTTATAGATGAAGAAACTGAGACAAACTGAGTAAAGTGACTTGTCTGAGGCCAGATTTGAATTCAGAAAGATGAGTTCTGACTCCAAACCCATTACTCTACCCATGACATCCCCTAGCTGCCCAAAAAGCAATACATAATAAAACTAAAAAGGTAGGTGGAGCCAAATTGTGAATGGCTTTAAATTTTAAACAGAGGAATTTGCCTTTAGAACTGGCTAAGGATATATAATAGAGCATTCATTTGGCCTGGAGTCAGAAAGACCTAAGTTTAAATCTGGCCTCAGACCTTACTAGCTATGTGACCTTAGTTAAGTCACTCAACTCTACTTGTCTCAATTTCCTCAACTGTAAAGTGGAGATAATAATAGAATCTATTTCTCAGGGTTGTTGTGAAGATCAGGAATAATAATTGTAAAGTGCCTAGCACAGTGTTTGACACATAGTAGGTACTATATAAATGCTTATTCCTTTTTCCTCACCACCAGATTCTAGAAGTAGTAGGGAGTTGCTGTAGTTTATTGAATTGGGCAGTAACATGGTCAAACCTGTGCTTTGGGGAAATCATTTTGGCAGCAATCTAGAGGATGAATTGGAGAGGAGATTCTAGTTAATTTTCCTTTTCCCAATAGTTTGCCCTCCCCAGCTTCTTAAATTTTCTAGAGGTCTAAAACTTGTTTTTGTTTGGGGGAGAGGGACAGGGCAGAAAACAAAGTGAAAAAATAGGTAAATAAAGAGAAAACCAAAAATACTCCAATAAAAGAAAGGACAGTCACCCTTTCTGTTCTCTAAATTTGCATAAGAAAAAAATTTAGGTGCTTCACTTCTTCCTAATCGGTCTTTTAAAAGAATTTGTTAAGGAGACAGACGTTGAAAGGCTGTTTTCTCTTCTTTTTAATGAAGAGGTGGGATGAGGTGGTCTTTAAAGTCTTTTTTACTTCTAAAGATTTGTGAGTCCATGATATTTGTGCTCCATTTGTCTTTATTTCAGTTCCGGCTCAGTGTCATTAAGAGATGAATGAATCTGTCTCTGTGACCTTGTGAGCATGGTCAAGTCTTTAGGCTAACCCCCTGGAACCTTGTTTTCTGACTTCAAGGAATGGACTTTTGTTTGCCCATCACTGCCTTAAGCAATTCCCTAAGGATTAGGGAAGTGCTATGGGGCAAGCCAAATTGGGGGGGGGAGGGGAGAGGGAGAGGCGTAGTTTGCCTATCACTGGTCTGGATAATCCCTAGGATCCCTTTCTGTTCTAACATGATACTTTGATTGAGAAATTTGGCTTTTAAGTTCTCTTTCAGCCTTTTCTGGAAAGATGTGTATGTATGCACACAAAAGTTACCACTTTCCTCTTATCAAATCATACTAATTAGGTTTCTTGGACTCCAAACGTGAAGAAAAAGTAATTATTCCTTTAAAAAATAAGGTCTTTTCTATTCTGAGGATTTTATGAAAAAGAATACTCTCTACCTCCAGAGAAAGAACTGTTGAAGTAGAAATGCAGATGAAAACATTTGATTTATCACTTGTTTATTTGGGTAAATGTTTTGAGGTTTTGGTTTCATAAGCTTATTAATTTACAAAAATGAATAACATTGAAACATAAAAAAATAAGATCTTTTAATCACTTTTTCTGTCACTACAGTTTCTCCCAGTATCCCCCTCCATTTCCTCCTCTCAGAACCATACCATATAACAAATAGTTATTTTAAAAATATATTTTTATTCATTTATTTTTCCAATTACATGTATTAACCAATTTCTACACAAGTTTTCCTAAATTATATGATCAAACTTATCTCCCTCTCTCTTTTCCCTTCCCCCTCTTGATGCTGGCAGGCAATTTGACATGGGTTATACATGTATTACATGCAAAACATATTTCCATATTGTTCATTTTATGTGAGTAATCTTATAAAACCAAAACCCCCCAAACATAAACCCAAATAAACAATTGAAAAAATTGTATGTTTTCATCTGCATTCTGACTGTAACAGTTCTTTTTATGGAGGTGGATAGCAATTTTTTCCTTAAAAGTCCCTCAGAATTGTCCTGGATCATTGTATTGCTGAGAGCAGCTAAGTCTATCACAGTTGGTCATTCTACAATATTGCTTTTACTGTGTACATTGTTTTCCTGATTCTGCTTATTTCACTTTGTATCAGTCCATGAAGGTCTTTCCAGCTCTTTCTGAAATCCTCCTGTTCATCATTCCTTAGAGCACAATAGTATTCCATCACCATCATATATCACAATTTATTCAGCCATTCCCCAATTGATGGACATCCCTTCAATTTCCAATTCTTTGCCACCACAAAAAGAGCAGCTATAAATAACAAATAGTATTTTTAAAAGCAAAACAAAAGTAAAAGTAAAAGAAGAAAATAATTTGAATAACTGATCAGTACATCAAAAAAATATGAGACAGGGTACAACGTACAACTTTTGTGGACCTCTCTCCCCTCTGCAGGGTGGTAGGGTGGAAAGTATCTTCTCATATCTTTTTTCAAGCTATGCATATTCTTCATAATTTGTAACATTTAATTTTGTTGTTGTTTTTTACATTTATATTGCTGTTGTCATTATGTATATTGTTTTCTTGGCTTTGCGTATTTCACTTTGTATCATTTCATGTAGATCTTTCCATGTTTCTCTGTATTCATCACATTTACCATTCATTTCTTCCAGCACAGCAGTATTACTTGACATTCATGTACCACAGTTTATTAGCCATTTTCCAGTCAATGGGCCTCTACTTTGTTTTAATTCTTTTCTATCACAAAAAGTGCTGCTATAAATGTTTTAGATAAAATTAAATATGTTGATTATTTTCTTAATGTTGATCTATCCTTACATCCCTTATATGGTTATAAAAATGGTCAAAATGAATGATTTATTGGATGAATTTCTTTAGTCTATTAGGAATTTTATCTAAAAATTTTGAATCCATATCCATTAATAATATCGACCTGTATTTCTCTTTCTATGCTTTTTTTCCTTTCCAGGTTTAGGTATTAAGACTATATTTGTCTTATAAAAGGAGTCTAGTAGGATGCTTTATTTCTTTATTTTTGAGAATAATTTGTATAGAATTGCACTGATTATATATTAAAGATTGATTGATTTTTCTTTTGAATTAATTAGAATCAAAAATATTTTTTATGCTTCCTTTAGAGCTAGTTCTATTTGAGATTAGGTTTTTAGAGATCTATTTGGTCATCTGTCAGTTTGGATATTTGATATTTTTGAAGATATTCCTCTATTTCCTTTGTATTCACATTTTTGTTAGCATACAAGTATGCTAAATATGTTCTCATTATGCTTTTCTTATTTCTTCTGGTTTTGTTGTGATTTCATCTTGTTCATTTGTTATTTTGTTTATTTTCTGCCTTATTTTAAATAAGATTCGTTAAAGGCTCATTGGTTTTATTTCTTTTGTTCAAAGAACCAACTTTTAGTTTTTATCATTTGAATACTTTTTTAGTTTCTAATTTAGCTCTCCTCTGATTTTAATATATTATTTTTTGTGCTTAAATTAGTGTTGTTTTGTTGGCTTTCTAATTTTTAAAAAGCCTTATCCAGGTCATTAATTTTTTTTCTATTTTCTTAATGTATATTTGTAGGGATATAATTTTCCCCCTGAGCATTGCTTTAGCTGTATCTCAGAAATTTTGATATGTTATTTAATTATTATTTTCTTTCACAAAATTATTGTTTCTTTCATTTGATCTTTGATCCTTGTTAGAATTCAACTATTAAGTCTCCATTTGGGTCTGGGTCTCTATTTATGGCCTCAAAACTGATAGTATTTTTATTGTATTTTATTATGGTATTTAAAATAGGTATTTGCCATTTCTACCTTTTAAAATATTTGTTTGCAATATCCCTGTGCCATATTAAATGGTCAATTTTTGTAAAAGTTCCATGTGGTGCTAAGAGGTATGTATATTCTTTTGCATATATATTCAATATTGATATTGCTTTGTTGTCTATGAAACATTTCAGAATAATGTACTTTTCTTGTTTATTCCTTTCTATGTATTGAATGTTTCTTTTTACTTTTTACTTTGTTTAATAGCATGATTGCAACTTCTGATTTTTAAGATTTATATATATGTAAGATCTAGGCAATGAGGGTTAAGTGACTTGTCTAAGGTTACCCAATTAGGAAATATCTGAGGCTAGATTTGAACCCAGAACTTCTGGACTCTAGGGCTGGCTCTGAAACCACTGAGCCACATAGCTGCCCCTACATAGTATATATTTTTAAAACATCCCTTCATTTTTATTCTATAGATATATATTTTTTAATTTTTAATTTTAATAACAAAATTCCACACAACTTTCCCAAAGTCATATGGTCCATATTATCTCCCTCCCTTCTCCCTACCTGCCTTCCTGAAGCTGACAAACAATTCAATCTGGGTTATACATGTGTTTTTGTATTTTTTAAATGAGTTTCTTGTGAGCAACAGATTGAGGTTTTGTTTTCTTATTCAATCTGTTATTCTTTATTATTTTATTAGATTGTTTAATCCATTTACATTTAAGGTCATGAGAGTTAGATATATATATTCCTCTCATTGTCACTGATGTATTTTTCCATATATAATTTTCCCCCCTCTTTTCCTCAAGTCAGCATAGTATTAAATCTTGCCAATTATTTTGTCTTAATCTATTTTAAGTCAATGGCCTTCCCATTAGCCTCCCTTTCATTTTCAAGCTTTGCCTCCCACATTCTATTTATTACCCCTTTTGCTAGTTTTGGATTTTTGTTTATTAACTTCTTTTTCTTTCTTGCTTTTATCTTGTTATCTGATTCTTCCTCCCTTTCTTCTTTGTTTAATTGCCAAATAAATCTTTCCTTTTTTCCCTATCCTTTAACTTTTTTATTCATTAGCTTTTAAAACTATGCCTTTATCTTAGAAAGATTTTTTTCATTCATTTTTTTCATTATTTATCTTCCTTTTATGTCTAATCCATACTTTTATTCGTTGATCCTTCACCTTTATATTTATGTAGTCCTTTCGTTTGTATTCCTTATGGAATTAAAGTTTTTAAGGCTGTGGTGGCAAACCAATGGCAAATGTGCCACAGATGGCAGGCGGAGCCCTCTCTGTGGGCACATCCACCATCATGGTAGCACAGAGTTCACCAGAGTTTGTTACTAGAAAGCCAGAGTGAGACGGGGCTGCTCCTCTTCCCCTCTCCATGCATTCCTGAGGACATCACCCTCCCCTTTGCCCAGCAGCCCAAATGGGAGCACTTCCTCCCTCCCCTATTCAGGGTAAGGTGGGCAGCTCATATGAGATGTGAAGGTGTAGCAGGGATGGCAAACTATTGACTCTGTGGCGAAGGTGATTCCCATGGTGGGGTTGGAGAGGAGCTAGGTTTGAGGGGAGCATAGCTCACAGTGTAGCATAGCTGGAAGGGAGCATAGCTGGAGGGGAGTGCAACACTCAGGCCCCCTCTATGCATCTGAGGACATTTCTCATATCACCAGACCCTCTGCCCAGCAGTCCAGTGGGAGCACTTCCTCCCTCCCCTGTCTGGGGAAAGGTGAGTGGGGAGTAAGCATGGTACTCAGTATTGAGGGGACGGGGCAAGGCACTTAATCTGTTGGGGGGTGGGTGCAGTACTACATCTCTAAAAGGTTCAAAACTATTCTAAGATATTTGAAAGAAAAAATCTTTTGAGTTTTTATACTGATTAACAAAGCAAAACTCAGGTCAAAGAAAATTAAAATTTTCTTAAAAGTACATCAAGGGGACCAGCTAAGTGGGTCAGTGGATAGACAACCAGGTTTAGAGATGGGAAATCTTGGATTCAAATCTGGCTTCAGACACTTCCTAACTGTGTAACCCTGGATAAGTCACTAAACTCCAATTGCCAAGCCCTGCTGCATTGGAACCAACACATAGTATTTATTCGAAGACAGAAGGTAAAGGTAGAAAGAAAGGAAGAAAGGAAGAAAGGAAGAAAG